>NW_021633993.1:0-602387 GCF_004799145.2 Neltuma alba
AATTTCTTGGAAGTGTTCCGAGAGAGAAGAGCAAAAAAGATCCCCAATATAGTTTATCCTAAACATCTTTACTAACAAGTGGGAAAAACTCAAAAAAAATATTTTTTATAATTTATAAGCAAAATTTCTCTTACATATTTTTTACTTGTATAGCACAAAATTACTTGAATAAGTTAATTAAACCAAAAAACCCCATGATCCCAAATGTTTGAGCTGATTATTCTTGAAACTCAATTGCAGATGTGTACTAGTACATTGGTCTTTAATATAAGACCCAATTGACTTATTGGAGAGATTAAGGAAATTAATAAATTACCTTAAGTATTTATATTTTTTTTTTTCAAACTAATTTGCCAGTCTTATAAATTGATATATAATTTGATGTTACATTAAGTATTTTAGAAAAGATCAACTGACTCTTATATTAAGGACCGAAGGTAATGTAAGGATCTTCAATTCTTGGTCCTCCTGCCAAGTATCTCATTCGTTTGGTCCTTTTGCATAATTTTCCCTGTAAGTGTGATTTTCCGATCTGTGAGAGTCTTGATGACATCAGTGAGATGTGTGAATAATGTTGGTAAATAAGAGATTCTACTACTTAAATAGCGATTCGATCAAGTGATATTTTTCCCCATTAAGTGTTGGTCCAAAGAAATAAAGAGAATTCTATAACATCCTTACACAATTAAGAATTCTGGAGAACTTTATATTCCATATTGATACAAAATTTGTAGAACATAATAGACATGGATATATCGTTTATATCTCTGTTTTATACTAGACTAGATTAGATTCTTTCTAGTCGATAGATGATAAATATAGCGGTCCTTTTCAGTCTCAGATTTTGCATTTTTAGTTTCATGCCACCCTTTCTACACGTAAGTTACTTGTCGGAGAAAAATTTATTCTTAAATACATATCACTTGTAGAGTAATTAATGACATTTTTTTTTTCAATTTTATCCCTATCGAATGCGATTCCAAAATATGCACGAAAGTGTACAACATTTTTTTCAATGCCCTTTTAATAAGAGTAAATGCGAAAAATTTTGTCAATTTAATACATTTTTTGGTATGCAAAAACGGGGTGTAAGTGACTTACATATATAAATGGAAGGGCACTACATCCATGATTGCTCACATTCTTTTTGTGAAAAGCATATGTTAGTTCAATGAGAACACAGGAGAAATTGCTTGGATTAGGCACATGCACGGAAATATACAAGAGTACACGGAAATTTCTTGCCACTTGGTCCCATAGAAAATTACAGGGAAATGATAATGGGGAACCAAATTACATATGATGAATTTATTTTCATTTTGAGATCAAAACGTGGCAAAATTTCAATTTAAGTATACGTATAGCGGTAACATAAAGTTAATTTTAATGGCAAACAGGTGTTGGTTCTAGTTTAAAAAAAAAAAAAAAGCTTCGACTACTTAAACACAAGGAAATCTCGTTACGAGTTCAATGCCGACATAAAAACTTCGTGTATCATAGCTGTATATAATAAGTGTAAACTTCATCATATTGTGCATACACTGTATAAGTCAAAGAATGACACATATATATTCCAACAATCATCATCATTGGATTGGATGAGAAGGACATAAAGTTTTTAAGTGGGTCATGAATTCTTATGTTATCCATGTAAAATGTTTCGAAGATGTTAAAAGAGATATAAAAACATCTTTTTTCAGAGAGGGTCTCGTAGCCAGCAATAAAACCCCTACAAAAGGTTTATGGTAGTTGTGGATTAGTCACTATTACTGACATGGATGCCTGAACTCAATAAAAAAAAAAAAAAAAAACAAAAATTTCTTTTGAGCCAAGGGATGTTGTAATATTTATCAAATACATGGGCATGTGTACAGTGAAAAGTTATTCAGAATGATGACACTTTATTCAACGTTCATATATTGTCTCCGATGCTTAGGGGTGTTTGGATAGAAATCAAAACCATGGTTTCAGAAGTGCTTTACAGTTTACGAAGTAAATATGTGGAAAAATTACCTCGTTTTGCGGAAAAGTGCTTCTGAAACCATAATTTGGAGGTTGCCAAACACCCCCTAAATAAGAGCTCATTTAACTTTTTTTTTATCCTAAATAGAAAACTCCAATCCATTTTGTCTCTCATATTTTTTTCTCAAAATAGTCTTTGTAACAATGGTAGTTCTAGCCAATATATTTGATTAGCAAAGATATTTTAGGAAAGACAACTTCTATTTATTACAAATAACTAACTTAACTAATTTTCTTAATCTATTCAAATTAATCAATTAGTTATTATATTAAGGACTGGAGATATAGTATAATAATAATGATCACTTTAGAAATAAAGCACCTTGTTTACAAAGTTTAATTATGGTTTATCTAAGAAGCATTTCCTTCCTTCTTCTCTTTCTTTGTTTTTTCCCCCCCCCGAAAGAGTTTATAGCATCGCTTCTCTTACTTTACAAAATGTAACATTTTTTGGATCCGAAATTTTTTTTAAAATTTTGGTAGTTAAGATTGTAAGAGGCTAACAACTCAATGAATTATTAATTGGATTATGCAGTGTTTGAATGTTCAAAAAAATCATTGTTTTAGCAGTGTGTTTGATTAGTCTAACCCTATATTTGATAAGAAGGAATGGAGGGAAGGAGAGGGGAGAGAAAATTTTAATCAGCTCGATTTAAAAAATTGAAGTAGAATTTTAATTTAATAAAGAAAAAATATAATATAAAAGAGTAATAAAAATTAATTAAAAGCTTTTAAGCTGCTACTTCAATTCTTTAAATCAAGCTCATTAAAATTTTTTTTCTCTCCTCTCTCCTCCCCTCCGTTTCCTTATACGACGAAGTTCTTACTCAAGTAACTAAACAGGGTTTAGAGGAATCACTTTCAGGCGGGGCTTTTGTGTGATTGGAATATAATGTCAAAATATCAAAATATAATCAGGAATAGATTAAAAAGTTGATTGAACGAGCTTAAAGTTCTATGTAATAATTATGAAGATTTTTTTATTAAAATAATTATGAGAAAGTTGGTGGGAGGACAGAAAGAATTATAATTATAAATAAATTTAAATAAACGAATTAAAGGAACTCATGTCCATCTTTTAATAGAGTTGTCGTAACCATTAATACGCCAAATTTTTAATTAGTGCTTCCCATCATTACCATGATAAGAAGCCCATAAATGTAATTTGCTAGAGTAATTAAAAGAAAAATACTTACATCAAGTTCTTTATATTCATTATATCATGTTTCCCAATCAAACATGACCATGTGTCTTGTTTTTTAAACATTGGCATTTAATTATAAATTAACATGAAACAAAAAAGGACACATGACCATATATGATTGAAGAACTTAACATAATGAATATAGAGAACTTGATCTAAGGTTTTTCCTAATTAAAAATAGGGAAAATTCTAATTAAATCTATTTGAAACAGAAAAATCTTAATTTAAACCTACACTTTTAACAAATTCTTAATTAGGCCAAGAGGCCTTATTAGGGATTTCTAAATGTTGTTAAAAGATCAAAATGCCCTTTGTAATCAAAAAGCCTAATTTTAGTTTTAATTCTTTTAGCTGAATTTAACTAACATGTTTTTTCTTTAAACATTATCGTATGAAAATTTGGCCAAAAACATTATGATATAAAAAACAAAAAAAGAAAAATCACGATTATGGCCAATAAAAAATAATTGAAAAGTCAAGATAAAAAAATACATAATTTTTAGATATCCATAGAATTACAAAAATATGGGAACTAATAAAAATTTAACGATTTCAAATATCAAAGATTAACAAGATCAAAGATTTTTTTTTAATGCAAGAAAAAATCAAATCAAAGATTCATGAAATTCTTGACTATCTGTTAAAATTAATTTTACTATTTCACAAATTACATTAAGATTCATCAATTCATTTTCAATTTTTTGGTCTCCAAGATTTGTTCAATATCAAATTTTTATTATATAAAAAATAACTAAAAGGCCATAAATTCTAGAGTTGACATAACGTTCACAATGACAAAACACAACTTTGACATAAAATTTAAGAAAGACCATGCCCTCATTAGTCATCACTTGCATCAACAATCACATTACATATGCCCCAAAAAAAATCACCCTACTACAAAAAATAGAATAATTGATGGTTATTTTTGGTTATATTTGACAATTAAAAAATCGTCAACTATGCCAGCATCATATATTCTTGTGAAGAATATTTCACAGTTATTAACCATCAAATATAATTGATAATATTTGACGGTTCCAAAACTAAAATCATTAAATATAATTGACTGTATTTGATGGTTTTAAAGGAAAACCGTCAAATATATTCTGGGAATACTTGATGGTTACTGTAAAAACCGTCAAGTATTCCTTAATACTTGACAGTTACAGTTAGAACCATCAAGTATCATTCAGTTTACTTGACGGTTTTAACCAATAACTGTCAAGTATTTTTTTTTTTTTTAAATATGGGTACTGCTTTTCTAGCAGCCTCCCTGCATTTTAAAATTTCATACATAGCAACATTTTTCGAAAGACAGAACCAGGCCAGCATTCAAAGTTTCAAACCAATATACATCAAGCAATAATTCAGTCATAAGAATGTAACCATGCACCAGACACACAGAAATTTACATTATATACATGTTAATAATGTAATTAACAAGCCAAATGTCATACAATTGCATTGTGTCAAGTCAAAGCAAAGTTTTAATTTGGACAAGGATAAAAGGCTAAAGCAAAAAACCAATTCCAAAACCAAAATTTGCCAAATGCCCAAAACCACAACAACTCTTCAATTCAACTTCTTCCATATCTATTTTGTGCCCACTGACAGTACAAAGCCATTGCCAGCTCTTCAATGATTTCTTCCATCTGGGCGGATGAGTACATAGTGCAATATCTGTCGGGAAAGTACTATATGCAAAACCGAATTGAAGTTAGATATAAAAATAAAGCTACACTAGTAAGTATAATTCTAAAGTATATAAATCAAACTTTAACAAATTAAATGCATATTACCTGCATAGGAATTGTGTCAGCATTGTGCATAATTATCTCCTTTATGAATTTCATCATGCAATACCCACAATCAGAGCTTTTTTTGGCTGATGTGGGCACTGTAAAGAATGGAAAAGGAAATAATATTAGTCAATCATATAAATAAACCATGTTTAATAAAATAGTAAATAATGGTAATGAATACATTCACTTTCTTCCACGGGAAGGTATCGTCAAATTGGCCGTTTTTTACTGGGGGTAGGGTAAGGCTTGATTTGTGCGGTATAGCCACAAAGCCCTGAGAAGACAATAAAATTGAATATTAATGATTGTCAAAAATTAGATTGAAGCAAGAAATTAAATTAAATTTAAATAATAGATATAAATGTTACTTATTGAGTAATGAAACCATAAATGGTCGATTGGTTGGATCCTTATGAAAAGAATCAAGATACCAAATCCTCGGCTTTGTGGGATTGACCACAATCAGCATCCAGTGTCCCCTAATTTTAAGAAAGACAATTAGAACAATAACAAAATATTTGAAAATAAAAGAATTTAAGAAAGTTCAGTATACAACGTACGTACCCTTGATAGTAAGGCGCCAAAAACAAAGTCTGAGGCCCCGCTGCCCTAGAAATGAAGATATCTACTAAGTCTCTAGATAAGTCTTTCTTCTTCATATCAGGTCCATGGCCAGCAAAAGCGTAAGGGCTGATAATCTTGAACTTGTCATCAAGGCCACTGGGAACTATAAAGTTCTTGAAAAGATACCTAAATCAACAAACAAAGATATCAATAGAATAAATGCTCAAGTACTTAAGTATAGTTAAGGTTTTAACAAATACCGGATATAAAAGTTACAGGCTGTCACACCTTACTATAATATTGACTTAGGTTCCTTTTCAAAATCATTTTTGACCACATTGGATGGTCTTGGGCTCACTTTTTACCATAAAAACGCTAATTTTCGGATTTTCACTGTTCATCGGGTACAAATCCAGTTTTTCTGGCCCAACTTCAAAAATTCATAACTTATTCTACAAAAATCCAATTGGGGTGATTCAAAATTCTACTTAAAGCTCTTTAAGTCCTCTTTCAAAGAAAAATAATCTCATTGTCCAATTCTTTATGAGAAAGCGTCAGGTTTTTAAGAAAACAACACTGTCCATTTGCCAAAAACCCTGATGTCCAGATTCTGACCATTAACTTTGAAAAATCATTATAAATTGTATACTGGGCCATTTTTAACGTATTAGCTATCAATTTGAAGCTCAGGATGTAATCTTTCATCATGCCAAATTTCACGATTTAACGCGTTTGGGAACATAATCAAAAATTCACGTGAACCGGTCAGGGTCAGGGTGCTTCCAGCACTGTTAGTTTAATATTTACATAACCAAAATAAGCTCACGAATTTTGTGGCTAAACTCCACAATTCAACCTTCAATCTGCAGCTTCCCTTTTGAAGATTCAGGCCCTAAAATGTTACATGATTCTTGGGGGATGAGATTTTTGGAAATCCCAGTAGTAAATTAACCAACTATATCACAAGCAAGCATCATTATTATGCATGATCACATTAGCTACTATGGATGAACTAACATGCTTATCATTTGGCAAACTCAATCATGCAAAGGCCAAAGCAAGATACTATAAAGAGCAGCCACATAACAATCAAGAGAGCTCAATCACAATAATAGCAAGTAACCATACAATAATCAACAATGCTGGTTAGTGGTAGTAGCTAGGTTTAACTTACTACCTTGCTTCAAAAGTCTTAGCCTTGCTTCCTTCTCCTCTTTCCCTTGGCAAATATCAAACCCTAACCATGTGATTCAACAAAAATGGCAGCAAGAATCATTATCCAACCATGAAAAAGCAAGAACATACATCAAAATGATTCTTGGACCATAAAGTTCCCTCCTTTGTTCACTAGTTTTAGATTTGGTTCTCTTTAACCCTAAAAATCACTCCTTGACTTGTTCCTACATGGATTTTCATGTAGATTCCAAAAATAGGCTTAGATTTGTGAAAATAAAACTGATTCTTCTAGCCACAAACCGACCAAACCACTAGAGGTTTTGACCCAAAATTTTCAGCTTTGCTTTTAGGCTTCCAACACTTGTTTCTTTTAGTCTACCCTACACCATTCCTCATTTTAAGCATCATGGAAGCCTTAAAACAATGAAAAGCTCATCCTAGGGTCCAGTTCTTCACTTGGCCGAAAATAACTCTCGCAACAACAACCATGAAAAATGCTTTAAAATCACTTAAACTCACTTGCCAACACTAGGATCTAGCTTGTGTTGTTGTGTCTTAGCAAGTGTTATGATCAAAACTTCTTTCCCCTTTTTATTAATCAGTTTGGTCCACATTAAGAGAGGGAAGAGACAGATTTTAAACCATAAAAATGAAAGAAACCAAAGCAAGAACACTTCTAGGACCAAGATCTAACCTTGAAACCTTGCTAGGATGATCAAAAGTGCTCCCTTTCTCCTTGTTTCCTCTCAAACTCTCTCTTTTTCTCTATTTTTCTCCCTTGCACGAAATGAACATCTGAAAATGGGGAGAGAAGAGCTTGATTAAGGCTTCAAAATATCCCAACCACCTTCTTTAATGATAGTCCAAGTGTCATTACCCTACTAAGTCTTGATTCCTCTCTCTTAATTAACATAATTCCAAATGAAATTATTTACTAAAGTCAAAATCCTCTCCATTCATAGAATGACACTTGGCTAATTCAAATCTTCTCCTTCAAGAGCTTGACACATGGCTCAATATGATCCCTTGGATTTGCAAGACACCAATCTTGCTTTATCGGTATACTTTAGGCTCTGAGTTTAACTTCTTTTTTATAATTACAGTATCTTAGTCTCTGTAATTATTTTCTATCAGATCCTTAATTTATTCTCCTCATTATTGTCTTCCCAAATTGTCCTCTTTGTCTCAAAATTAATTTCCTAATATTTAAATAAAAGGAAAATTAATTTCCCTCTCTTTAGGGATTTTTCCACTTTTCACATTTATTTGGAAAAATCTTGGACACTTGAGGGTTTCCATTTAATTCCATAATTCCTTATAATTCCTTGGGATCTCATAGGAATTTTCTTGGAATTTTATTCCTCTTAAAATATTTATTTGGAATTTTCCAAATAAAATCCCTCAATTAGCCTAAATCACCCTTAAATTCTTTTATAATTTCTCTAAGGGTAATTTGGTCATAAAACCAACTTTATAATTTCATATAAATCTCAAAGGATATTATCCCTATTTTTCCTTAATTTTCCATGGCTCGAAAATATTTTCCTTATTTACATTTGACCAATTTTCTTTAATTAGTCAATTTCCTATAATTGGCTTGGAAAATTGCTGTAATTATTTTCCACCAAAATTCTTTGACTTTTCCTTATTACTTTTAATCCTCAATAATTTGAGAATATTTCTTGTCTCCAATTATCATAATACTGGATGTGACACAGGCATTTGTGCCGGCCATTCCATGCATCAGAATTTCTTTCAATACGTCATTTATGACGTACTCTGACAAGGGTCGACCATAGACCTCGGGCTCAAGCTCTAAGGGAAGCATGAAATCCTCGCCATGTTCTAATCTGGCCTCACCTACATATTCCTTAAGACATATTCAGAATCTTGATGATACCGCTTGAACGAGCTCAGAGGGCTACTTCTGTGACGATGATAATGAGTGATCGCCCAATAGGCTCTTCTTCCCCTTAGACTGACAAATAGACTGTTAGTAATTAAAACAGAGTTTATTTCAAATCAACTGAATGTTTCAACCTATACATATATATCTTTGAAGGATGTCCTAACGTAAGAAGACGGCCAGGCCAAGCAACAAAGCTACCCACTGCTTGAGTCACTGTCTCTGTATCTGGGGTGGGCATCGGGAGGGCATAATTAGGATCAATAGCAGTGTTCAACTATAACCTCACATGATTAGCAGGGAGAGGCACATTATGAATCATGCTCTCTCTCGGTAAATTAAACATGCAGCCCGTTGCAACAGTGTGATGTTTAGGGCCATCTGCCATACACTGAATGTCTGCTTCACCCTGATTTAACATAGGAGACAAGTTAGTGTGATATGAAAATAATTGAATGTAATCGTATAAACACAAGAAGTATTATACCTCAGGTAGCAAGGGGAATGTGCACTTGTCTTTGCCACTTGGGCTAAGATTCGGAGCCGGCTGTGGTGCTTGATTCTTAATCAACTGCTCGATTAGGAGCGCTTGCACTTTAAACTTGCTCCTTTAACCAGCGCGCTTCTGCTTTTAGCTCAATAAACTCAGCAGAGGAAGGCGTGCACGATGAAGAGGGCTTTTGTTAGTACCCGAAGTAATCCCTCTTGGTGACTCCATAACTGACGCCTCTAAGAAGACCAGGATGATCAGGATTCCCCAATGCCCTCGTCAATATATCCTGGTCATCTGCAGAATGTGCCCTTTATGAAACTTCTTGGGACAAACTCTCCTGCGCAACAAATATTGTTAGAATTCATACTTTGAGATGTTTGATAATGTGAGGATTATTTAATTTAAAATAAAACTCACTATCCTATCCACAACCTCCTTGACGCAAGGATTATCAATTTGCCCATCTTTATTTTGCCTGGCCAATGCCCACAGTGACAAGAGCCTTTTGTCGTTCGCCTTGGGGTTCTCAATCAAAAATAAATCCAAGCTATGCAGTATAGTGCAAACTTAAGTCGTTTCACTTTTGGGAGCCTTTATTAATTACCTAAGCTAGACTAAATGCCATGCAATGCAATGAAATTGGGTTTTTGGGTTTTTAACATTTAAACGAATTAAGCCTAAACTAAATGCAATGAAAACAAACCTAAGATACTATATTTTTTGTGTTTTAAGATAATAATGATGGAATGGAAATGAATGATAGGAAATCTCTTGAAAATGGTTTTGATGGCAATCATAGTTCACTTAAAATATTAGGAGTTTCACAAATCCATTAGGTTTTCTTAATAACAACCTCAATAACTCATTGAGTCCAAAGTTTACATTAATGAACTCATTAATGAAAACTTTGTTAAGCTTCCCTAATGTGTAATTTTGGAATGATCATGCAATTGGCTCAATGTAACACACAATCAACTCAGTATCAAAACATAACCATGCAAGATAAGAGAGAATCATGAGAGTTACAAGAAGCATATATGCAACTACATATATTTAAGCACAAAATTCAACATCAATCAATCTAAATTACAAATGTTAATCATTAACCAATGATTACAGAATTAACCAAAGTGTCTAACTAAGACTCTACAACTCCTAGACCTAGGAAATCATAAACACATAGCTAGAAACTAAAGATTGAAACTAAAACTCCCCTTTGAAGCTTGGAAACTCATGCTACTCCACCATCTTCAAGAGTTGATAAACCCTAGCCCTCCATAGCTTCAAGAAAAGCTCCAATTGAAGTGAATCCGTTGGCCATGGTAGCTGGGAGTAGAAGGAAATGAGATGGAGTGAAGGAAAGATGAAGAAAATGGATAGGGAAGAAGATGGAGGTGGAGAGGCAAGAAGATGAGAGAATAGAGGTGTTGGAGATGATAGAATGGAGTGATAGGTCGAAAATAGGGTTTCTAAGGGCTTTTGGGGTCCATCTGGGTCGGATCATATGAGTAGAAGGTCCATTTTTGCGTTCTGGATCCGAATCTGACGTTATTGATACGAAGAGGTTCACCGCGGCGAACTATTCCAGAGAGGTATTCTAGCGAGATTTTGAGAGTTTGCCCCGGTGAACCAAAAAGTTTGCCCCGACGAACTATTCCAGAATAGCCACTGATGCACATTTTTAGACTTTTTGCTACAGCATAGCATTTTCTTGGAAACTCTCATGTTGTGTAATGCTTTGGTCTTCAATTTTGGCTCTAATTTTCAAGTGTCCTACAATAAAAAGCAACAATTTGAAGCATCAATTGTCCTAGAAATCAATTGAATACAATTAATAACCAATTATGACAATTTTACCCTCAAAAAGACACTAACTCAAAGTAAGGACTCTTAATCTAAATTAAGCACAATTATCATTAAAAGGAGCCAAAACCTATGATAAAAACCCTTAAAATGATGTGAAATAACATAGAACAATTGGGTTTAATCACATAGCATCTGATGGGATACAGTGACATCTTATCCCTCCTTTTGAGTCGCCTCTTCCTCAAGGCTCGTATAACCTAAGCGCCCTTTTCAGTGGGGATATTGATTTTTCTTTACCCTTTCCTTATTTTGGCCACTTAATTCTTGCAAAAACAAAGAAGATTCTAGTTAAATAATATATACATTAAACAAAACAGACTATTTAATTTAGAATTACGTGAGGATTATTACTTGAAATTGACTATCATGATGTGACATCACAAAAGCAGCCCAATCATCTGGTTTGACCAAGTCCTGTATCAAGCTAGAAACCTCGAACTCGTCGACTGTGGAAGAATCCTTCAAGTACTTGTGTGTCACAAAATAGCGGAAAGACCGCAGTGCCCTTCCAGCCTTCCCCTCCAGAAACTTCTTCCTGCTCTCATCTATATCAAATCCAGACTGGAAACACACACAAATGAGGCACTATTAATCACATTTATCCCTCTTTAATTCTACTTGTTAACAACTAGTAATTTTAGTTGTTAACAACTAGTAATTCAACAAAAATTTACTTTGACTTCAATTTGAAAAATATTCTACTACTACTAATGTGCTATTCTATGTGGAAAAAAAATTGACAGCATAACGGCTTAAAATTAAGCATTTTCTAGGATTTATGCCCTCTATTTGACTTCAAATAAAGTATTAAACAGCAAATCAACAGTAAGGCAATTTCAATAACAACATCTGAATTAACTAATATTCAATAAATTTTGAAAAATATAAAACATAAGGCCCTCAAGTTAATTTCAATTACAAAAGCAAAGAATCGATGGCAAAAATAGAAAACATATGACCTAAATGACTTCTTTTTTACACCAATTGTTATTAAATCCTCGCATATACCAGCAAGGAATTTTAATCTAACTAGTTATGTACTTTTAGGTACTAACATATAACAAGTCCTCTGCAAAGCCCACATTAAGCTTCCACAAACCAAAAATAAGCAATACTTAAATGCAGAGCAATGATCCCATTCAACCCATAAGCCAACAACTCATGCGAGATGAAAAAACTCACTTATGAACAAACCGAATTTTTTTCCAATTCATTTTCCTATAATCACGAGATGAAGACTAACTTCCTGTAGTATACAAAATAAACTTTGTAGCTGAATACAAATGTTTCTTTCCACCCCACATGGATAAAAGTAGATAAACAGGAATTAATTCTAATTCCCACATGATGAAAAAAAGTAAAATGTCTTGAGAAGAAAATGATCTTATTTCGCCACTATGCATTGCTAATATCAGGAAAAATGCAACAAGAGCTAAGGCAGAAGAAACCACAAAATCAAATTAATGATTTTAAAGAAGAACACAACCAACCTGAAGTAATAAAATCTAGAGAATAGGCCATGAACAAAACGTGATAATGCTCGACGGTTGCAAAGAGAAGAAGAAACAAACCACAGAGGGCGACGATGAAACAGGAGGACCACAGTACAGAGGGCGATGATGATGGACGAGGAACCACAAAAACAACAAGGAAAGTTCGAAAATGATATGGGGATAGCATATTAGAGTACTGGGAGGTCTGAGCAGGGCGTGCGAAAGAGAATAGCGCTTGAAATTTTAAACCGAGTTATAGCAAAATGAAATAGGGTTAGGGATTATAAAAGGCAATAATTGACGGTTTTTCAGTGTAACCGTCAAATATGTAAAAGAAATATTTGACGGTTATTCATAAAAACCGTCAATTATTATAAGCATTGACGGTTATAGGGAAATCGTCAAATATGTTTCAAAAATACTTGACGATTCCTTGAAGAACCATCAAGTATTCATTTAGAATATTTGATGGTTCTATAAGGAACCATCAAGTATTTCTCAATTATTTGACTGTTCCTATAAAACCGTCAAATTTTAATCTTATTTGATGTTTTTTTAATAACCGTCAAGTATGATGCTTCAAGTATTTCACATTCTGTAGTAGGGTTAGCTATTTGCTAGACCAATTTCAACAAGGATTTAGATTCTTGCAAGTCTTTTTGTGTGACTAGCTTGATGGCATCTTAAACAATGGTATGTTTTTGTGTTTTGGAATTGTGATTCATGTCTCGTAGTTCTTGGTCCTCCAGGAGGTCAACTAGTCTGAGGTGGTTGGAGGAAAATTTTTCCCTGTTCACTGATTAGCTTTACCGCAAGCGAATAGGTCATAAGTAATATAAAAAGTAACGATCCCTCAGAGACTAAGGCTAGATGAGTTAAAAATCATAATTTTGTTCTTGATTAGGTTAAGTAAAACAAAAGTTGTAAATGAGTTTGTGAAATAAAAATAGGAAAAGAATGATTTAAATCAATCTGAAATCAACTTGACTTTGAGACAAATAAAGGACTAGGGTTATTTTTCACAAAATACTTCATAAAACTGGATTAATCACTTCTCAAGTAGTAGTTAACAATAAGTTTAGTTATCCAAGGTTGCAGAATTGATTAAGCTTTCTCAAGTCAAAACCAAATTATTGCAATCTCAATAAAACATAGCAATCTCTTGCATTTGTTTGAAAAGGTTGCATTTTAAAAACCAAAACCCCTTTTTAGCTATGCTAGGTTAATAGATATATCTCTATTCTATCAACAAACCTTTCATTCACTAAGATAAATTTCTAGACTAGCACGTTTTTACCAAAGTTCACAGATTAATTTAACTTTCTCAAGTTTCAACCAATCAACAAAACGATCCAAATGATGGCCAGTCACAAGGAAGTATTAAGCTCAAGGTAAAAACAACAAAACATTGTCATTAACACTAAAGAGAGACCTGAACCAAGTCTTAATCTATACAATAGATCAAAATAACCCTAGAAAACTGCTTTAGCTATACATGTTTAGCAAAAAGCCACAACTATAAGAATAGTTACTAGCCATTATAGAAACAAGGAGAAGAGAAGAAGAAAAACCCAGAAAAACTTGAAGAAAAAGCTCCAAATCTCTTGTAGCTTTGAGCCCAAAGATTCCAAGCTTCAAAACCTCTAAACCCTAGCAGAGTAAGCCTCCAAATAAGGCCCAAAGTTGAAGTATCCCTTAAAACACGAGTCCCTCAAGTATATGCCCTAATTTTTAAGTTACAACACACAACGCACCATTGCGAGGGGTCAGACGCCACAGTGGATTTGGTCATCCGTCACAACAGATTACACAGAATGGGTTTCCTGGATCAGTCTTGCCATCACAGCAGATATGGTCAGGCGCCGGGGCACCTTATACAGAATTGTACTCCTTTGGACAGATGGGAGTGCCATGACGGATATGCTCAAACGCTGTGGCGGACTACACCGAACACTACCCTTTCTTTTCTGTCTAAGCTGCCGTAGCCATTTGCTTCATGCGTCGTGACGGATTTGTCCTTTTTTAGCTCCTATACTTCTGGTCTCTCTTCCTTGCTCGCTTTGGGCTTTTCCTGGACAATTGACTTCTAAAACATATAAAATAATGCTAAAACAAGTTGAATAAGTAGGAATTTTGAGAGGTTATCAGTCCTACTATATTTTCCATCCTTAAGTTATTTGGGTTTGGCATGTCAATGGTTACAACAGGTATCATGATCCTTTTATAAATCTTCTCTTGTGTTGTAATCTTGTGGCAGTCTTCAACATAATCATGCATAGTACCATGTATAAGTTTAATAGCTGTACAAGTGTGTGGACATGGACTTCCAAACATTTGCCATGTTGCACAACTGCATTGATGTGCATGAATATCAAATTGCAAGTCTCCAAAAGAGGTATGAACACAAACCATGTCTCCATAATGTTCAGTTAACATTTGTTTAGCTCTGGCCACATGCTCTCTTACTTTTAATTCTATGTTTGGACAACAATAGTTTTCCACTTCCTCATTCCCATACTTGATGCATACATTTTCTTTGCTACTTTTTCTCGATGCTCATGGATCAATTGAGCAACATTATGCCTCCTCTCCTTCACCATTCATGCATTGAATGACTCAGCAAGATTTGTTGTTATATTGTACTATTGTCTAAATGGAAACTTGCTTAAAGCCCACCTATCAATATCCCCATGATTCTCAAGCCACTAAAATAATTGTGAAGAGAAACTTCTCATATTTTCCATAGCATCATTGAACTCACTTTCAAGTCTTGCATATACAATGTCATCAAACAATTTTAACATCATCCTTTTTGTGGGCATTTGTCCTTTTCTTACGTTAATTTCATCAATTTTGCACTAAAGTTTTCCTTCACGTGTCTATAGCAAAATGCATGACGTTCACAGCCAAATATTTCCCGTACAGCTCTTATTATAGCATTTTGACAGTCTGAAACAATCGTCAATTCAATTAACCCTACTATCTTTTTAATCATAACCAAAAACCATATCCAGTCCTCATATGTCTCTCCCTTTACAATACCAATTGCAAATCGCAACAGTTCATTATCTACATCATATACGGAGGCTGATAGCAAGGTGCCCTTATACAGGCTACTTAGATGAGCTCCATCTATGTATAGTATATGTCTTGCCCCAACCATAAATCCTTTTATACAACAACCATATGATATGAAGACATGCTCAAAAGTGTTATTATGAGAAGCTACCCATTCATTAGTAGCATATAAGATTGCTCTAGTCTACCCTGAATCTCCTCAAGTGCTTTTTCCTTAGTAGCATATGCTTGTGTATATGTGAGATGCACACCATAGTCTCTTTGTAATGTCTTCCTAATTTCATTTGGACCCTTGTCTATGTGAGGCCTTACCTCCTCAATTATAATAGATGACGTTAGACTAGCTCTTTGAGCATGTATCACTTAAAGGTTGTCTTAAGCATGATGAATGTGTTCACCTTGAAATTGTGTTACACGTAGGAAAGGAATTTTCTTCCCTATCGCATTTGTTGTTATCTTCCAAGTAGACCCTTCAATTTTATATTTCACAGACATCCTATCCTTGCTATTCTTCAAAAATTTGTATTGAAACTTGTGAGCAATACTATACTTGTAGAGTGCCTCTCTAAAAGCATCAATATTTGCAAACGTTTGCAATACTCCTGACAACAATTTTTTCCATTTCAATAAGTTCAATTCAGGCATGGGTGTGGGTGCACTTTGTACTCTACAAGGTAGGCTACTAGGTCCTCCAAGTGCTTCATTTGTTAGAGAGCTTTGTTCTGAGCGTCCTAGCAATTCCTCAATGCTGCATAACTCAATCTCAACTTTTGTTACTAACAATAACACTATAATGAATACCAAATTTTTTTAAAAAAAAAATATAAACAACAACAACAAAGTCACTTACACTTGTTGCTCATCAAATGTTTCTGGTACATTGTCATTTCCTTTGTATGCCATATACACATGCCCACTTCTCTCATTATACTAAAATAGGTTTGCAAGTTCTGCATCATCAACAAGATCTATTAGGGTCTTCTCATCAAAGTTCACAGTGTATTTCATTTCGACATTATTACTATCAATGCCAATCCATGATGTTATCATTATTCTCATTTCTTCAAGTGTTATCCCCTCTCTTATGGTTTTTAATCTTACTTTCCCTCCATTCTATTGAATTTGACCTTCAACATTCTTCACAAATTGCCCATCTACATGAAAAAAAACAAAATAGTTCTTTTGCAAATGTTGATCTAGAAGGAGATGTCATTTTTAATACCAACCTGCAATGAATAAATTAATTTAATCAGTATTTTGATTGGATTTAATTGAATTTTTTTTTAAAAAAAGTAATATGATTAACACGTGACTAAAAATGGCTGACAGGTTAACTAATAACCAATGGATAAAAAATATGAGTATACATATGATTGTTCAACAACTTCCACATACAACATTTTATATTGTCAAATATGAGAGTATATCAAAAAGACATAAACTTAACATTGCTCAATGAATCTCTTTTGAATCATGTAATCAACACAAACATATTGATCATTTAATTAGGTTTAAAGTTGGTCAAGGAGAAAAACTTCCATTAGGTTTGGAGATTCACAATGGTTAGCATAGACACAGATGATCATATCTATTATATATATTATTTCAAGGATTATTATACTTTCAACTTTAAATCAAAACAATGGCACAAACTGAAACATGATTAAGATATTATTTCATACTGTAGGAATGTTATCTCAAAGATGATTCTTCTTTTGCTTGCTGCACTACTTCTCCTTCCACTAGAAGTATCACCAGCGAGCCTTCTCTTCTTAGGGGAAAAAATGATGAATTGATCAATCTTTACGTGATTTGAGAAATCATAAATTTAATATTGATCGATATAGAAGAATTCTATGAATCTTTAATTCATTATCATGTATTTTTTTAATCTTGATTTTTAGTTGTTTTTATTAAAAAATTTCAATTAAATCTACTAGAATAATTAAATTAAAAATCAAGTAGATTTAATTGAAATTGAATGTAGCTGTAAACACCTGAAATTAAAGATCAAGTAGATTTAATTGAAATTGAAGAAGAATGGATGAGTCTCAATGTAATTTATGAAATAATAAAATTAATTTTGATAGATACTCAAGAATTCCGTGAATCTTTGATTTGATTTTTTCTTGCACAAAAAAAAAAATCTTTGATCCTATTAATCTTTGATATTTGAAATCGTAAAAAAATTTTTAGTTCCCATATTTTTGTAATTCTATGGATATCTAGAAATTATGTATTTTTTTATCTTGACTTTTCAATTATTTTTCATTGGCCATAATCGTGATTTTTCTTTTTTTGTTTTTTATATGATAATGTTTTTGGCCAAATTTTCATATGATAATGTTAAAAAAAAACATGTTGTTAAATTCAGTTAAAAGAATTAAAACTAAAATTAGACTTTTTAATTATGAAGGGCATTTTGGTCTTTTAGCAACATTTGGAAATCCCCAATAAGGCCTCTTAGCCTAATTAAGAATTTGTTAAAAGTGTAGGCTTAAATTAGGATTTTGCTATTTCAAATGGATTTAATTAGAATTTTTCCTTAAAAATATTGGTCCTACGTGCAAGCCAACTCATTTTTCCAACTCTAAATGATCATTACTCTCCAACATGAGCATGGTTTTGGCTTGGTGGATAGGGCAGAGTCATTCAACTTTAGAGTGACAAGGATAAAAAAACATTCTTGTTATTTAAGTTGGATCTGTCATGTATTTCTGTTAGATATTAGCTATAGTCAGTTATGCACACAGTGTATAAATATTACTCTCATATGAATGAAATGCAAGTAATCATTTTCTCCATATTATTTTCATATCATGGTATCCAGAGGCCTCTAGATCCTCGATTTTTTTTCCTTCCCTTTCCTTTTTTCTTTCCCTTCTATACCTTTTCTATCCTATCTCTTTCTCTCACCTTTGATTTTCTTTGGGAAAATTGCAAATAAAGACTCCCTAATATGTAAAATTACGATTTGGGATCTTAAATTTGAAAAATAGCAAATAAGGATGAGGTCCCACTTTTGCAAATATGAAATGTGGGTAAAATGTCTAAAATGCCCCTCAACCAAATTATAATTTGGTCCACTGAAGTTTTCATTTGCTAAAGTAAACTTGTCACTTCCCATAATTAATCTGTCATTTGATATACCCTCAGCCAAGTTATGATTTGATTTACTGAAATTGTCATTCGCTAAAGTGAAGTTGTCATTTTTTATAGTCAACTTGTCATTTGGCTAAGGGGCATTTCTAATATTTTACCATGATTTCATATTTGCAAAAGTGGAACCGCGTCCTTATTTGCTATTTTCCAAATTGAGGGTCCCAAATCACAATTTTACATATTAGGGGGTCTTTATGTGCAATTTCCCATTTTCTTTTCTATATATTTCTTTTCATGGCTGCCACTGCCGCTTCCGTCAACGATCCAGCTAGTCCCTTTTACATTCACCCAAATGAAAACCCCGCCCTTGTCTTGTTTGCACCACCGCTTGACGGCTCTAACTATCATAGTTGGATATGTGCTATGAAGATGGCATTGCTTTCGAAAAACAAATAGAAATTTGTTGATGGCACAAGTTCACTAGCGGCGCCCACTGATCCTCTCTTCTCAGCATGGGAGCGCTGTAATAATCTCGTTCAGGGACGGATTATCAAATCTCTTTCCCCAACCATAGCTAAAAGTATCCTCTAGCTTGATAAAGCCTCTGAGATCTGGAGTGATCTCATTTCGTATCATTAGAGAGTTAGGAATTTCTTAGAAATGAAAAGGATCTTTCCATTATCTCGGCTTGAGATGATTATTCCTTTTGAAACGTTAGTCGTAACAACCATCTGCAACCATAAAAATAAATCTTGACTAATTCTACGTACGACACAACTTTTGTCTCTGGTTTATTTCCAGGTACTCTTGTTTTCACAATCTCAAAAGCATGTTTTCTTTTTTGGTTTTTTCTTTTAGTTTCATACCATTTCTCCCATGATTGATCAAACTGCTGCTTGGATCAGGGCACGTGCACGGGAAGAGTAGATGGAATTTTGTACCACTATGTTCGCATAGAAAATTACAAGGAAATGACAATGTGGGAGCAAATTAAATTATGAATTGATTTTCATTTTGAGATCAAGACGTGTCAAATTTTCAATTTAAGCAATTTGGTTTTCGCATGTTAAAATTAAATTTGGATCATCAGTTGCAATTGTTTAGACCTTAGTGTCAAATTTAGGAGGGCACTTGTCAAATATTTACATGTGGACTTAATAGTTTATGCGCTTTGCTCAAGAAAACCAATGCAAAACACAATCTAGTCCCATTTAATGAAAGCAAAACCACTGAATTTAAAAGTTGATGTTTCAAATGCTTACAAATCTTTCCTGCATTTTTAGGTTAGAACACTTAGCCCAGTCATATTTGTCTTTCTTTAGGTTTGCTGAGATTGCTTGCTTATGCACAGCCCTAGACTTCAGTGACTGGTGAAGGCTCGAACAGGTTGAAGATGACTTCGAACAGATAATGAAAGAACATACAGGTGCAGAAGAAAACCCACCAAAATTAAAGGGTCAAAGACCAAACAATATATACAAACCTAAACCCAGCAACACCACCATCGAAAACCCTAACCCTAAACCAAATGACCACATAAGCCGCCGCTAGAAGAGTGGAGAAACTCTAGTAATGCAACCGAAAACAAGGGATGAGGGTTGAAGATAACTTTGAAAAAACAAAGAACAAAAGTTCCATTATTCTACTCTTCTTTCTGATAGTCTGGCGTTGTGGTACTAGCATTCTTTAGGCATAGCCTTCATATATTCATTCCATTCTTCCAGTAACATGAAGTTGTTGTCAAAAATGCACTAGTGCACCTTCCGATATATAAGCTATTATTGTTTATTCATGGAACCTCCAGTGTTTCTAATTTGTGTAAGTATTGCGTCCTTAATATCATTTCATCAATGTGTAGTTGCTTTTCTTTTCATTATTTCTTCATCATGTTAATCTTTTCTTTTGTTACTTTTAATTAATTAGCACACGTGCACATACTCCTATATATGATGCCAAGACTTAAAAATATATAATTTCTATAAAGTAAAAATTAAAAATGATTTTTTTTATATACATGAGATCTAATACTATTGTGTTGGATCTGAAAAATGTCACTTTGTCGGGCGCAATTAAAAATAGTATTTAATTATCAAGAAATGACTAGGTGTTAGTAATGGACAGAAGTGGAATGACCATTATTGGATTTGTTTTATGATATTGATATGGGAAGGCAAAAAATTACTTTTATTTTTATATATTTAATTAAGTGAAAATAAAATGAAGTGACCAAAATGATTCCATACCTGCTTTCCCCTCCCTGAGCGCTTTCTTCTACTTCTTTACCAGATCTACAGCAAAGGAAGCACACGATGGTGCAGACTCAAATGAGCAAACAAGTGTGCTAAGGAAAAAGGGGTATTGTTGTCATTGCACAATGCAGTCACTAGGAATTCAACATTCCCTTCCAAGTATAATCCCAAATATTTCAGAGCAATGATCTTAATCCAGGCCTGGTTCAATCTCTCTGCGGAATTAATTATTACAAAATCTGATTGTATTATTGGCCCAAGAAAATCTAATTAGGCCTAGTTCTAGCTAATTGATTTCTAAGCCCATCCACCTTCGATTAGGAGGGTCTACCTTCTAGGTTAGGTTAATTAGGACCTGTTTGTTTAGGTTTAACCCAAAAGAATGATTTTGAGTAACTTATTATACGAGAGAATTGTTGAGAAAATCTTAGACTAAACAAGATGTGTTAAAAAAGTACGTTTCCAGCTTATTTTGAAATCAAAATTACCCATCAAACTATGTTTGAAACATATTTTCTTGCAATAATCCTCATGTTTGGATTAAATTGTTCCCCCAATAATTTCTCTATGTATCTTAATCAAAATCTCCTTTTTGTTATGTTTAAACTAACGGGCCTGAGATTTTGCTCTTATAAATGACGTTGGGTCCAACTCAACACCAAAATAACAGGAAGTTGCTGCTTGAATCTCACAATATAATGTCAATTCAGCACAAAAAAGGGATGCCGACTACACAATATCGGTTATTAGCATTCTAGATATGCCACATATTTTACATATAATATCTCTCATATTTATATTTTTTTTATTTTTACTGTAAGAGCTACTTAACTACTGTAAATATATTTAAAAAAATTAAATAAATTACTTATTTATGACAAACTAGAATGATTTTTCTAAAATATCCCTATATAAGATTAGATCATACGTCAGTTTATAACTTAGAAAAATTAATTTGAAAAAAATGATAGATAAAATGAGTTGAGATGTAACAGTTAGGACCAAACCAACTTGCTAATTGACTTCTACATGTAAAACCAGAAGAGTATCACGTAGTTCAAGCTATACTTATAATTTCTTTGTTGAATAAAAGTGTTGTAATTTTAAGCTATAAAAATAAATAAGTAGCTTTAGATATTTGGCAGAAAAGAAGAAAAGAAAAGGAAAGGAGTTGATTATCAAAAAAGAAAAGGTTAATATAATCTTTGATCCCTTAAGTTTGTCTTCATTTTGGTATTGGTCCCTCAAGTTTCAAATTATTGGTTTTGGTCTCTCCAGAGGCAAAATGGTCTAGGTTTTTATTGAATTATAGAGACCAATATTTTAAATAAAAAGAAACTCAAGGGACCTAAATGTATTGTTTAAAACTTAAGGAACCAAAATTAAAATGAGGACAAATTTAAGAGACTAAAAATTGTATTAACCCATGAAAAAAAATTAAAGGAAGGGAACTATAATAAGACTAGACTCATGAGTCACTAACTCACTGTATATATGTTTTCCGGCAAGAATAACTTTTTGACGGTTGAGGCCGAAAAAGGAAAAGAGAAGAAACAACTTTGAGTCTCTTATTATATTATCATGTGAAGCAGTACATGTGAGCATATTTCATTATATTGTATGTTGCCCACCCAGAAAATTCCAAAGTTTGGTTTGTTGGAAGGATTTTTCCTTTTTTTTATGGAAATGGAATGGGAAAGGGAATCGAAAAGGAAACATGAAAATGAATGGAGAAGAAAAAATAGCGAAAAGGAACAAAAAAGAGAGCAGGACTGAGTTTTATCATTATGTTTGATATATGACTAAAAAAATTAATGAAATGAAATCTCTATGTATGTATGTATGCATGTATATGACTGGAAGCCAGAAACATTGAACAGATTGGTGAGAATTATATTTCTCTTAATGTCCTAATACAACTGGAGCCAAATGGGAATCTGGCAATTCCCTTTCCCTTCCCATTTCCAAAGAACAAATTCCTTCCAACCAAACAGGCCTCAATTATTTTTTTTTTGTGAGAATTATATTTAATTTCTCTTTATTTCGTTTCATGCCAGAAGCTTTCACGACAAAAATCACTTTTTTCTTTCCATTTATATGGTGATGGGAAAAATTTCCCTCGAGATCGTCACCCAATAAAAAAAAAACTAGCAGTCACTTTTTCTTAATTCCATGAAAAAAAAAGTATGCGTAGTGCAAAACTTTAAAAGAGAAGGAATGGCTCAATCAAAACGACCATTTTCTAATTTGTTGCCTATGAAGGAGAATGATAAGAGCACATCGTGTAAAGACAAGAATAACATCGTAATGAAAATAATAATTTAACTAAGTCCATTACTAATTCAATCTTTAAATTAATTAAGATAAGATGTTAGTGCTTTCACTCAAGGAAAGTAATATTCCTAAAATACATAAGTGTTATCCTTGAATTTACAAGAGCCGATGCATAAATTCACAAAACTAATCTATCTACGATTGAATTTTCATTGTCATTATCAAGTATTAATAATTACTTGATTTTCATTGATGAATCAATTTCAGTAATAAAATTTATAACAAATGATACTATTTTTAAATTTTAAATAATGCAACTCATTTTTTAAACTCCTTATAATACATAAGAAAATATTGGCCCTATGGCGAATGCTCTTCTAAAACATTTTACCTCTCACTCTAAACAATGTTATTACACATTTTCTAATTTCCTTCGTCCCTTCGGAATATTTTCCAAAGCGAGATGACATGAGTGTAGTTAATGAGCTGTGAAGGCTAATTATTCTTTGATCTTTTTTCTATTAATACCATAAAGATGTCTGATACAAAAGAAAAACAAATTATTCCCAGAATCATGAAGTTATAATCTTGTGATAAAAGATGAAGAAACTTCGCTTTCTGGGAAGGGAAACTCATTTTTTTAATAGATTATATGGTCCCGTTTTCTCATTTAAAGCAATCTAGTTTGGAAAATAAAGATGTAAAAGTCTAAAAGATGAAGAAATAAAATGTAGCCGATTCTTTTTCTGCTGATCATTTTTCAAGAGTTTATACACACACACACACAAGCGCGCGCGCGCGCACGGGTGCGGGCGCTTGAGATATTAAATTTGTCACATTTAGTGAATTGTGTATGATACCTATTATTTCCATTTAATACACTTCCTCATTTCTCTGAAACATAGCTTTGGTAAAAACTAAACAAAGCAAGAAGGTAAACGTGTAAAAAGCACACTTTACTAGTATTACAATAACAAAACAAAAAATTTGCAAGGAAGAGAACTTGAACATTTCCAATAATGATATATGGTTATAAATGTTCGAGTGATTAGAACAAACTAGGTAGATATAATTCTTAGATAATATTGATTAAAAAAAAAGTCAAGAGATGGGTTGTTATGGTTCTTGACCTGTGGGTCTCCCACTAAGCATATAATTATATATCCAACTTCACATTCAATTCAATAATGGGAGATTTTTACCGTAACACAGTGCTTCACCTTTGGAAGAGACCCACTTCATTAAAAGAAATGAATGAAGGAAGGAGACAAGAAGCTAGTCATATTTCTTTTTGTTCATATGTTTAATTAGAGCATGCATAATGCATTACTTTAGATAAAGAGAAAGAAGCGACTCAATCAATTGATGACCTTATATAGTAGGACTATAATTAAATGGGGAATAGGAAGGGCACATCGAACAAAGATGACAAAGATAACATAGTAACAAATATAATAATCTAGCTCAGTCCATGAATTAATGATCATCTTTAAACTAGCATGTTAATGTATCCACACGTGGAAAGTTTCTTTAGTTTTCTTGGTCTTATCACTATCGCAATCAAATACGAAATGGACGAAGAAATGATGTCCTATAATTATTATGTGTACATATATATATATATATATATATGATCGTAACAATATATTTTGTTGGCCAATTTCAACCTTTTCCTGCGTCATCGCAAAGTAAAGATATTACACAGAATTGGAAAAATCGCGTAAAACCCATAGCTAGGACTCGCCTGATGGATGCGCGTGTGTGTGTGTTAGAATCCTCGTAGATTTTATTTTCTATTGAATTTTTCTTTTATTTTATATTCTTGTGAAAGGAATATCTATGCCCACCCACGAAATTAAACTTCCAATAAGCAATCTCTTTCTGAAGCAAGCGAGATCGATCATTATGAGTATCACAGCATTCCAAGTATGCTTTTTTTTCCCCCCAAAAAAAAGGGAAGAAATCATATTGTAAAGATTTCTTATGATAGGACTGTGACCATATTTGGCATCTCCCCAGAAATGTTTAAAGGAAAAAAAAAGGGAATCCATTAGCAAAGAATGTTTGGCACATTATTGCAATCTTGCAATATAATCAAGCATGGGCGGTATGCAATGTAGTGTGCTTCCTTGGCGATTTGATAAATCTCTTTTCATTCTTTCATTATTTTTGGGATGCCAAATAAATAATTGCAGAAGCATATGCCTATATTTCTTTTCATACCATGCAAAATATAATTCATTTCATCCATCCTATCCCTCGAATTTCATTGTTTCTTTTTCTTTTTCATTTATAACTTTTATTATTCTCCATCCCAGCAGACGAGCAATCCCATACATATAGAGCTTTGAGAAACGAGCTATGTTATTTGCAACATGCATGTGAATAGAATCATATAAATATATATATTATGTTCTACATCAATGACAGATTTTTAGATTATATAATAAATATATATGTCATATTCTACATTAATGAAAAGTTTTTAGATTATATACCAACGTTATATCACACACTCTTATAATTATATTCACGTACAGAAAAGCATATCGATCAAGTAGACCCATCGCTTTATTATTGTATAATACAAAGATGAGTACATTCACACACATCTGAGCACACATTGATTAACACTACTGCCTCACAAAGTGGATTATCGGTGACACTGGAATCTACATCGCCATTTTCTCAAGTTGAGGGATTACTATAGGACTTCTCACTCTGTGCTTGCCATCAGTCCAAGTCAACTCTCCAAATGAAGGTTCCGAAGTTTTGGCTGAACGTGATGCCTGCAAAATAACCATATAGCTCTTCTTCTGGTTTGTCCTCTGGAAGGTCAAAGTTGTCGGAAGAATAGCAACCTTAAATCCTCTTGGGGCTTTGACATTTACAGTGTATGTGCTTGGAGGCCCAACATTTGTTACTGTACGAGTAACATTGATAGGTTTCACACCCAAAAAAGGCAATGTGATGGAAGGGTAGTTGAAGTCTTCTAGTCTGTAAGACCTTGGACATTTGTATGGCCTATTATAATTAATGGCTTCAATTATTCTTTTCTCATAAGCAGAAAAGCATAACAAGTTGAGGTAATCAGAAGTGGTGAGATCATAAACAAGTCCAGGGTCTATTGCAAGGTTGGGTCTCACGAAGCCTGTACCATATTGAAATGGAGTTGCTATGCTACCATCTTGTTCGTCCAGAATCCGTCTAATGGTGTTATCCAGTATGCTTGCTGTAACAACATAGGTTTTTTTTTTAATAATCGTTAGAAAAGGAGAGAAAGCAAATTGTAAAAATGAAAAACCGAGACTAATGCATGTTATACCAGTGGTCATGATTGCTGACTTTATCATTGCAGGACTCCAATTAGGATGACGATTTTTTAGAAGACCAGCAATGCCAGAAACATGAGGACATGCCATGGAAGTTCCGGATAGAATATTATAGTCAAAGTGAGCTTCGTATGAGTCTAGGTTGGTAGGACTTGCAGCAGATGAATATGCAGCAACTATATCCTGACCTGGCGCGGTTACATCAGGCTGTAAAAAGTAAAAAAGGAAAGAATGCTAAGACAATATATATACACACATATATTTAATGACTGGCGGGAGAGACTAATTGAGAATAGATCAATAACCTTGAGGATTGTGGGAAGAATCACGTTGGGTCCCCTTGATGAGAAGGCAGAAACTCTTGGAGCTGGCCTTACTGGTATAAATGTTTTTGCATTATTCAAGAATGCAACTGGGTTCCTGCAATATATGTGTATATAGGAATGGACGAGCCCTGTAACTAGAAATATTTTCAAAGCAATTCCAAATAGATTGAAGAACGAGAAAGACGTATTATAATTACTTGTTTGTGTTGAAATATTTGGGGGTTGCTGGGAAAGGCGCTCGAGGGCCTGGTGGAGCTTGAGGGAGATTGGACGAGTCAATAGGCTGAACATCAGCTGTAAGCGTGTTCAGTTCCTTGTCATTTTCTAAAATCATTTTCAACGCGCCTACACGCTTTGCTTCTTGGCCCTTCTCCACAGGCCTCAGGCTCCTTCCTCTTTGGCACACTAATATACGACCCCTTACTTTGCGAGGATCAAGGGTTCCAGTTCTGCAAAGTTGACTGCAAGAGAAGTATTCATAGTTAGGAGAGAAACATATGACAGTTTAACACGCAGAGAGAGCATCATGAATTGCGAAATCCATTCATTCTTACGCATCTTGAAATGTTGCATTAGGAAGCCTGACATTGCCAGCAATCACCACAGGAATTAACCTCTGTGATGTCGAGTTTGTGGCAAGACTTGTGCCCTGATCGATATATATATATATATAATTAATGTCGATAATCATAATACATAATTAATGTGAAAGAACAGAAGCGAACGATGCGAACCTTCAAGCGTTGCCCATTCCCAAGAGTAATATTGTTGCTGAACTCTCTGTCTATGGAACCAGCAGCAATAGTGAAGATCCAAGGCGCCACATTCGACACCGTCTGGAGTTTTGGTCCCTCGTTACCCGCCGAGGTAACAACCAGGATTCCCCTGGCAACCGCATGGAAGGATCCTATGGAAATGCCATTGGTCAACATGTCATTAATATTTGGCACGGGGCTACGACCAATGGAAACGGAGAGGATATCAACGCCGTCATCGATGGCTTGATCAAAAGCAGAAAGCATATCTTCATCAGTGCAATCTTCAGAACTATAACTACCCCAGCAAACCTTGTACACAGCAAGACGAGCTCTCGGAGATCCTCCCTTGGCTGTTCCATTCCCGTTGTTGAGAACACTTACGTTTCGAACGAAGTTGCCACCGGCCGTCGACAAAGTATGGGTCCCGTGTCCGACGATGTCACGGGCGCTTGTATGGTCAAGGCTCCCGTGTTTTATCAGGTACGCTTTGTAGAAGGTTTTTGCTCCAATGAGTTTCCTGTTTGATACACACAGTACTATACTACGTATTAAATCATTCTTGATAATATTGAAAAGTTTATATATGATACAAGAATAAAGTTAGGAAAGTTGTTGTATTTTAAGGAAAAAAATTAATGTAATTTAATATTTTAATTGATCTGTGTTAAACATATTAAAAATGTTTTATAAATAGAACTAGATTAGGATATTATTTTTATTTATAAAAACCCAAGCATTAATCAAACCTGTTGCAAAGAGTTCTGTCACGTGGGCCAGTCAGACTATAAAGCTCGCATTTTGATCCTCCACGCCACTTCTTTGGAACGGGACCGTACCCATTATCTCGGAAGCTTTTCGATTCTGGCCAAACACCTTGTCCAATAAAACAACTCAATGATAAAAATTCTGAAGTTTTGTTGCAAATTTTTAGAGAGTTATAGGAACTTAAATAGCTTAGTTATGAACTAGACTACTAGAGAGATATATAGATAGATTTCATTTCATTTGCAAATAGTACGGTTAATTACCGGTATCAAGACTGCCAATAATCACATTTTGACCAAATCTTCCTTTGACCCAGGCTGAGTCAGCTCTGACCCTTCCATTTCTTTCTTGTCCCAGAAACCCCCATGACCTGGTTGTATGCAGCTTGTGCGATTGGCTCAAGAACACCGACACTACTTTTGGATTTTCTGCGTCCATTATCCATCCATCTTATATCAATGATCACTATCGATATCTAATATACCATTTACATAATCTACGACATATATAAATATATATATATATAAGGGTACGAATCTCTCACTCTTGATCTCTGCTGCCTCATCCTCTTCAAGTAATGCAGCGAAGCCATTGATGTGTCGGTTATATGAGTAAAAGATGGCTTCTTTGGCCCTTTCATGGCTGTCAAATCAAACATGTAACTGTTAAAACAAGTAATGTAAACATAGGATTCTTCAGAGAAAGAGGGGTTAATTATGCCATTGAAAATAATTGAATTAGTGGTTTGATTTTAAATTAAGAGAATAAAGATCCAAAAACTGAAAAGAAAGAGAGAAATGGTAGCTTTGAAAATGAGTCACAAAGGTTTATGAAACTTGCATGTACCTTCCTAGGACGGAGGCAAGCAATTCATAATGGGAACTTGTGGCAAAGTCCATATCAGCAGAGGAAGGTTTTGGGCCATGAGAATGTGACCCCAAGTATACAACGTACGACTGCAACATGAAATTGATTAAGGTTGTTGACGAAGAAGACGACGAAAGGAATAATACTACTATTAATTACGAACCAAGTGATGCTTGCCTACCTTTTTAATGGCATAGGCAGGTTGCTGCAGTTGTACGAAGCTGCAGAGCAGAAATGAAGAAAGAAGAAGATGAAACATAGTTGAGCCCATCAATTTGCTTCGCTTGAATGTTGACACTGTGATGAGCGAGACTGGCCACTCCAACTGGTCTCTTTATATAAATCCGTTCTCACGTGTTTGTGGATGAATGGAACTTTTCTTTCTTATTCTTCCTCTTCTTCCTTTTTTTTTTTTTGCATTTTGTCTTTTTTTTTTAAATGTAATATACAATTGGCCTACCATGATTTTTATTCAGTTGTTCCAATAATCTTGTCGGCGTACATCTATAGTGTATTTCTTGAAGTGTTCCGGGAGAGAAGAACTAAAAGATCCCCAAAATTTGCTATACAACTTTAATACTACCTCAAGTACAAAATATAGGAAGTTAGGAACTAGAGGGATATATAACAGCCCTATGCACTTTAGCCTCTCAAATTTATAATTTTTGCCTAAGTATTTTTATTAATTTATAATTACAATATGCACATAATTGAAAATGGTATTTGAAAACATGTAAAAAAGAAAATGGTATTTTGAAAATACTGTTACACATTTATTAAAAATAACTAACTAAGCTAGTTTCATTAATTAAACATTTAATGAAAATTGTTATCAATTTTCTAAAAAAAAAAAATTAAGAATTCCCAACGATCCCAATTATAAAATGGGAAAATTATGCAGAAAGGCCAAATGAATGAGATATCTAGGATTAAGGACCAATTCTTGAAACTTAGTGCAGATCTTCCAAAATATGCAGTTGGGCTTTAACCGACTTTCGGAATATTTGTGATTAATGATTCCCGAAGCTGGATTGGAGATTTGCAATATGCGTGGTCCTTCCATTCTTGGTCTTTCCCACCAAATATCTAATTCATTCGGTCCTTCTGTACATTTTCCCTTAAATAACTGTGATTTTCTCATTTGTGACGATCTTGACATTGGCGAGATGTGTGCATGTGTGAATGTAAAGACATTCTACTACTTAAATAGCCATTCGATCAAGTAATTTTTTCCATGAGAAAGCCAATAGTTCATAAAAAGGTCGAATTTAACACACACACACACGCACACACGTCTTATTTATGCATGAGAAAGACAATAGTTCATAAATAAGGGATTTGTAGTATTTTATAAATATTTATTTTTATTGATAATGGTATTGTACCAGGTCAACAGGTATGAGGCTTTGGTTTGGTACCGGTACTCTCATTTTAGGTAGGTAAGGTGAAAAAAAATTTGTAGAGTAGTAGAACTTTTTGCATATAAAAATCTATTAGGTTCTTCTCAGTAATAAAATTTTCAATGGGAGATCTTTTCTCACGTTTTCTTATAAACGATTAGGTGCTATAACGTTCTCAGACCAAACAAAACGTTGCAAAACTAACAGATTTTGGTAATTTTTGACGCCTAATACTTGTTCGTTCAGCATAAAAGCATCTAGAAATTATTTGATGCTTTTTTTAGAAGAAGAAAAACGGAAGATGAGGAAAAAGAAAAACATAAATTAAAGAAAAATAGATAAAGGAAAAATAGAATTGGAAAGAAAACAGTAATGGAGAACAAAGACGCATACATGAAAGAAGAGGAAGAAGAAAAGAAGACAGAATGGGATGAAAGAAAAAGAATCATAAAGTAAAAATGTACAAATAGAAAAGGGAGATGGGAGGGCATGAGAAAGAGGAGGAAGTGGGATAGAAAAAAGAGCTGAGAGAGAGATCTTTTGTCTTGGGCACTGGAGTGAGTACTATTTTTTTCCATAAGGACGTGAAAATAAAGAATGGGGTCTAAAGGTGACAGGACAGGACTAGACATGTAACAACCAAGCTGCTGGTTAAAAAAAAAAAAAAGACATATAACAACCAAGTTTTTATAACATTATTAGGACTTTTTTTTCTGTGCAGATAATGTGTACCTTTTGCAGCCAATGAAAAAAAAAGGACCGGACCGGCCGATTCAACCAGAAAACCGGTGAACCGGCCTCCAGTCTGGTTTAGTTTGAAGAATAAACCGGCTTCATATCAAACTGGAAAAAACTACAATGAATCGGGGAAAACCGAAAAAATTGGTGGGTTGGATGGGTCACTGGTTTTTTTCCTCCTTTCTTCTTTTTTACTCAGCATCTCACCGTTCACCAGAGAAGACATAAACACAGTTGAGAGAAGGAGTAGAAGCAGAAAAAATCATGGAAAAAAAGACGGAAGTCTCTTATCTGCCGCTTCAAACCCATGTTCGTGGAAGAGTGTAAGGCAAGGAGGAAGATAAGTAATGGAATAGAATGGATATGCAGGGAGGGAAAAAATATCACTGTTTATCGTTTCTCTCTGAGAAAGAGGGAGAGATGAAGAGAGCTGTTTGAGAAAGAGGAAGGAACGAATTTCAGAGTTTGAATGAGGAAGAGAACTATTAACAAGTAATATGTCATTCAATCAAGAGAAAGGACGAAAAAGATGACCTTGCGTAATCGGCCATTCAATGAGGGGGGAAGAAAAAAGTGACCTGACATGTGCTATGGACCTTCACGTGAGAGAGAGAGAAGGAAGAGATAAAAGTATAAAATAATAAGGAAAAAAAAAAGATGGTATTGGGCCATGTGAAGAAAAAAAGAAAGAAAAGAAATAAAAAGAAATAAAAAAAAGAAAAAAATTATATACATAAATATTTTGTAATTAAATTATATTATTTTAATTATTATCGGTTTAACCCTGATTTGACCCATTAACCCTTGACCTATTATCTCAACCAATTTAGTATCCGGTCTGGTTTTTTGTTCTTTGTTTGCAGCTAATTTAGTACCCTTGACTCTGTCTGAATATAAGATTTTAACATACTTTGTTTTTTATATTTACCTATTTTTAATCAAAGTAGCTCACATTATGATTGAAAATTTTAAAAGTTTCATAATAGGGATAGGATGATTTCAATGCATATGATTAATAAGAATATTTTAAGAAATACAATACCTATTTATATTGCAAATAACTAAATTAATTTTTTTAATATCTATAAATAAGTTATTTAGTTTTAATATCAATAAGAGCAGGCAGTATCCATTTGTGGCTTTTCAATCCAATTTCTTTCTCTCTCACGCCCAAATACAGTGAAGAAGGGGAGAAAAGTACTTCAATTCAAAAGAGAACAAGAAGAAAAGTTAAATAACAAAACGGACAAAACTGATTCATCGGAGCAAATATGAGAAGGGGGGCTCATAAACCTGTAATATCAGAGCATAATTATCAATCGGAAATTTTTATATCTAGCCTTACAAAGTTTGACATTGAGTAGATTAATACTACCTCTAATGCTAAATGAACACAAGATATAGTTTATGATAAAAATTACACTACAAATTATATTTTGTATTTAGAGTCCGATGCAATATTAGAATTAGTGGTGCAATTTGTTGAGTTCCTTACTCAAAATAGGTTGAAGGTCTTGTTCAGAAAGGCAAACAAGCCAGTGAGGATACCCCCTATTCAATCTCATCCTGATGAATTTAATTATAGTATTATGGATTAAGAAAATGTTGCCGCTATAAATTGAAGATGATGAGGAGATAAAGTTGTTTTGTTTGTTGTCTCATTGCCTCCCTCTTATATTATTTAAAAAAGTTATGTTGCATGGAAATTCAGGTATATATCTTTACCTCTGAAGAGGAGGAAGAAAAGAAGAAGGTTTTGATTTGAACGAAATCTTTAGGTTTATTCAAGCCACACCCTCCATACTAGAACAAGAGGCTCCCAGGACATAAATAATTAAAGACACGAACATAATTATTAGGAGTTCAGGCCCTTATGAGTTGTCCAATTATGATGGTTTCAAAACTAAATGAGTGCTTGGCCTCAAAAACTTTCTCCAAAATTGATCCATGGTTGAACCAAATCGTGGATTTTTTTTTTTTTATAACATACAGATTTTAATCTTGCTGCTAACAAATTGATCCTATAGATTGAGAAGGCCTTTTGCATCCTCCTACTTTTTAAAAGGGTGGTTTTATGAAGGTGAAAAACAGGGGTAGTTTTTGAAGCACATTATCGTTTAATTGGGAAAAAAAAATGTAAAGTTGAAGACTAATTCTAACTTCTCACTCCAATTCACATGGTTCCGTAAAACGGATTCTACATCATGGACAGGGAGTAATTAGTGGTACAAAAAAGCTTTTTTACCTTTAAACTGATTTTAAGACCCCTGTAGATATAGGCGGTGTAGACTTTTTAATGCTAGTTTTAGATTCTATACTAGACCAATGTAAGAAAAAAAGATGTTTTTCCACTAATTGCATTTAACTGCTGTAGAAAAGATAATAAATAAGAATAATCTACCTGCTTATCAAATCTGGTAACGTCTGACTTCGTCTTATATTTTGATATTGGATCCTTTTATATAATTATAATTTTTATGATCCTTTCAATAAATATCATTTTATTTAGGTTTTTTTAATTTTCCCCAAATTTTTGGCCAAAATAAAAGGAAATAACAGTTGAAATATCACACTATATATTATTCCTCCAGTCCTAAATATAAGACCCACTTTGCAGTTTAATTTACATTACAAAGTGGATCTTATATTTAAGACCGGAAGAGTATAATACAAAGGCCTAGCTTATGAATTAGTCTAGCCCGTTGGACAGGACATTTTTTTTCCAGCCTCAGACACGCATATCGGGTATGCAGGCCTCATGCACACCCCTTATGTCTTATAATTAAGACATGAGAGGATACTTAATTAATTGTCATTCTCAATAGTTAATATTACATTTGGGAAGATAAATTTTCTCATGTCTTTTTTATAAGAGCTTGATACCCGAATTATGTGATTGAAGAAAATAGTTAAAATTAGTTAAAAGTAATAAATATATAAAAGAAGAATTTTTTTTTCCTAAGAACGCTTTATTGATAAGAGGCAAGTGAGAGAGAAAAATATAAAAGAGTGTACAATACAAAGTTGTCATTTGTCAATCTTTAATGCAATATATGGAATTAATTAGGAGAAACAATAGTAAAAACACATTAAATGTTTAAGCAGCCACAATTGGAATCTTGTAAAAAAGACCAAGACGATTCAAATTTTAGGCTTTTATAAAAAAGACTAGAGGGAGTAATTAATTGTCATTCTCAATGGTTAATATTACCTTTCATCCTTAATGTAAGATATAGTTTGTAGCACAATTATACTCCCTTTTATCCTTTTTATAAGATCTCAAAATTTAAATTGTTTTATTCCTTTTTATAATAAGATCATACTTAGCGTTGTCTAAACATTTGTTCCTATTTAATTTTCTATTCTCTCTTCTTATCTTTGTCTTATATCACATTCTCTTTTTCCTTTTCTCTCATTATTAATATTTCTCTCTCTTATTTAGTTCTCCATTAAATAAGGACACACTTGAAAAATATTTATTTTTTACATATTTATTATTTATAATTAATTTTTACTGTTTTCTCAAATGGCATAATTTAGTTCAAAGGGTCTTATATAAATTGTTGGAAGAAGGTATTGTAAATTTGATTAACATAAATTAGAGATAAAATTTAAACAGATCTTCTTAATCAAGCTGTTTCTGAAGCTCATGAAAGTGTTGGGAAAAACAATAATGATGAGTTACGTACTGTTACTGCTGAAAATTAAGAAACAAAACAAAACCCCAAAAAGAAAACAAAGAAAAGAAAAGAAAAAGAAGTGAAACTTAATCACTTTAAAAAGGAAAAATTTAACAGATTCAGATCATCATCTACTTTGCATCCCTGAAACCACGATAACATTGAAATTAAAAGAAAAAAGGTTGGTTGAAGCAATATTATATTATTGGCTAGTTAATCTTTCTTAAGGTCAACTATTGCCTGCAAGGCCAATCCATGCAATAAGATCAGTATCATCAACTTGAACATCCCAATCCTCAGATACCCACAATTTACAACCACCAACGCGACTCGCCCACCGAACTAATTATATTCCATCTTTGAATATATTCCTGTTGCTGTGGAAAAACAATAATGATGAGTTCCTGTTGCTGTGGAAAAATCAATAACAAAACAAAGGAAAGAAAAGAAAAGGAAGGGAAATATCATCAATTTAATAATAAAGGACAACTTTAACAGATCGAGATCATCATCTACTTTATATCCATTGAGACAAGGATGACATAAAACGAAAAAAGCTTCGTTGAAGCAATAGTGGCTAGCTAATCTTTCTTGAGGTCAATTATGTTTGCGAGTCTATCGCAAAATATTATTTTATACCAAGAAATCAGTGCCTACAAAGGCCAATCCATACGATAAGAAGGTCTGTCCCAAGCCTCAGATAGCCACCATTTACAACCACCAACTTACCCGCCATTAATATTCCGTCTTCGAATATATTCCAAGCTGATTCAAAAATTTACCGAAAAATAAAACATGCCTGAAAGAGATTCCACTAAGCTGCTAGCATTATTCTTCTGTGTTGCTTCCTTTGCATCTGTTGTTGCTGGAGACAGAGAAGCAGAAGCGCTGCTGAAGTGGAGAGATAGCTTTAACGACCGAAGCAAAGCTATCATGTCCTCTTGGAGGAATGGTACTAATCCCTGCAGACACTCCTGGAGCTGAATTTCTTGTGATGAATCCATGTCTGTGATCAAGATAAGGCTGTCAAATCTTAGCCTTCAGGGTACACTTTCCAGTCTCGACTTCGCAACCTTTCCTAATCTCCTCTACTTCGAAATAAATTCCAACCGATTTGAAGGAAAAATTCCACACGAAATTGGTAATTTGTCCAGTATTTTGATGTTGAGCTTGTCAGATAATCCAATTAAGGGTCACATTCCTCCTGAAATCTGGAATCTAACCACTTTAAATATTCTTGATCTTAGTTCATGTAATCTCACAGGACAAATTCCCCATGAAATTGGAAATTTGAGGAATTTGAATCTCCTATTGCTTGGACAAAATTCCTTTTCTGGTCATATTCCTGAAGAGATTGGAATGTTGAGCCAACTTTTGGAGCTTGATTTGGGAAGAAATTCTGTTAGGGAGAATTCCATCATCAATTGGAAACTTGACCATGTTAGAAAATCTTTATCTTTATGAGAACAATCTCACGGGTCCTATTCCCACTGAATTTTGGAAACTCTACTCTCTCATTAAAATTCATTTAACTTACAATAGATTTTCTAGGGCAATCTCTCCCTCTATAGGAAACCTACCAAATCTCAAGCGATTGTCCCTTTCTAAGAACAGATTTTTTGGTCCAATTCCTCCATCTATTGGTAACTTAATCAATGTATATGATTTCATCCTTCAAAACAACAGTTTTTCAGGATTTATTCCTTCCACTATTGGAAACATGACAAAGCTCACCTCCTTGTACCTAGACAACAACAATTTCAGTGGTCAACTTCCATGAAAAATGAATAATTTGACAAGGTGGTATAGCATACAACTGAGTTATAATCATTTCAGTGGTCCTTTGCCACAAAATATTTGTCAAAGTGGGATGTTAGTTAAGTTTGCTGCTAATGGTAACCATTTCACTAGTCCTATTCCAACAAGTTTAAAGGATTGTTCAAGTCTAGCAAGACTCAGGCTTGAAGATAATCAAATAGTTGACAATATAACAGATGCTTTTGGGATATATCCTTATTTGTACTAAATCGATCTAAGTGAAAATCAATTGTATGATCACCTTTCGTCTAAGTGGGGGAAGTGTCAAAATCTCACACAATTGATTCTTCACAATAACAAGCTTTCTGGTGATATACCACCAGAACTAAAAAGGGCAACTAAGCTTGGTTCACTTAACTTGTCTTCAAATCATTTGTCTAGAAAAATTCCAAATGAACTAGGGAAGTTGAACAAATTGATGAAACTCTCTTTGAGCAACAATAACTTCTCTGGTAATGTTCCCTTAGATATGAGATCACTTAGTCAGCTTGAGAGTTTGGAGTTAGCAGCAAATAACTTCATGGGTTCAATCACAAGAGAGCTTGGGGAATTAAAAAGCTTAAGGGTCTTGAACTTGAGCAAAAACAAATTTGATGAAAGCATTCCCTCTGGGTTTGGTGAACTCCTAAAACTTGAACAACTTGATCTTAGTGACAATTTGCTAATTGGAACAATACCATTAAGGTTTGGAATGTTACCTAACTTACAATTTTTGAATCTCTCGCACAATAATCTCACTGGCACCATTCCTCTTGGCTTTAGTGGATCAATGTCAGCTCTGTCTACAGTTGGCATATCATACAATCAATTAGGAGGCCCTGTTCCAATCAAATTGGCCTTTCACAACTTTGATGCATTGAGGAATAATAAAAGCTTGTGTGGTAACGTCACTAGTTTAAGTCCCTATAGTGATTTTCAAACAAATGGATGTGGCTACAAGAGCAAAAAGTTCTTGATAATATTCCTCCCATTGGCCTTACTACTACTAGTACTTGTTGGAGCATCTTTCAGTTTTGCTCGAACAGCAATGAAAGCAAATAGCAAAGATGGAGAAACTCTATCAGAAGATGTTTATTCTGTATGGAGTCTTGAAAGAAAAATATTGTACAAAGATATCATTGACGCCATAAAGGAATTTGATGAAAGATATCTCATTGGGAAAGGGGGCCAAGGAAGTATTTATAGGGCTGAGTTGCCTACAGGTGATGTTGTTGCAATAAAGAAGCTTCATTCAATGCCAAGCGTGGAAATCTCCAACCAAAAAGCTTTCACAAGTGAGATTCAAGCTTTGACAGAAATCAAACATCATAATATTGTGAAGCTATATGGGTTTTATTCCAATTCACAATTCTCCATGTTGGTTTATGAGTTCTTTGAAGGTGGAAGCTTGGACAACATACTAAAGAATGATGAACAAGCCATTGTGTTTGACTGGAAAAAGAGGGTGAATGTTGTCAAAGGTGTGGCCAATGCTTTATTCCATATGCATCATTGTTGTTCAATTCCTATTGTTCATCGTGACATATCAAGCAACAACATTCTTCTAGGTTCTGACTATGAAGAAGCTCGCATCAACGACTTTGGAACAGCAAAGTTTTTGAATCCTAACTCAAACAACATGACCACATTTGCTGGCACATTTGGGTATGCTGCACTTGGTAAGACTACCTTTTTGCCTCTTCTTTCCAAAGTATTAATCTTTGCTATATCATGGATATCTATATAACATTAAATCCTATTGCAGAGATTGCTTTCATTATGAAAGTGAACGAGAAATGTGATGTTTATAGCTTTAGAGTATTGACCTTAGAAATCATTATGGGTACACATCCCGCGAAGCGTATTTCATCTTTGGCAGGGAATTCAATCAATAATGATTTGTTGTTAAGTGATGTGCTGGACTCACGACTTTCTCCACTCACAAAATCAATCTTAGATGATGTGATCTTAGTTGCCAAAATAGCTTTTTCATGCTTGAGTGATTCTCCTCAGTCTCGTCCAACCATGGAACAACTATCTACACAGCTTGCAAGGACACCAAAATCTCATTCAGAGGATCAATTTCACACCATCACAATTGGGCAACTAATGAGGGATTGAACTTCATTTGTAGGTCCGTCTGCAATTGTATAAAAGTGTTGCGCTTGATGTTTTAATGTAAATTTTGTAAGCTTGTGGTTTTTGTATCATATGTATGATCAGTTTGGGAACTGTATAAGACTGAAGGGAATTAATTGTTTGGTTCCAGCATTATATATCGTTTTAACTCTTGTAACATATAATGGGTGACTATGATCATTTTATGTCAGGTTTATGTCTTTTATTACTTCAATCAAAGGTTAAAAAGTAAAATTACTTGCATGGACTAATCTATCGCGCATGCTTTTTTTTTTTTACAGTATAATATAAAATTTTTTGAAATATTACACGCAATTGGACTGGAGAAGCACAGTAATATAGCATGATGAGTGTCCACCCTCTTATTTTAATACGCGTGTGTATTATGTATATTTCACTCGATGAGTTTTGTTTTGACATTACTTCCCTAATAAAATAGAAAAAGAATGAATCATTTGGTCCTTCAATTTTAAATTTGTTTAAAACTCAGTTCTTGTTTTTGTTATTAGCACAATATTCAACTTAATTAATGAGTAAAATCCATCGAAATTAATCTAAACTCTGTCTTATATAAAAAAAAATATTTATTCAAATAACAGTAAAATTTCCTAACATACTTGAAATCTTTTACAGTAAAATTTCCTAACATACTTCAAATAACAGTAAAATTAGTATTAGTACCACTACATTGATGACGACTCTGTAATTAATTTTGAAATGACACAAATATTACTAAAAATAGGGACTCGTTATTTTCCTTTTTCCCCTTTTAGTCTTTTTGTTTTTTTAACGGATTGTATGACATAGGGCAGGGCAATAATGTATGTGACTTATTACAATTTTTTTATGTAAAATGATTAATGAATTTTGATTCAATCCTTCCTTAAGAGATCAAAGCATATCTAACAAACATAACATAGATGTGTAACTCAATGAATTTCATTGATGTGAGTCTCATTTTATCTACTGTCTTGCTAAATCTTTCTCTTATTTTACTACTACTACCGTTACTACTACTACCTACTGCTGCTACTACTGCTACTGCTACTTATGAAGTCTTTCAACTTTGTAGAGAACCAGAGCATGGATCTGGATGAGGAAATAAGACATTTAATAACAAATGGGAAAATCATAAAATCCAAAAAAGTGATTTTGTCGTGAAAATTTCTGAAGTCAAACAAAACAATAACAAGAGCTTATGGTAAAACTTCTCACTTAAAATCATTGAAAGAGGTTATGGAAATTTTCTGAAGTAAAACAATCTATGTGCCAAACATCCTTTGTTAATGGATTCCATTGTTCTTTATTAATTTTTCTAGGGAGATTCCAAATATGGTAATGGTCGTCATATCATAATAAGATCTTAACAAAATAATTTCTTTTTTCTTAAAAAAAAAAAAAAGTATTCTTCGGATGCTGTGAACATCATGTTAAAAATGCGATTTAACTCGTAAAATCGTCCGTTTTTGCTTGTTTAGGTGTCTATATCGTGTTAACTCTTAAACAAAATCAGAGGTCAACAAACTCGAAGGAAACTCGCGTGGAATCGTAGTTGGACAGTGAAATCGCGAGTTATTTGGCGCGTCTACGGGTTGTATTCCCACGTTAATATGCTGCAATTTGTAGATGGTTTTAATTACTGCAGGGTGGCTTTAAACTTTTGATCATAGGATAGGCATTGGATGCCACGTGTTTGTAGTGTCTAGTAAACTTTTTTATTTTAAAACAATTTGTTCAAGTACTTTAATTGTAAAATTTTTAATTTATTTAAATAAACAGCTAAATATTAAATTTATTTTAACAAATCTCATTTATTAGACGCATGTTGGCTCAGCATTAAAATATTCATTTATATTTTTATCATAATCAACTAATTATAAACTGATTATATGTACGGTGGTAATTGGTATTTAATAATATGATAATATTTTTAAGCTAATTTTTAACAAGAGATAAATTCTTACAATTTCATGTTATGAGTTTGTATTATAAATTTATCTTTTCATTATCAATTTATTTAAACTCATGAGTTTGATAACCATAGTTGATGGATTTAATTTTAATGATTTGAATTTGATATATATTTAAAATAAATTATTGTCTTTTTATTTTAATTATTTAATTATATAATTTTAATAATTATTTATTAATAGAAGTAAACTCTTACGAGTTTACGATCCGAATTCATAATCATAGTTTACATCCTTCTCACGAGTTTACTTAAACTCATGAGTTTAACAACCTTGTGTGATACTTATAATCGATCGATGGGCACAAAATCCCTCGCTCTCTTTCATAAAAAGATTGTTTTTCCAAATGATTGAGAGTTTCGCAGGCGGGCATATTCCTTATACCTATTATTTCTTTAAAAGAATATAATTTGTGTGAGTCCTAGCTATCAGGTTTTTGTTTTCCCAGTTCTTTTGTATATTCACTTTGCGATGACCAAAGAAAAAGTTGAAATTGGCCAGCAAAACATAGATTGTTACGACCGTGCATGTACAAATAAAAATTACAAGACATCCTTTTTGTCCTCCATTTGGCATTTAGTTGCTATAGTGAATACATTAACATCTTAATTTAAAGATGCATGAACTCAACAGTATTGTTTTATTATAGAGTATCTGTTACTATATTATTCTTGTCATCTATGTGCTCTTCCGAGATTCTCCATTTAGTTATCGTCTTAAGATAAGGTCAATTGATTGAGTCACTTCTTCTCTTTATCTAAATTAAAGTAATGCACTATGTGCATGCTTTAATTACATCAATAGGCAAAGGAAAAAAGAAAAGCATGTCTAGCTCCTTGTCTCCTCCCTTCATTCCTTTTTTTTAATGAAGTGTAGCTATTCTAAAAGTGAGGGGCTGTGTGGCAGGAAATTAGAAGTCCTAGCTAATTAGATATGATTCTATACTTAGTGGGAGACCCAGAAGTCAAGAACTATATAACAACCCGTCTCTTAATTTCATTTTTAGGAACGTCTGAGGACTATCTTTACCTAATGATTTTACGATGTTCGTGATAAGTATGTGAGAAGAGTTTCATCTCAATTTACATGAAAGCACTTGTTTTTTTTAAGTGCTTTTGATGGTTTCCAAACACACCTAAATTAAGTAAAAATAACAAGCATAGTATAGTACAATACACTGAATGTGACAAATTCATAAATTGTAAACATAAATATATACGTGTAAATAAATTAACTCTTTAAAAATGATTGGCAGTATAAAAGAAAATAGAATGTTAAACAATTACTTCACAACGAAGAGCATCTTCCTTTGAGATAAGGTGGGACAGTGCTGTTTCATAAAGTTGTTTCTTCATATGACTCAAAAAAAAAAAAAGTATTTCTTCATATCCTTTAGACATTTGGGTCTTCATTTTTCCAAAACTAGATTGCATTGAAATAAAAACGAGACCATATAAGATAGAGAAAAACAAAAGTTTCACTCCCCACAAAAGTGAAGTTTCTTCATGTTTCATCACAGCAGTATAACTTCATGATATTCTGGTGGGAACAATTTTTTTCTTTTTACATTAGACATGTTTGGTGCATTAGACTTAAAAATAAGGGCGTTCAGGCATCGACAAGTAAAGAAAATATCAACAAAACAAAAAAAGGATTAGACTTTACAGCTCATAAGCCTCACTTATGTCATCTCAATTTGGAAATATTCAAAATAAAGGACTAAAAGAAATTAAATAATGTCTACCAATATTAGTTGGGGATGAGTGTTGGAACTTATAGGGAGTGGTTGGATTAGCATTTTCAAAAGTGATTTTATGATGTTCAAAATAAGTATATGAAAAACTTTTTATCTCGACTTGCATGAAAATATTTTTTTAAATTAATTCTAGTGTTTTACAAGCACCCCCTTAATTAATATGAATAGGAAAAAAATCAGATTTGAAGAGCTTTTAATGATTAGGGAGCCATGCCGCTCATGTTTGGCTTGATCGGTAATATCATATATATGTCGCAAAATTTAAAAAAAAAAATCATGCATGTGTAAGTTAAATAGTATTATTAGAATCTCTTGTCTACAAACAACTAATTAAAAACTATAAGAGAAAGATTAAGACAATAAATAAAACGAGATTCACATCAATGAAATTCATTGAGTCATATATACGTCTATCTTTTTAACATATGCTATGATCTCTCAAGAGAGGAATGAATAAAAATTCATTAATCATTTTATTTAAAATAAAATTTATAATAACTCATATTATTGTCATATGTCATAAACTCCATTCTTTTTTTTTTGTTGAGAAAAAGACAAAATGATATTAAATAATAATATAAATTTACGAGTTGCGAATAGTCATTGAAATGAAATGGGACCTCTAACAAATTGCAAAAAACTGAAATTGAAATGACCCTAAAGTCAACAACAACAAAAATTAAAAAGTAAAACTAAAATCTCCTGTCAGATGATATATTGAGAGTTAAAAAAATTTGTCGAGGAGTTGGAAGAAAAGTTGTGATAAACTCGAATTCAACATATATGAAACACACCTTATTTAAAAATCTATTCTCTCTACTTAACCTTGTCTTATCATCATGAAATACATACATATATACAAAGATTAAATGGAAGAAGAAAATAATGACTCCCTAATTTTATTAATATTTGGGTCATTTTCAAAAATAGTTAGGGAAAAATTATACACAAGTTCCTAACAACACAATTTATTAATATAAAGTCCCTTGAAATCTCAAAATGAATAAGAGATTCCTTGAGATCTGAGAATAATATATCCTCAATAAGAAATTACATCATTGTTTCTGTCCTGATTGACAACCTCATAAGCGTGGATTGATAAATCAATGGAAAGCTATTGACAAGTCAAAAAGTGTCAGTTAATAGCTAAATTAATGAGATAATATAACATTCACGTAAGATCAGAGTAAGGAAAAAGTATTATATAACAATCTTTAAGCTAAAATCATGTGTGACCAAAACATACACATTAATATAAGACAAAATAAGGGGTTTATATCATAATTTTGTTATGGACAGCCATTAACAAGCTTATAGGTACATATTAACAAGTCTATGGGAAGCTATTGACAAGTCAGAAAGTGTTAGTTAATAATGAGATTAAATTATAACAAAAGAGTATAAGAATTATTCTTAATTTTATCTTATATGGAGGTTATATTATCCCATAAATTTAATTGTTAATAAACACTTCTTGACTTGTCAATAGATTCCAATTGACTTGTTAATATATATCCATAGGCTTGTAAATGGTTGTCGGCAACAAAATTATTATATAAATCTATTATTTCATCTAATATTGATGTACATGCTTTGGTGACATGATTTTAATTTAAATATTGTTATATAATACTCTTTTGTTATAATTTGATCTTATATAAAAGCTATATTATCTCATAAATTTAGTTGTTAATTAACACTTTCTAACTTGTCAATAACTTTTCATTGACTTGTTAAACTACGCCCATGAGCTTGTCAATTGGGGACAGGGATAATGACGTAATTTTTTATTTAGAATATATTACTCTCAGGTACCATCACACCTTTTATTCATTTTAAAATTTTAAGAGACTTTAAATTAATAAATTGTGTTACTTGGGACCTGTGTGTAATTTTCTCAATAATTAGAGAGTCATACCCGAGGGGGTGTTTGGAAACACCGAGAAGCAATTCTTAAAGATATTTTTACATAAATCGGGATAAAACTCTTCTCACATACTTATTTCATATACCATAAATTTATTTTTAAAACTATAATTTTGTTTCCACTCAAATACTCTAGTAGTGTATGTTAATTTTGGATGTCTAGGTTGAGATACCTATGCCCTTAGCTATAAATATTGTTTCTTTTATTTAACTAGAGTCTCTATGCATGTCTTGTCTTTTTACTTTGTAGGGAACCCGATGAGCACTGAATAACAGGAGTATAAATGAAGAAAGAAATTTAATAAATGGGAAAATCACAAAACTAAAATCTACCATGCCTTATGGAAATCCTCCCATCATTATTTTTTTTGGGGGAAAAAAGTGACTTTTTCGTGAAAGTTCTGACGTCAAACAAAATAAAGAGAGTTCAAGGTAAAAACTCAATGCGACCTAGGCTCAATGGCATAACTTCACGTGAGGATATAATATTTAGACTCAAAATTTCCTTCTTTTTTTTTGGTCGGCACTCATATGGTGACTGGTGGGCCAGTAACTCATGATCCATCATATATAATTCCTTCTTTATCAAAAGCTAGATTTTTATTTTGATGGCTTCTGTTTATTCCACAGTCATATGTGCAGCGGGAACAAGGTGATGAGCGAAGAGTCATGTAAAACACACATCTCTAATTTATGCCTTAAAACAATGTATGATTCACCCAAAGATGTTTTCTTAGAAAGAAAATGAAAAAGTGAATTGTCTTCTAATTTGTGTTATGTTGTACGGGAGAGAGAAGGACGACTGCGACCAAAATGAAGGAATCAGATAAAAGATTTGTAAATTGAGAGGGACGACCTGATTTTTTTCTTTTTTTATTTTAAGTTGTATTCACAGTAAGAAGTATTTTCTGCTTAATATCTTAATCTAATTTTTTATTAGCATGTAACGTATTTTTCTAATAACACTGAGTATTATAAGATAATTTTTGCGCAATTTTTTTAAAATATTTTTTCAATAGCAAAAAAAAATCCTAAACTTAGAACATTGTGAGTGCTGTTAAAATATTTTAGGACATTAAATACATCAAAAATTAATTTAGAATACTAGGTATTACTAAAAAAAATATTTTATGGTGTTAGATGCACTAAAATTTAGTTTAGGATATTGAGGTCTATTAAAAAAATATTTTAGGTTTACCCTTTTTATATAAAAGCAACTTTTTTAAAAAGGATAAAAAGATAAAAACGTTACATGTATCTTGGGCCTCAGTGCAAGCAACATTTAGAGGTAAGAATATGAGCCGGCCTGACCCTACAGGATTGGCGGGTTTAAAAGGATCGACCCTACATGTCCAAAATTTTAAAAATATCCTAATTTGCTAGGCCCGGCCATTAAGCTAACAGGCTTAGGACCGGCTCACAAGCTTTCGACCCATTTATAAAAAAAATACTATTTTTCATATTGTTCACATTTTTTATCAAAAAATAAAAATAAACCAATGAAATTATTAATAAAAAACATAAATATGAATAACATTAAGTCACAAATACAAAATATTATTATATATAAATACCTATTAACATCTAAGAATATCTAAAACATTCATTAACAAGATAACAACATTCAAAAGTTTCATCTATCGTGTAAATGTGTAATAAACAAATAATGTCATTAATCTTTTGAAATTTCATCATCACTATAATCAATTACTCTTTTTCATAAATATACTTTTCTTTCGTAACAAAAATATCAATTTTTCTTTTTTATAGGAATTTCACTTTTAAATTTTGCAGCTTAACTATTATTTTACTTTAGTTTGAGAAACACTGTTGTTGAAATCCATAAATTTATTATTCAGATTATAGAATCATATGTTATATAAGTATAAAAATACTCTCTTATCAAATGTATATAGTTTAAAAAGATCAACACATATAGTATAAATCAAATTATTATGAGAGTCCAAATTAACCCATTTTTTAAAAATTTAATTAGACAAATTATGGTCTAAAACTAAATAAATCAAACTATTATATGAAATTTAATTTTAAAATGATAATAATAACTAAATATTTCAAATATCATTAATAATGTAAAAAAATTAATAATATTAGAATTACACAAAAAAATTTTTTTAAAAATTATACAAGGGCTTAAACCGGCCAGCCCGTTTAAGCCCTCATAGTCTTGTAGGGCCTGCTTTCCATTTGAGGGGGGAAATTTTAAGCCTGACCCTCGTAATTTTTAGACATAAACGGCTGACCTATGGGTTTGGCCTGTTTTCCCGGCTCTAGCAACATTCCAAAGCTAACCACCATAACTAACAAGGCCAAAGAGAAAAAACAAACATGTAGTCCATACTGAATTAGAGAGCCAGACTCTACGTGCAATTAGATTACTTTCAATAGAAGGATACTTATATTTAAGTATAAATTTTAAAAAAATCCTGTTTTAAATATACTGTTCAAACTGGAACTTTTGTGACATGTCCTCATGTGGCTGGCGGGTCTTCTCAAAACTTGACATCTTAATTGGATTCTTGCAATGATCAAGTCACCAATCTTGATTGTTGGTAAGACATATCTTCTGGACTTAAATATAGGAGTTAAACTCAGTTATAAATATCAAATCTTAATCTATTTTATTTATTTATTTCCAAACTATCTTACAAATTTATATATAATCTGATGTTATATTAAAATACTTCAGGGATCATGTGATAACTAATTTATTTAACTTTCTTAATATTTTCAAATTAGTTAACTAGCCGGAATTAAGGACTATGCAGTGTATACATTAGTCTGTTTTCATGTTTTTACACTTTGCTTCTCTCTTTTTACAAACCAAAAGAAGAGTAATATGGTTATTTTGCAGGCACCATCACGTTCAGCCAAAACTTCAAAGCCTTCATCTGGAGAGTTGACTTGGATTTATAGCAAGCACAGGGTGAAAAGTCCGAGTAAAGTTACCAATCCAGTGCGTTTGTGTAATAGTCTGAGGCAGTAGTGTTAATTAGTAGCATGCAAGACAAAAAATTGCAACGAAAAAAAAAAGAAAACTCGTATATAATTGCCCATACTCGGGTATACGATGCCAAGACTTGAAAATATATAATCACTAAAGTAAAAATTAAAAATAATTTTTTGATATAACTATATGAGAGGTAATGCTATTGTATCATATTGGAGTATTATCAGATTGAATTGAAAATAATATTTACTTATCAAAAAATGACTAGGTGCCAATACTTGAAAGAAAAGGAATGGAACAAAATAGTCTCTAATTCTAAATATAAGATTTATTTTATAGTGTAAAATTATACCACAAAGTGGATCTTATATTTAAAACAGAGCAAAATGACTTTCATGTTTATATATTTGGATAAATGAAAATAAAATGATGCAGGGACCGAAATGACTCCATACCTGCTTTCCCCTCCCTGAGCATTTTCTTCTCCAGATCTCCAACATAGGAAGCGCAACGGAGCTGATTCAAATGGGCCAACAAGTGGGCCGAAAGAAAAGGGGTGTTGTTGTCATTTTATAAGGCAAGCGCACAAAGAATCCAACATTCCAATTCCAAGTACTCGTCCAATCCTTAATATAAGATCTATTTAACTAATTTAATTATATTAAAAAAATTAGTTAAATCAGTTAATTATAAGAAATATGATATATTTTTTTTGTAGAACATCATAATCATCTTCCTTAATTTCCTCCTTCTCTCTTCTGCTTAATTATGGCTGAAGAAGTATCCATAGGAATAATTTAGAAAAAAAATTGATAAATATGATAAATGAATCTTATATTTAGAACTCAAATCAATTTAATAATTAAGTCCTATATTAAGGACAGGAAGAGTATAATCCCAAACAAGCAAAATATTATCTTTATGTAAATTTTTAATTTGATCTTTTAACTTTAAAAAATATATTTTTGATTTTTTAATATTAAAATTGTTAGATTTAAATGATATTTTTTTTAACAATCATAACTATTTCAAAAATTCAACTTAATAGTTAACTAAAAAAAACTATAATAGGATTTTACTCATCAGTCACTAACTCACTGTACATATGTTTTGATGGTTAAGGCCGAAAAAGAAGGGGAGAAGAAACAACTTTGAGTCTATTATTATATATCACGTGAAGCCGTACCTGTAGGCACCTTTCACTGTACGTTCGACGCGCGGAAAATTCCAAAGTTTGATTTGTTGGAAGGATTTTTTTATGGAAATGGAACGGGAAAGGGATTCGAAAAAGTAAACATGAAAATAAATGGGAAAAAAAAATACTGTGCGAAAGAGAACAGGAAAGAGAATAGGAATGAGTTTTAAAAGACTAAGATATATTTTTAGTTCTTTAATTTTAAATAAAATTTTATTTTAGTCTCTTAATTTTAAAAAATAAACTTTTAATCACTTAACTCTAGAATTATTAATGAAAAATGATGATATTAAATTCTTAAATATTGATAAAATATTATTAAATACTATAATATCAAGTTTAATTTTCAAAATAATCATGATTGTTACAAAAAATATCATCTAAGACTAACAATTTTAGATTTAAAGGACTAAAAGTATACTTTTTAAAGTTAAGGGATCAAACTAAAATCTTATATAAAGTTAAATGACCAAATATATATTTTAGCCGTTTTAAAATTATGTTTGGATATATGACAGAAAAAATTAATGAAATGAAATATTAATATGTGTGTGTGTGTGTGTGACTTTTATTCGAGACATATAACCCAATATCCTCAAGTCACTTAGAATTTGAGACTAATTTTTTGAATCATGAGAGTTAAGATTAAACACCTCCCCCCAACAAAAATATTTTTAAGATTAGGATTTGTGTTCTCTTTTTTACATGGCTAAAACTATTTATCATCTTAATCAATAACTTGTTGATTACTAATTCAATCTTTAAATTAAATAAGATAAGATGTTAGAGTTTTCACTCAAGAAAAGTAAAAATTCCTAAAATTCATAAATGATATCCTTGAATTTACAAGAGTCGATGCATAAATTCAAGAAACTATCTATTTACGATTGAATTTTCATTGTAACTATCAAGTATTAATGATTACATGATTTACATTGATGAATCAATTTCAATAATAAAATTTATGACAAATTATATTATTGATAAATTTTAAATAATGCGAATCATTTTTTAAACTCACCATAATACATTAGAAAATATTGGCCCTATGGTTAATGCTTTTCTAAGAAACTTTTTCCTTACCTCTCACTCTAATCAATATTATTATACATTACTTAATTTTCTTTCCTTTCTTTTGAATATTTTACAAAGTGAGATCACATAAGTGTGCTTAATGAGCTGTAAAGGCCAATTCTCAATACATCTAAGCATTTTTTTTTTCCTAAAGTCTATTAATACTACGATATATAGAGATGTCTGATACAAATAAAGAAAACAAATTATTCCCAGAATATCATGAAGTTATATAATCATGTGATAAAAGATTAAGAAACTTCACTTTATAAGGAGTGAAACTCATGTTTTTTTAATTCCCGTTTTCCAATGAAAGCAATCTAGTTTGGAAAATAAAGATCTAAATGTCTAAAGGATGGAGAAAAAACTGTGAGAAAAAGGACAGGTTTGAATAAAATGTAGCCGATTCTTGGAGCACATATTACCCCACCTTATCTCGAAAGAAGATTCTCTTCTCTGTGTGTGAGCGTGTCACAATTACAAAACAAAAAATTGCAAGAAAGAAAAATTGAACATAAATGTCCAATGTAAAGATAATTCTTAGATATTGATAGAAACGGAATCAACAAGAAATGGGCTGTCATAGTTCTTGACTTTGTGCGTCTCCCGCCAAACATATAATTACATATCCATTATTAAGCAACACTACTATTCAACAATGATGAGGACTTTTCCTGTAAGATAGCTCTTCACTTTTGGAATAGCCACACTTCGTTAAAATAAAGGAAGGAAGGAAGGAGAGAAGAAGTTAGTCATAACTTCTTTTCCCCCCTTGATAATTAAAGCACGCATAACTTTAGTTGAGGAGAGGAAGTGACTCAATCAATTGACCTTATCTGTTGACCATGTATAAATTAAAGGGCACAAGAATAATATCCTCACAAATATAATAAATAATAATATAACTGTGTTCATTCAATATGCCGAGGGAAGTTTCTTGTTTCTTATTATCACCATATCAGCCATTTGTGCAATAGTCCGAGACAGTACTGTTAATTAGTAGTATGCAAGACAAAAAATTGCAAGGAAAAAAAAAAGAGAAAACTTGTATATAATTGCCCATACTCCTGTATACGATGCCAAGACTTAAAAATTTATAATTACTAAAGTGAAAATTAAAAATATTTTTTTTGATACAACTATATGAGAGGCAATGCTATTATATCATATTGGAGTATTGTCGGATTGAATTGAAAATAATATTTATTTATCAAAAAATGACTACGTGTCAATACTTGAAAGAAAAGAAATAGAACAAAATATTACTTCTGATCCTAAATATAAGATCCATTTTATAGTGTAAAATTGTACTACAAAATGGATCTTATATTTAAAACGGAGCAAAATGACTTTCATTTTTATATATTTAGACAAATGAAAATAAAATGATGCAGGGACCAATATGACTCTATACCTGCTTTCCCCTCCCTGAGCACTTTCTTCTTCTCCAGATCAACAACATTGGAAGCACGATGCAGCTGATTCAAATGAGCCAACAAGCGGGCCAAAAAGAAAGGGGTATTGTTGTCATTTTATAATGCAATCCGCACAAAATCCAATTCCAATTATAATCCCAAAAAAACAAGGCTTTAACTTTTTATAAGCTTTTAATTTGGTCTTTTAATTTAAAAAAATGTATATTTTTAGTGTTTTAATTTTAAAATTGTTGAGTTTAAATGATATTTTTTTATAACAATTATGGCTATTTTGAAAATTAAACTTATTATGTTAACATTTGAAAATATTTTATTAACATTTAAAATCTCAATGTCATCATTTTTGTTAACAATTTTAGAATTAAATAAGTAAAAATGTATTTTTTTAAAAAAATTAAGAGATTAAATTAAAATTAAAGGAGATCCCAAATATTGAGTTAAAGGAGATCCCAAATATTTCAGGAATGATTTTAATCCACTCCTATTTCTTTTTCTTTTTGCTTTTTTTACACAACGCCTATTTCAATCTCTGCGGGAAATTGTTAGAAAATCTGGTTGTGCTATTGGCCCAAGAAAATCTAATCAGGCTTGGTGGGCTTGATACTTGTTCTAATTTATTCTTAAGGCCATCATCCTTCAATTAGGAAGGTCTACCTTATAGGATAGATTAATTAGGACCCGTTTATTGAAGCTTTAATTAACCCAAAAGTCATGATTTTGAGCAAGTTATTATATAAGAGGATTGTTGAGAGAATCTTAAATTAAACAAGATGTGTGTTGAAAAAAAATATTTTCTGTTATAAAAATGAGAGAGTTAGAGAGTAGAAAGAGGATAGCAAGAGAAGAATTGAGAGAGAAAACAAAGCGTATTTCTCTTATACATATATGGGTACAAATGCCTTGTATGTGGCTTCTATTTCTAGGCCCCCAACCATAAAAGTCTAATCCAAGAGTTACAAAGAAATGAATAAAGGAATAATGACAATAAACATGAAAAACTCCTCTAAAGTCATTCATTGGGGGTTATGGGTTTAAGACATTCAAAGATCAAGAATCCTATAAAGAATCCTAAGAGTTGGGGGTTATGAACATCCACATATATACAATATTTATAACATTTTCAACTTATTTTGATAAATTAATCAAAGCCACTTGTCAAAGTAAGTTGAAAATGTTTTCGTCTTATAACCCTCGTCTTCAGATTAAGGTTCTTCCAATAACTCTTTTTTATGTATCTTAATCAAAATGGCCTTTTTGTTGGGTTTAAACAAATGGGCCTATGATTTTGCTCTGGTAAATGAGGTTGGGTATTTGGGTTCCACACCATTGAAATCGCTTCCAAGGGATCTGGCTTCTCTTATCCTCTGTTGCCCATCCGCTCCATGCATACGGCACCGTTTTTAGCAAAATGAGAAGAGAGCTAGAATAAAAAGATAAGACGAAGAGGATTTGGCAAATGGAGACAAAGGCAAAAAGGTTGTGAGAGGATGAAAATATCCCTATTTGTGGGACCCACCCTTCCCCAAAACAATTTTTTTAAAATTAATTAAATATCTTTTTTTTCATTAATTAGAGAAATACATAAGAAAAATTTAGGATCAAAACTGACTCTCTAACTAATTTTTATGTTTAGAACTGAAGGAGTATCATGAAGGTTTAATTGTACATATTATCATCTGTTCGCTGAATAGAAGTGTTGTAATTTTAAGCCATTGAAAAAAAAACAAGTAGCTTTTTAGTCAAAAAAGAAAAAAAGAAATAGCTTTAGATATCTGACAGAAAAGAAGAAAAAAAAGAGAGAAAGGAATTGATTATCAAAAAAGAAAACTAAAGGAATGGAACTAGGGAAAATTCCAGAAAAGGTCCTTGAAATATATGAAATCCCAGATTGGGTTCTGGAATTTTGAAAATGACAGAAAGGGTCAGTGATCCAATCTGTTATTTGTGAAATTAAGACCAATTGACAATTTTGCTCCTGGCTAAACAAAAGTGAGTAGTTATTCTCTACACAAATCTAGATAACGCTTACACTGTTCTAGTGATTACATGATTAGTTGTAGTTAATAATAAGATACTTGACTATGAAAAAGTGAGTAGTTATTCTCTACACGAATATAGGTAATGCTTACATTATTTTAGTGATTACAAAATTAGTTGTAGTTAATAACAAGACACCTGAATATGAAAAAGTGAGTAGTTATTTGCTACACGAATCTAGGTAATGCCTAAACACTTATAGTGATTCCTTAAATCATTGTAGTGAATGAATACAAATGAGGGTAAAGTTGTCAATTCCTCTTGATTTGACAAATGACAGATTGAGTCACTGACCTTTTCTGTCATTTTCGAAATTCCAAGTCCCAATCTGAAATTTCTCATATTCCAAGGATCTTTTCTGGAATTTTCTCATGGAACTATAGCAGGACTTGACTCATGAGTCGCTAACTCACTGTATGTATATGTTCCCCCAACAAGAATAGCTTTTGATGGCTGTGGCCCAAAAAGGAGGGAAGAAGAGACAACTTTGAGTCTGTTATTATATTATCACGTGAAGCCCTACCTGCGGGCATATTTCGCCGTTTGTTTCGGACCCAGAAAATTCCAAAGTTTGGTTTGTTGGAAGGATTTTTAATGGAAATGGAGCAGGAAAAGGATTCGAAAAGGTAAACATGAAAATGAATGGTGTTGGTAAAAAAACATGAAAATGAATGGGAAAGAAAAGGTGGTGTGCGAAAGAGAACAAGAAAGAGAATAGGAACCAGTTTTAAAATTATGTTTTGATACATGACAGAAAAAATTAATGAAATGAAATATCAATATGTATATATCACTACAAAAAAAACAGAAAATTAATGACAGAATCTAGCGACAGAATAAAATTCCATCACTAATCTATCGTTAATCCTTTACAAATTTCGTCACTAAATCAGTGACAGAATTTAGTGATAGATAATTTCTATCACTAAATTAGTGACAAATTAGTGATGGAATTTTATTCGATCACTAAATTAGCCATAGATTAATGACAATTTTATTTCATCACTAAATTCTATCACAAGTGCATTGCTGATTCTATTTTAAATGATTAGTGACGAAAAAATTCTGTCACTAGTTTCTGTCACTAACTCCCATCACAAAACATTTTGTGACAAAAATTAGTCTGTTACTAATTTCCGTCACTAATTCGTCGTAAAAAATATAATATAAATATATAATAATTATTTTTTAAACTTATTATTAAAAAAAATATAATATATCATAATTTTTAAATAATATATTATATAAAATTAAAAAAACAAATATTATGAAATAAAATAAAAATATACATTATTCTTATTACTCTGTTAAATATATGAATAAAAATATAAATTATTGGAAATTTTTTACTAAAATATAGAAGTTAAATTCAGATAAATAATAATATATTAAATTATGTATATAATATTTATTACATATATTTGTATTTGTTATTAGAAATATTATATATATTTATATATTTTTGCATAAAAATTTCGCAGATACTTCTAAGCTCAAATGGCAAATTAAAGGCTTCATCATGCGTGCAAGAGGTCTCAGGATCGTATACCAACACTCCTTCACAAAATTGAGCCAATTTGTTATGCGGCGATGATGTAGACAAGGCAATGACGTGGCGGCTCATAATGATGGACACATGGCTGAAGAGATGACGTGGCAACATAGTAGAGAGAGTTGGTTAGATGGCAGCCATTGATGACATGGCGAATCACAGTGATAGACACATAGCGATGATGTGGACGAAGAGATGATGTGACAATATAGGAGAGAAAGGGTTGGTGAGGTGGCAGCCATTAATGACGTGGTAACTCATAGTAATAGCATGTGGTGATAATGTGGATGAGGGGCTGACATAGCGACATGGGAGAGAGAGAAGATGTGAAGTGGTAGTCATAAATATGACACGTGGTGGCAATCAATCATTGTTATGTGGTATTTTAACTTTATAAAATTAAAAAAAATTTAGTGACGGATTAGTGATGGAAATTTCCTTCACTAATTAGTGACGGATTCACTAATTTCCATTGCTAATCCGTCAGTAATTGGTGACTGAATTTTGAATTCCATCACTAATTATTTAGTGATGGTGGAATTAGTGATGGAAAAAATTCTGTTGCTAATTCCGTTGCTAACTAAATTTCGTCACTAATCCATCACTAATTTTGATTAGTGAAAGAAATTCCGTCACTAAATTTCATTGCTAATTTGATTTTTTTTTTTTTGTGTATGACTTTAATTTGAGACCCAATATCATTAAGTTACTTAGGATTTGAGATTAATCTCTGTTGAATCAGGAGCGTTAATATTAAAGTCCTCTCAGCAAATGTGTTTGTTGGGATTTGAACTTATATTCTCTTTTTGACGTGGCTGAAATTATTTACCATTTCAACCACAACTTGTTGGTTACTAACTCAATCTTTAAATTAATTAAGATGAGATGTTAGTGTTTTCACTCAAGGAAAGTAATATTCATAAAGTTCATAAATGATTACCTTGAATCTACGAGAGTCGATGCATAAATTCATGAAACTATCTATTTATGATGGATTTTCATTGTAACTATCAAATATTAATGATTACTTGATTTACATTGATGAATCAACTTCAATAATAAAATTTATAACTAATTATATTATTCATATGTTAACATCGTGTAACAATCGTGGTTATTTTAAAAATTAAACTTAACATGTTAATATTTAAAAATGTTTTATTACTATTTAAAATCTTAATGTCATCATTTTTGTTAACAATTTTAAAATTAAATAAGTAAAAAATTATTTTAAAAATAAGAGATGAAATTGAAACTCTACACAGAGTTAAAGGATATCCCAAATATTTCAGGAATGATTTTAATCCACTCCTTTTTTCTTGTTTCTATTTTTATACAACGCCTATTTCAATCTCCGCAGGAATTACTACAAAATCTGATTGTACTATTGGCCCAAGAAATTCTAATTAGGCTTCTTGGGCTTCATACTTGTTCTAATTTATTCTTAAGCCCATCCACCTTCAATTATGAAGGTCTACCTTATAGGTTAGGTTAATTAGGACCTGTTTATTGAAGCTTAATTAACCCAAAAAACATGATTTTGAGCAAGTTATTAGATAAGAGGATTGTTGAGAGAATCTTAAATTAAACAAGATGTGTTTTTTAAAAGATGTGTTTTCAACTTATTTTGATACATTAATCAAAGCCACTTGTCAAGGTATGTTGAAACTGTTTTCTTCTTGTAACCCGCGTGTTCAGATTGAGATTCTTCCAACAAATTTTTTTTCTAATGTATAATAATCAAAATGGCCTTTTTGTTAAGTTTAAACAAATGGGCCTAAGATTTTGCTCTTATAAATGAGGTTGGGTACTTGGGTTTAACACCATCACAATTGTCTCCAAGGGGTCTGGCTTCCCTCCGCTGCTCTTCTCCTCTGTTGCCCATCCGCTGCTTGCATACGGCACTGTTTGTAGCAAAGTGAGGAGGGCTAGAGTAAAAAGATGAGACGAAGAGGATTCGGCAAATGGAGAAATAACTAGTCATCCCTATTCGTGGGACCCATCCACCTCCAAAACATTTTTAAAAAAAAATCAATTAAATACTTTTTTAAATTAATTAGAAAAATACATAAGAATAATTTAGGACTAAAATCAACTCTTTAAATAGCTCTTACATTTAGAACTGAAACAGTATCATGAAGTTTTGATTGTACTTATTATAATCTGTTCATTGAATAGAAGTGTTGTAAATTTAAGCGATTGAAATAAACATTGAAATAAACAAGGAGATTTAGATATTTGACACGAAAGAAGAAAAGAAAAGAAAAGGAATTGATTATCAAAAAAGAAAACTAAAAGAAGGGAACCATAATAGGACTTGACTCATGAGTCACTAAGTCACTGTATGTATGTCTCCCAACAAGAATAACTTTTGACAGTTGAGGCTGAAACAAGGAAGAATTTAACGATCCTAAATATAAAACTTATTTTACAGTGTAAATTATATTGCAAAGTGAGTCATATATTTAGGATCAGAGGAGTACAAAATAAGTTTTAAAGGTTGCCATTCTCCACTTTAAAATTTATTATTACAAATTATTCAAGTTGTTATTAAGACTTTTTAATAATTATTTTTTTTGGGGGACTTGGTTGTAATTCTCCCAACAAACAACTTTGAGTCTATTATTGTATTATCGCGTGAAGCCGTACCTGTGGGCGCATTTCACTGTATGTTCCACACGCAAAAAATTCCAAAGTTTGGTTTGTTGGAACGATTTTTTATGGAAATGGAACAGGAAAGGGATTCAAAAAGGTGAACATGAACATGAATGGAAAAGGAAAAGTACTGACCGAAAGAGAACAAGCAAGAGAATAGGAATAAGTTTTAAGATAATGTTTTGATATATGACAGAAAAAATCAATGAAACGAAATATTGGTGTGTGTGTGTGTGTGTGAGACTTTTATTTGAGATTAATTTCGGCTAGACCAGGAAAGTTAAGCTTAAAGCCCTCCTAACAAAAATACTTTTGAGATTCGAACTTGTGTTCTTTTTTTTTACATGGCTAAAACTATTTATTATCTTAACTAACAACTTGTTGATTACTAATTTAATTTTTTAATTAAGTAAGATAAGATGTTAGTGTTTTCGCTCAAGAAAAGTAATATTCCTAAAATTCATAAATGATTATCCTTGAATTTACAAGGGTCGATGCATAAATTCATGAAACTATCTATTTACGATTGAATTTTCATTGTAACTATCAAGTATTAATGACTACTTGATTTGCATTGATGAATTATATTGTAACGAATCATATTATTTATAAATTTTAAATAATGCGACTCATTTTTTGAACTCGTTATAATACATAAGAAAATATTGGCCCTATGGTGAATGCTTTTCTAACAACTTTTTCCTTACCACTCACTTTAATCAATATTATTATGCATTACTTAATTGTCTTTCCTTTCTTTTGAATATTTTACAAAGTGAGATCACATAAGAGTGCTTAATGGGCTGTAAAGGCCAATTCTAAAGTCTATTAATACTACGATATATAGAGATGTCTGATACAAATAAAGAAAATAAATTATTCCCAGAATATCATGAAGTTATATAATTATGTGATAAAAGATTGAGAAACTTCACTTTATAGGGAGGGAAAATCATGTTTTTTTTCAATTCCCTTTTTCCAATCAAAGCAATCTAGTTTGGAAAATAAAGATTTAAATGTCTAAAGGATGAAGAAATAACTGTGAGAAAAAGGACAGGTTTGAATAAAATGTAGCCGATTCTTGGAGCACTACCCAACCTTATCTCCAAAGACGATTCTCTCCTCTGTGTGTGCGTGTCACAATTACAAAACAAAAAATTGCAAGAAAGAAAACTTGAACATACGCGTCCAATAATGGTGGCTATAAATTAAACCTTCAAGTGATTAAAACAAACAAGGTAAAGATAATTCTTAGATATTGACAGAAACGGAATCAACAAGAAACGGGCTGTCATAGTCCTTGACTTGTGCGTCTCCCACTAAGCATATAATTACATATCTAAGAATTATAGTAATCCCTCAACATGAGAAAATGGCTATGTAGATTTCAGTGTTGCCAGTCCACTGTACGTGTGATAGTGTGGGAGGCAGTAGTGTTATTCAGTGTGTGCTCAGATGTGTGTGAAAGTAATCATCTTTGTCGTATATTACAACAAAGTGATGGTCTACGATCTGTAGTAGGTCCTCTCGCAACTTTCTCAACTTCTGATTTTTTTTTTTAAATTTTTAATTTTATATTTTGGCTATGCCCTTGAAACCAGTAGTCTTGAAAAATTTGTTGCTTTTCTAGAGAAAATGGATGAGAGCGTATATTTCTGCAAGAAATCACAACAAACTTTAGACATCAAACCTTCATTCAACATCTAAAAGTTGAGCTGCAGAGGTAGAGACCTTGGAACTCAAGCTGCAAGTGAATAAGACTGTATTTTAACTTACACACAATAATTTAAATTCACTAGATATGCTTTTCTGTGTGAATTATATGAAGTGTGTGTATGCGTGAGGAAGAAGTCATGTTATGCAAAATTTGTAAACAAGATCTTTACAACATGATTCATTCTTTCGGGGGGAAAAAAATCATTCTTGGGATGCTGTGGTGCTCATGATCGATTTTCATAAAGAGATTGTTTTTCCAAATGATTGGAACTTTCGTGAGCATATTCCTTTTAAAAGAATATAAATGTCATTTGTGCGAGTCTTAGCTATCTGGTTTTTCCCAATTCTTTTATAAATTTGCGATGACCCAAGAAAAAGTTGAAATTGGCCAGCAAAACGTATATTGTTACTGTGAGAATAAATAGAGAATGGATCATAAACGTACCGGGTTGAAGCTCGGGTCAGGTCAGTCAGATCCTCCTAGCTCACGCTTAAACTAGACTATAAAAGTCTAAGCTTTTGAGTGAACAGAAAAGCACCTCTTTGCAAGAAAGAAATAAAATATATATATATATAGTAGAAAAGCTCAACTATAGGAGTGAGTTAGACTGATAGGTGGAAGCCTCTATTTATAGCTTTTGTGAGGGGTATTTTGGGAAGCCAAAATATCCACTGAGCCCATCAGGTTAAATCTGAGTTAGGATATATAAATATATCCTTATCTCATAATATCATGATAGTTGAATTCAAATCCAGAATCAATCACAATTAATTCCAAATATATATACTTAATATATATTTAATCTATACAATATAAATTAATTAAATTTATATATAATATAAATCAATTAAATTTATATCGTAACCGATTGGATTTGATTCAGGATGTTTGACCGAGTCAAACATATCATAATCTTGCTTTGATATTTGATTGGTATATTTTCTTAATATCCAGTCAAATAGTCCGGCCTATTAAGGGTAGATCCAAGCCCAAAATCCAACATCTCCCACTTGCATTTGATGGGCTGTCTATCGTATGATAGCTAAATCTTTCATTGCTTCATACTAGGCGTCTACTGTGACTACGTGGGCATGACATCATCGATTCAGGTGCTTGTGCACAGGGATTCCTTTATATAGGACCAACACACAAGAACACCCTTAGTGTACCTGTAAATTGTATGCTTGTTGCCTCGAATGTCCTAGTTTTATCCATACACTTTACTTGTGGCATATCTAATCCCTCTCGAGTTATTTTGTTTACTCAGATTGCCTTCCTATATGTATGGTATCCACACTTACTTAGTTGTTTTGTTCAACCTGCAACGGACATGTCACAGACACCAATGTGGATGTGTACTTCAGGATAAATCTTCCTTTTGACTATTCATCATTTAGATTTGGCGTAGTCGCTTTCCCAGTCTTGACCCCGTTAGATCACATCATTCTTGACCATGGGGTTTAGGATAGAGTAGTTGTCACTAAACCAAACCCTTGTGATGCCGTCTAAGTCTTAAGGGCATTATGAAAGGTTTATTTCCTTTCTGGGACTTACATCGTAATGGATCAGGGATCTTCCATCTATGCCCCATGTTGTGGATTTGAGTGAGCTCATGTAGTATGAATTGCATGCTACAGTGCTTGATCCACTAAGTGGAGTATGTCGCTTTTGGTTTTAGTAGCACCATACAGACTTAAGTTCCAAATGCATTCCAACATTTAAACCAGGAGCTCTTTTATCACAACTATATATGATGTCTTACAAGTAAAGAGTTCCTTGTCTGGTTACAGGTCTCATGGATTACACATTATCCAGGATTCGGCCCAGACTTTTATGAGTCTCATCTCAGTCTAGTTGAGGCAACATTTATGTAGTGATTCTTCTCTATCATCTCATGGTGATCATCTGCCATCAAACCTTCTATGTCCCATGAAAACACAGTGAGGCGGTCGCTCGTGTGAGTGAGCCAACCTTATGACCTGTATGACATATTGGTGTTGCATACCTCGTGCCTATGCATATATAAATACACAAATGTATACACAAGAAAATTTCTCTGAACTAGATAAAATGCATTGAATTACTAAGTAAGAGGAAACAAAAAAAAAGTTCAATACAACATGCCTTGTGTCTGCGTAATTGAATGAGAAAAAGGATCAAAAAGAAAAAGGAGTTCAATACATCATGCTCTATGCATGCCCAAGGCCTTTACATCCTTGACAAAAAGATCTCTAGCTATAGGCTTGGTTAGGGGATCTGCCAACATCTTATGAGTGGACGAGTATTGAACTGTCACTTGTTTCTTAGCGATCATATCCCTTACAAAGTGATATTTTATGTCTATATGCTTAGCACGATTGTGGTACTTAGGATCCTTTGCATAGGCTATCGCTGCTTGACTATCACAGTGAATTAGAGTTGGTCCCTCACTACCACCATAGATTCCCAATCGTACTAAGAATCTTTTAAGCCATACAGCTTCTTGGGCAGCTACAAAACATGCTACATATTTTGCTTCCATGGATGAAAGAGACACACACGTTTGTTTCTTGCTGCTCTAGGAGATTGCTCTGTTGTTCAGCAGGAAAGCATAGCCTAATGCCGAGTGTCGCTCGTCCAAGTCTCCTGCCCAATCAACATCAGAATAACCCTCCGCACGAAGGCCGTTTCCTTGATAGCACAACTCATAGTCCATGGTTCCTTTTAGATATCTCATAATCCTCTTTACAGCTTCCAAGTGTTTTACTCCTGGATTGGATTGGAATTGGCTCACAAGTCCAACTGCGAAGCATATGTCCAGCCTGGTACACAACATAGCATACATTAGGCTACCAACGGCACTCGAGTATGGGACTCTCTTCATGTATTCTATATCGCATTGTTTTATAGGGCATATTTCCTTGCTTAGGTTATGTCCTTTAACCACAGGGGTATCCATAAGCTTACAGTCTCTCATATTGAAACGCTCAAGAATCTTTGCTATGTATGCCTTTTGTGACAATGACAGCAATTTTCTAAAATGATCTTTTCTTATCTTAACGCCTAAGATATATTCTACTTCGCCCATGTCTTTCATCTCGAAGTTCAAGGATAACCACTCTTTGATCATTTTTATTAGTTTAAGATTGGTACTAGCTATGAGTATGTCGTCGACATTGAGGGATAGAATGACAAAGTTTTCTCCATACCGCTTGATATAAAAGCAGTGATCTTCCTCGATCATTTTGAAGTCATAGGAGCTTATAGCTTTATGGAACCTTAAGTACCACTGCCTAGAAGATTGCTTGAGTCCATAAATAGATCTCAAAAGTTTACAAACTTTTTGTTCATTCCCTTTCTATATGAAGCCCTCAGGCTGTTCTATATAGATTTCTTCATCAAGTTCTCCATTTAGGAAAGCAGTTTTTACATCCATCTGATGTAACTCTAAGTCTAAACTTGCTACTAGAGCCAGTATCAGTCGTATCGATTTAAAACGTACAATAGGTGAGAAGGTGTCTCCGTAATCTACTCCTTCTCGTTGTGTATACCCTTTGGCAACTAACCTTACTTTGGGTTTATCAATTGATCCATCAGCCTTATGTTTGTACTTGAGAACCCACTTGCTCCTAATTGCCTTCCGGCTAGGTGGTAGATCAACTAATTCCTATACTTAGTTAGACTCTACGGAATCTATTTCCTCTTGTAAGGCCTTTTGCCATTTTTCCTTGGCGGGCCCTGTTAGTGCTTCTTTAACACTTACGGGGTCTTCTTTATCATTTTCTGGACTAACGATGAAGGTTGCTCCTTCAATTGAGAAGCGTCTCCTAAGAGTTTTGTCTCTGTTACTTCTTCTAAGTGGGGTTGCAGCGGGACTTTCTTCCTGTGGCTGAGTTAGACCTTGTTATGAAAATGGTTCAACCCTCCTGCTCAGATCAATAGACTGAGGAACACTTTGTTATACCTCATTGCTATCATTATCATAAAGATAGCTTGTTCGATCAATACTCCCTTTGCTAGGAAATTTGGTTTCTATGAATATTGCGTCCCTTGACTCTATCTCAGTCACTAAGCCATCATCATTTTCACTAATGAAGACATATCCCTTAGAGTTCTCAGAGTATCTTATGAAGATACACTTTTTGCCCTTCGGTTCTAGCTTATCATAGTCATGGGAAGAATCACGAATATAGGCTGCTGACTCCCATGGTCTTAGGATGCTTAGATCCGGTTTGCGGTTTGTTCATGATTCATAAGGGGTTGTGGTGACTGATTTAGAAGGCACTCGGTTAAGTATGAATGTGGCAGTTAAAAGTGCATCTCCCCAATATGAGGTTGGAAGCTCAGCTTATGCCATCATTGATCTAACCATATCGAGGAGAGTTATGTTTCTCCTTTTAGCAACTTTGTTTTGTTGAGGAGTGCCGGGGATTGTTAGTTGCCTAACAATACCCCTTTCTTCATAGAGCTCCTTGAACTGATCAGAGAGGTATTCTCAACCTTGGTCAGTTCTTAAGGCTTTGATTCTTGAACCTGGCTGATTTTTCACTAGATTGAGATATTTTCTAAAGCACTCTAATGCCTCAGATTTATGGGAAATCAGGTAAGTATAGTCATATTGAGAAGAATCATCGATAAAGGTAATAAAATACCATGCTCTGTGACGTGCCCTAACACTCATTGGTCTGCAAATATCAGAGTGTACCAGTTCAAGGGGGTGATTAGCCCTGGTTGCCTTTCCAAAAGGTTTCCTTATGCTCTTGCTAGCGAGGCAATGTTCACATAGAGACATTTCCTTTTTGGACACGTTTCCTAGCAAACCCTCTTTTGCTAGTTTGGTCATGCGTTATTGACCAATAGTCCTAATCTAGCGTGCCATGTATCATAATTGATATCGGAAGAAAGTGCATAGCAAGAACTAGAAAAATTATCATTGAAATTCTCTAAAACAAAGAAACCATCCGAAACATAACCAGAAACTGAAAAATTGGTCCCATACGAAATGTCTACTGTGAAATCATAAAAATAGACATTGAAATGAAATTTAACTAAGGAAATAACAGACACAAGATTTCATCGGATTTCCAGAGCATATAGGACGTTTTGCAGGACTAGGGTTTTTCCTCCATACAGGGTCAGCTCACAAGTACCGATCCCTTTGACTTCTACTCTCGCATTGTTCCCAACATAAAGCCATATGCTTTTTGCTGGTAACCGATAAAATTCTGTGAAGTTGTCACGATCCTTGCTCACGTGGTCTGTTGTCCCTGAGTCCATAACCCAAACAAGATTAGTTTTAGCAATAAACGCAGTGGTAGAAACATAAGAGAAATGTTTCGGATCTAAATCTAATACCTTTTTCTGCTCAGGATAGTCCTTGGCATAATGCCCCTTATATTGGCAAGCATAGCATTTCATAGTTGCTGTATTCCACTTCTTTGTAGGTTTCTTGCCTTTCTTGAAGGAATTCTTTCCCTTCTTTACTTTAGAGCTGCCTTTCTTATTTTGAGAGCTTTTGCTTCTCTTGGACTGGTTTTGGGAGGTTGACCCTCCCTTTTCTTTAGTTAAATATGCCTTATTGACAGGTTTCACAGTTTCCATTCGGTCATCCTTCAGTTGGAGGTGGCAAGCTACATCAGCAAAGGTTTTTATACTCTCGTTATGAGTAATGGTATGTTTCATGGTGTCTCAACTTGCCGAGAGAGATCTCATGACAGCTTGAATCTATTGCTCATCAGATAAGGTGCCTCCGGCTTCCTTAAGCTCCCTGATCAAGTTCTGTATTGCCCTTAGGTGATGACTTATGGGAGTGTTAGGACCCAGCTTGAAATTGTCAAGTTTGACGTTGAGTCTCCTAAGCCTTGCAGTAGAGGTACCATCAAATTCAAATTTCAGTGTAGCCTACATGGCAGAGGCGGAAGGGTATGTCTCGAATTGCACCAACACATCGTCAATCATGACACTTAGCATAGTAATTCTAGTGATGGTATCCCTTCTTTTCCAGGCCGTGTAGCCATCCTAGTCCATTCGTGATGCATTCGTCTCAAGCTTTGGAAGAAAAGTTGTCAACACATTAGTGACTTCTTGTTCTTCGAGGACATATGATATCTTATGATGCCAAATGCTGTAGTTGTCTCCATTCAACTTGTCACCTCCTATAAGGTTAGCTATGATGGACTGGATTCCTCTTTGAGACATCATGCTATCACATAGACAACAATGCATTTTAGTATGGTATGCAACATACATGTTATTCAAGTAGGTCATAGATCGTTCGGGTAAGATTCTTGCCATTTCATGATCAAGAGACAACTAGGCTGGCTCCTATCCCATTACTCCTGGTTAGCCTCTTGCCTTTCTTATCTCTGACTTTCCTTGAACATATCCCCAATTTGAGTTTTTCTCATGAAACTCCCACTCAAATAAATCATTTATAATAATAATAATAAAAAACTTTATTAACGAAGCATAAATGTTTACAAAGATTTGGATAATCCAAAAATAAAGTCTCAAAGAGTAAACATAAAATGAAAAATGAAAAATAAACATGAACGAAAACTCATTCGTTCATGATGTATTTTATCATGGGTTCTCTCAAACTCTCTTTAACGTCTTTCTAGCGTCTACAAAGATTTTGTTTAAAAAATCCTTCACTAAATATGTGTCTCCTCCTTGCCAGTTCCTCTCTGTATTGGATTACAATGTTTGAGAAACAAAGTGCATCTTGTTCATTGGTAAATTTGTTTAGCATAATAACTCAATTTTGAAAACAGACATTTTTTATGCTTGTATTCATCAGCATGCTTTTTTGCTATTTGTTTAATTAAATTTATGTCCTTAGGTTTGTAAACTTCTTCCTCTTGTTGGTCAAGAACACATTTCCTTTTACCACTGCTCCCCTTAGGTACATTAGAGCTCACTCGTGATTGAGGCGTTTTTCTTTTATTTGTACTTTCTTCAGCATAATTATTTGAAGACTTTGGATCATCAGAAAGAGGAGAATAACTTGGATATATTTCAAAAAAGTGGTTAGAATTTTGAGATTGCTATTTCCTAAACCAAAAAAAATTTAAGTTAAGAAAAATATAAAAATAAATATTTAAAATATTTATTTGCCGTATTTCATACCTAAAAGTCATAAAAAATAAGCACATAATATATCAATTTGTAACTCATGATTTTAGAAATATTTCAGGCCAAACGGGGTCCAAAAATAAGCCCTCATGTGCCCTCACGTGCCCCAAGAAGCATTCCGAAAAAAATTTAAAAAACAAATAAAGGGGGAAGGGTTGCCTACTCTTGGGATCGGCACGTGTATGCTTTTCTGGCCTCTCACTGTCACCGAACCCATTCCATTTGATTCCTCACGTCTTAAGGATCTATAAAGGACCCTGGGTGGACTCCACGCACCCACTTGGTGCGTTTTTAGGGAAAAATTTTTTTTTAATAATTTTTTAAAAAGTTTTTTTTACGTCGGGTCGGTCCACCGACTTAACTCCATGGTGGATTCGGGTCAAGTTGACCCGGAATGCTGCATTTCACGACAGCCCAAAACGACATCGTTTTGGGCTGTGGAGGTCATCCCTGACCTCCAGTCGGGTTGACCCGAACCCTGCTGGAGCTCTAGCGGGTCTATCGTGACCCGCCCACTTCCGACCTCCATAACTTCTACCTCCAAGCTTCGTTTTACATGTTTTAGGTGTCTATGAACTCGTATTTTCGTGTTCTACAACTCTATGGGTTCATTTTCTTTAAAAAAACATCATTTTTAAAGACCCAAAAACTGGTTCGTATGGCTGACAATGGAGCTTTTGAAAAATGGATTTCATGACGTTTTTGATCCATTACGGCATTACATATAGTATTTTCAAGCTTCAATTATATAGTTAGAGTATATTTTTGAATTTAACTCACAAGTATATGCTCATTCGAAATTAAAAAGACATATGGGCATACTAACAGCACAGCAAAAAATTGAAAAATAGAGCCTGAATAATATATGCATACTTACATATATTTAAAGCCTCAAAATCATCGTGGCTCTAATACCAATGTGAGAATAAATAGAGAATGGATCGGGAATGTACCAGATATTGGATCTCGGGTCGAGTCAGTCAAATCCTCCTAGCTCACGCTTAAGCTAGACTATAAAAGTCTAAGCTTTTAAGTGCACAGTAGAGCACCTCTTTGTAAGAAAGAAATAAGATATATATATATATATATATATATAAAGTAGGAAAGCTCAACTACTAGAGTAAGTTGGACTGATGGGTGGAAGCCTTTATTTATAGCTTTTGTGAGGAGTATTTTGGGAAGCCAAAATATCCACTGAGCCCATCAGGTTAAATCTGAGTTAGGATATATAAATATATCCTTATCTTATAATATCATGATAGTTGAATTCAAATCCAGAATCAATCACAATTAATTCTAAATATATATATTTAATCTATACAATATAAATTAATTAAATTTATATATAATATAAATCAATTAAATTTATATCATAACCGATTGGATTTGATTCAGGATGTTTGACCCAGTCAAACATATTATAATCTTGCTTGATATTTGACCGGTATATTTTCTTAATATCCAGTCAAATAGTCCGGGCCCATTAAGGGCGGATCCAAGCCCAAAATCCAACAGTTACCATCATGCATGTACACATAAAAATTATATGATATCTTTTTGTTCCTCCATTTGGCATTTAGTTGCTATAGCGATAGGACAAACAAAGTAAAGAAACTTTCCACGGGTGAATACACTACGCCTTCATTTAAAGGTGCATGATTAATGCATGAACTCAGTTATATTATTGTCTTTGTTCTATATTATTCTTGTCATCTTTATTCGATGTGCTCTTACACGATTCTCCATTTAATTATATCATGAGATAAGGTCATCAATGGATTGAGTCACTTCTTAATGCATGATGAATGCTTTAATTATGAAGAAAAGTATGACTATATTCTTTTGTTTCCTTTCTTCATTCCTTTCTTTTGATGATTCCAAATTTGGAGAGCTGTGTTATACGTACGTTGCAGGAAAGTCCTCATTATTGAATTGTCACGTTTATTATTAACAAGGGAAATGACCGGATAAAAAGACCATCTAAATTATAAATTCCAAATCAGTATTATTCATATATGAAAATGTGTTGTTATTTGTAAATCAAGTGTTGTCAGAACGGTAATGAATCATGATTTAAAATGTATCATTCTTTGTCATTCTTTCCTATTAACAATCAATATATAATTATATGCTTGGTGGGAGACCCACAAGTCATGAACTATATTGCCAACCCATCTCTGATTTCATTTTTTTAATCAATGTCTAAGATTATCTGTACCTAGTTTTTATTAATCACTTGATGATTTATAGCCATCATTATTGGACTCGTTCACAGTTTTGATTCTTCAATTTTTTGTTTGCTTGTAATTGTAATAGTAACGTAGCGTGTTTTTTAAACCCTTTTTTGTTGTTCAGTTTTTGTCAAAGCCATGTTGCAGAGATATGAAGAAGTACGTATTAAGTGAAAGTAATAGGAAAGATACAGCACAATACACATTAAATGTGATAGATTCATAAATTTTAAACATTGGGATATAATATATAAAATAATTAACCCTGCCAAAAATGATAGGCAGTATAAAAGAAAATTAAATTTTAAACAGTCATTTTTCCCCAGTGAACAGCGTCTTCTTTTTTTTTTTTTAAACCAGCAGTGAACAGCATCTTGTGTTTTAGAGATAAGGTGGGGTAATATGTGCTACGAATCGGCTACATTTTATTCAGCCCTGTCCTTTCACACAGTTATTTCTTCAACCTTTAGAAATTTAGGTCCTCATTTTCAAAACTAGATTGCTTTAACGTAAAAGCTAGACCATATAAGATCTGGAAAACGAAAGTTTAACTCGCCATAAAGTGATGTTTCTACATGTTTTACCACAGCATTATATAACTTCGATCGTGACATTCCGGGAACAACTTTTTTTTTTTTGGCGTATTAGATTTTAGATTCGACAAGGCAAGAAAATAACAAAAGAAGAATTAGACTTTACAGCTCATTAACCTCAATTATGTCATCTCACTTTGGAAACTATTCAAAAGGACTGAATTAGACCGGGGGTTGGCCCGTATTACCGGCTCTCTAGCAGAGGTAAGATGGCAGCGACAAGTGGCATCGTCACTGAGGTGACAGTGACAAGTGGTTATCATCATCAAGGTGGCAAGGACAAGTGGAGGTGGTTGTCGGTCGTCGCCGATGATGACGTGCCAACTAGTAGAGGCGTCACATGGCATGTTTAATTTTTTTTTGTTTAAAAAATCGAGTTAGCTAGCGACAGATTAACGACAAAAAAATTCCGTCACTAATTTGGGGCGACAATTTCTATCAATAATTAGCGACGGAAAATTCAGTTGCTAATCTGTGGTTAATTAGCGACAGAATTGAAATTCTGTCGCTAATCCAATTAGCAACAAAGGAATTAGTGACGGAACAAATTCCGTTGCTAATTTTGTTGCTAATTCAATTCCGTCACTAATTCTTTCCTTCGCTAAATAAAAAGTCCGTCGCTAAATTCCGTTGCTAATTGCATCTTTTTTTGTAGTGTAAGGTTAAAGTTTAAGGGAGGATGAATATGAAGATGATGTGGCTTTAAGGAAATTAATAGATAATGGAAATAGGGCGGCTATGACACAAAATTTGATAAGAACAATTGAAAAAAATAGTCATGCAAATTGAAAATAGGATAAACTGATAAAGGGATTATCCATATAGGGAATTATAATTATGTTTTGGTGAGAGTTATATTTGTACTAGAAATTATATTTCTCTTTATTTTGTTTGATGTCATATCCGAGTATCGTCAGGCCCAAGTAAAAATAATATTTAACTATCAAAAAATGACTAGGTGTTAGTAATTGAAAGAAATGGAACGACTATTAGTTGGATTTGTTATATGATATTGGTATGGAAAGAAAGAAAATTACTTTTACTTTTATATATTTAATTAATAAAAAAATAAAATGATGTGACCAAAAATGACTCTGCCTGCTTTCCGCTCCCTGAGCACTTCTTCTTCTTCCTCCTCTTGCCAGATCTTCAACAAAGGAAGCACGATGGAGCTGATTCAAATGAGCAAACAAGTGTGATAACGAAAGGGGTATTATTGTCATTGCACAACGCAACGCTTAGGAATTCAACATTCCCTTCCAAGTATAATCCCAAATTTTTTGCTGGCAAAAAAATAATACTACCTTCGGTCCTAACTATAGACCTAGTTGACTATTTGAAAAGATTAAGAAATAAGTTAAGTTAGTTATTTGTAATGAATATGTGTTGTTTTTCCTAAAATATCCTTGCTAATCCACTATATTAGCTAGAACTACTACCATTTTTAGAAACTACCTTTAAAAAAACACATAAATATAATAGACACAGTGAAGAATTTAGATTTTATATTTAAAACTAAAATAAAAATCAAATAAGGTCTTATATTAAGGATTGGAGGTAGTATAATAATACTCTCCCCGATATTTCAGAGCAATGATCTTAACCCAGGCCCATGTCAATCTCCCTGCGCACTTGTTAAGAAATCTGGTTGAACTGTTGGCCCAAGAAAATCTAATTAGGCTTCGTGGGCTTAATACTTATTCTAATTGATTTCTAGGCCCATCCACCGCAGGAAGGTCAGCCTCATAGGTTAGGCTAATTAGGACTTGTGCGTTTAAGTTTAACCGAAAAAAATGATTTTGAGTGCGTTATTATATGAGAGATTGTTGAGAGAATCTTAAGTGAACAAGATGTGTTGAAAAAAATACGTTTTTCGGCTTATCTTGATAATTAATCAAAATTACTTAATAAAGTAATAAGTTGAAGGAGAAAGCTTACCTTCACCAATAAATAATTGCGATCTGTATTTTTTTTTACACATCAGCTTTAAACAACCGTTTCAATCTCTCCTCTCCCTTTTCGTTTACAATTTTCACAGCTGCCGCCTGCCTTCTGCATGATAAACTTAAAATCGCATTTTCGATCTGCTTCTTCATAATACTACAATTCCCATTATTCCCATTCATCCTGGTCTTACCTTCTCTTGCTTACACTCTCGACTTCTCAGGAAAAACACAAACCTGACGAGTATGGTCTTTTCATTCTCTACCTGGTTTCTGCACAACATATTAGGAGTAAAAATAGAAGATAAAAAAACCCAAAAAAAAACAGAAACCATGGCTTTTTCCTCTGTTTTCTTCTATGATAAAAACTGGTTTGATATTTAACCTGATGACTGACTCGTCTAAAAGCTTATACCTCTGACATCTCTAGTTCTTGATGATGGGTTTGTTTGTTCAATTGGACTGCCCTTTTACTGCCAATAAATAGAGCACCATGATCAAGGCCATTCTAATTCCGCTCGCCAACGATGTTGCCGTTGATATCCTTAAAAGGCGAAGATGAATTAAAAGAATTAGGGGATTTTGTCAGCGATTTAGGCTCTGTTTGGATCAGTAATTGGAAAAGCTGCTTATTGAAAAATAGCTTATAGATAAGTGAAGTTGAGTAAAAACTAAATTTGGATAAGTTGAATTGTGCTTAGATTGGAGTTCAGAAAAAGTTAGTTTGCAAAAATGAGATTGATAAAAAGTTGTTTGGATTATGGTTGAGTAAAAATAAGTTGGTTATAAAATGACCAAAATAGATATGAGTTATAATAAATAATAAAAAATGATAAAAAAAATAATTTCACATAATACAATAAAATTAAAATAATTTATATGAAGAAGTCAAATTTAATGAGTGAATTAAATTTTAAAATTTTAGAAAAAATTATAAAAAATATTTTAAATATAAAGTGAAAGATGAAAAAAAATGAATTGAGATAATATCCTGAAGAAGTGAAATTTATAGAGTGAATGAACTTCCGAACTTTAATGAATCATTAGAAATCTTTAAATATAAATGAAACATGATAAAAAAAGAATAGACACCTAACACATAATTTAAATTAATTTAATATGAAGAAGTGAAATTGATGAGATGAAATAAATTTGAAACCAAAGTAGTCAATAATTAAATTAGAGTAATTAATATCTTTATCTTTTCGCATGCAATCAAAACTTGTTTTGTTTTTTCACGATATTTTAAAAATTCTCAAATAGTACAAAAGGTACTGATTAGAGATTTTAAAATTCATCTACCTACCTTATTTATTCTTCTTTTTATTTTTTATTTTAATTTAATTCTTTCTCCTTGTAAATAGGATTCTAAAATGAGCAAAAAGCAAACACCAAAGGAACTTCATATGTGCGTAATTCTTCGAATTAGCCTAATGGTCTTGAAATGTAAATCTTCAAGCTGGACTCTCGAATATGAATTTGCCTCTAGTACGATGAAATTTTACTTTTATTTTAAATTCGGTACATATCAGAATAATTTTTGAAAAGAAAAAGTAAAATTCAATATTAACCGTTACCAAAAAAAAACAAAAAAGCATTTCATTACCCTACTCCATCCATCTCTTTTACATAAGCTCACGGGAATAACATGGCAGAAGGGAGAGAAAAAGAGGAGCTTATTCTAATAATGGCAGATCATGGGACTGATAATGGCAGAAGGGAGAGAGACGGAATAAAATTTCTGACACCCTCAGAACACAGTAACAAGTTCTTCCTGTTTGAAAAATAAGCTCCATTCTCAAGTTTATTGTAAACGCACGGTGGAGGAGTTTATTTTTTCATAAGCCCAATGCAATATAAGTTTTTCCAAACAACACAAAGTTTGAATCGGCTTCTCTCATTTTAAGCCACGTTTGGGCCAGCAAACGCTGACCCAACAGGCTCTTAGTTAGTCCAAGGGAGAGAGTGAAACCACGATTTTTTGATTAGTGAACGGAGATTGATGGGAAGAGTGTCAGAGATTAGCGTCGTTAACGTTGATGTGTATAAAACATACAGTTGGCAATTATTTATTGGTGAACCGGATGTACAGAATACGAGGAATTGGAGGTAAGTTTTCTCCCAAGTGGAGTGGAAAACATATTTACTTGCATTAATCCTCGTGTTTGAATTAAAGTTCTCCCTTTCTCCGAATAATTTATTTATGTATCTTAATTAAAATATCCTTTTTGTTAAGTTTAAGCAAAGGGGCCTAAATTTTTGATCTTATAAATGAGGTTGGGTTTCGACTCGACACCAAAATAACAAGAGGCTGCTGCTCGAATGCCACAGTTATGTCCCTTCAGTCAGGTTTAAAAAAAAAAAAAAAAAGCCCCTTCAGCGCAAAAAAAGGGCATGCTTTAGATCCCTTATATTTCCCGTATAATATTTCTCATACTCATGTTTTTTCGATTTTTAATGTAAGAGGTAATTAACTAGTTTAAATATATTAAAAAAACCAAATAAATTACTTAATTATGACAAATATGAAATGATCTTTCTAAATATTTTTATGTAATATTAATTTATATAGCAGTTTATAAATTAGATAAATTAGTTTGGGGGAAAATGATAAGTACAAGAGATAAACTAGACTAAGATGTTATAGTTAGGATTAAAATTAATCTTCTAATTAGTTCCTATATTTAAAAATGGAGCAGTATCACGTAGTTCCAGCTGTACTTATAATCTGGTTGTTGAATAAAACTGTTGTAATTTTAAGTGATTGAAATAAATAAGTAGCATTAGATATATTGACAGAAAAAAAGAAAAGAAAATTAAAGGAAAGTAATTGATCATCAAAAAAGAAAATTAAAGGAAGGGAAAATGAATAGGACTTTACTCATGAGTCACTAACTCATTGTGTGTGTGTGTTTTGGTAGGCACATGTATCTTGTTATTGGAGATAATTTTATTCGAACTACTGTTTAACACTAAATATGTATATCTCTTTCAGAGGAGATTCAAATATTGGTTTATCACATTGTGAGATATTAGCACCTTCTGTTAGACTCAACTTCTGGTTGGTAACTCGCTCTGTGTATGTTTCCTAGCGAAAATAACTTTAAATGGCTGGGGCCAAAAAAGGAAAAGAGAAGAAACAACTTTTAGTCTATTATTATATTATCACGTGAAGCTGTGCTTGCACCCAGAAGTCCAGAACATTCTAAAGTTTGGTTTGTTGGAAGGATTTTTTTATGGAAATGGAACAAGAAAGGGTATAGAAAAGGCAACGTGAAAATGAATGGGAAAGAAAAAGTAGTAATGCGAAAGAGAAAAAGAAAGAGAATAGGAATGAGTTTTAAAATTATGTTTTTGATATATGACAGTTAAAATTAATGAAACAAAATCTCGAGATATACATATGACTTTTATTTGGGACGTAAGAATTAATTAAGCATGAAATTATAAGGGAAGCCAGAAACATTGAACAGACCATAATGCCCTAATACAAAAGGAAGCAGATGGGAATCTGGCCATTCCCTCTCCCTTTCCATTTCCAAAGAACAAATTCCTTCCAACCAAACAGGCCTCAATGATTTTCTTTTGAGGCGATATATATTTCTCTTTATTTTGTCTGACGTCAGAAGCTTTCACGACAAAATCACCTTTTTCTCAATAGTGATGGGAGGAATCACCCACGTCCAAAGAACAAAAATACCAGGAATCACTTTTTTCTTAGTTCCTTGAAAAATAAACTATGCGTAGTGCAAAACTTTAGTTAAAGAGAAGGAATGGCTCAATCAAAATGACCCTTCTTTTTTCTTTTTTCTTTTTTCTTTTTTTAGTGGACAAAATGGCCCTTCTTTAATTTGTTGATTATAAAAGAAGAATGATTAGAACACATCGTGTTAAAGGTGGCAAGAATAATATCCTAATGAAAATAATGATTTAACTAAGTCCATTACAAAACCAATCTTTAAATTAATTATGAAAATACTGATTTAACTAAGTCTATTACAAAACCAATCTTTAAATTAATTAAGATAAGACGTCAGTGCTTTTATTCATGGAAAGTAATATTCCTAAAATTCATAAATGATTATCCTTGAATTTATAAGAGCAGATGCATAAATTCATGAGACTATCTATTCACGATTTATTTATTTTAACTGTCAACTTAACTTGATTTTCATCCATGTATCAATATCAGTAATGAAATTTATAACAAATTGTATTATTTATGAATTTTAAATAATGCAACTCATTTTTTTAACTCCTTATAATACATAAGAAAACATTGGCCCTACGGAGAATGCTTTTCTAACGAACTTTTTCCTTTCCACTCAGTCTGCTCATTATTATTATCACACTATTTAATTTCCTTCGTTCCTTTTGAATATTTTCCAAAGTGAGATGATATAAGTCAATTAATGAGCTGTAAAGACTAAGTATTCTTTTGATATTTTGTCTCCAATTGTCAATATCTGTAAGCACTTTTTCTAAACATACTGTAAAGATGTCTGATAAACAAAAAAAAAAATTATTCCCAGAATATCATGAAGTTATAATTTTATGATAAAAGATGAAGAGACTTCACTTTATGGGGAGGGAAAGTCATGTTTTTTAATAGATTATATGGTAAAGCAATCTAGTTTGGAAAATGAAGATCTATATGTCTAAAAGTTGAAGAAATAACTGTGTGAAAAAAAAAAGCACAGGGTTGAATATAATAAAATGTAGCCAATTCTGGGAGCACATGTTACCCCGCCTTATCTCCATAGAAGTTTCTCTTCTGCTGATTAGAGTTAATGTACGCATGTACGTACCTACTATATCCATATGCTTAAAAATTTATAAATTTGTCACATTTAGTGTATCATATTATTTTTACATATATAAACTTCTTCACGGGTCTGCAATATAGCTTTAAAAAAAAAAAAAAACAAAACAAGAGGCAACCACAAAATCTGAACTAGATTAGTTGATTGCTTATATACTTGATAATAGGATTTAAAAAAGTGTCGGATACACGATAATTGTGTGTGTGTGTGTGTGTGTGTGTAAAGAACAAAACAATAGGTAAAGATGTTTAAAAAAAAATTTATTTGACTAGTACTTACAATTGCAAGAAAACTAGAACATGTAATGTTCAAAAATCATGGTTATAAATCTTCAAGTGACTGAAACAAACTTGGTAAATATAATTCTTAGATATTCATAAAAATGTCAAAAGATTGGCTGTTATAGTTCTTGACTTGTGGGTCTGCCCACTATAAGAATATAATTTCATATCCATTGTTAAGCAACTTGGCATACAATTCAATAATGTGGGATTTTTTACTCTAACACAGCCCTTCGCTTTCGGAAGAGTCACACTTCACTAAAAGAAAAGGAATCAAGGAAGGAGACAAGAACCTAGTCATATTTTTCTTCATATATGATTAATTAAAGCATGCATATAATGCATTACTTTAGATAAAGAGAAAGAAGTGACTCAATCAATTGATGACCACATCTTAGGATTATAGTAAGAGCACATCGACTAAAGACGGCAAGAGTAACGGAGTAACAAATATAATAACATAAATGAGTCCATGCATTAATAATCAGCTTTAAAATAGGACGTTAGTGCATTCACACGTGGAAAGTTTCTTTATTTTTCTCTGTCTTATCACTAGGGCAATGAAATGCGGAATGGAGACTAATGTCCTGTAATTTGGTAGAAGTATAGTTTTAATCCTTTAATTTTAGGAAAAATTGTAAATAAAGACCCCTTAATATATAAAATGGCAATCAGGGACCCTGAATTTGAGAAATTGCTCACAAGGACCCGGTCTCAATTTGCAATTATGAAATCATGGCCAAATTACCAAAATACCCCTCTTTAATTTTTTTTTCAAAAAAGAACACCACTGCCCTCGCTGGAATCTGGCCGCCGGCACCGGAGCTCCGCCATCTCGCTGCCAGCCGCCGGAGCTCCGATGCCGGCAGCCAGATTCCGGCCATTGCCGACGGCCTTCCTTTATTTTTTTTTTGAAACTGTTTTTTTTTTTTTAAATTGGGGGGAAGTGAGGTTGGGGGATTTGGGGGGATTTGATCCCCCAACCTCATGCTTCCCAAAATTAGGAATGACCATTGAGCCAACAAATTTTTGCTAACATTATAATACAAAAAAAAAATATAAGTTAACTCATTTACTCTTGTTCCAGGTGATAACAATAATACATTTGAAAATAACAAGTTCTGATTATAAAATAATAAGTCTGGGATTAAAATTTAACAACACGTTTTTTTTATAACAACACACTCTGTTGCAGGTGATAACAACAATATATTTGAAAATAACAAGTTCTGATTATAAAATAACAAGTCTGGGATTAAAATTTAACAACACGTTTTTTTATAACAACACACTCTGTTTCAGGTGATAACAACAATACATTTGGAAATAATAGGTTCTGATTATAAAATAACAAGTCTGGAATTAAAATTTAACAACACTTTTTTTAGAAAATTATTTATATTATGATTTTGGAAAATAAATTATTTATAACTTATAAAAATATTTTTAATATATTTATTTTTTCTAAAAATACTTTTTAATCTATATATCTATACAACTCATTATAAATCAAACTACTTCTTATAAATTATAAAGCATTTATAATTAAGTATTTTTAATCTATAAATCATAGTATAAATTTTTATATTATTTCATTCTTTAAATATTAAAATTTATTATTAAGTATTTAAATATTATAGTATAATTTATTATTTCATTATTTAAATATTAAAATATTTTTATATTTAAAGAAAAAAATATATTTTTAATTATAAATTAGTGATAAATTTCATTTATAAATTTAAGCAATCAAAAAGTATTTTTAATCTACAATAAATTGTACTATTTATAATTTATAAGAAGTAGTTTGATTTATAATGAGTTGTATAGATATATAAATTAAAAATTTTAAAAAAAATTAAAAAAGTTTGTTGTCATTTTCCCTAAATTTTATTTATAAATTTGAACAATAAAAAAGTATTTTTAATCTATAATAAATTACACTTCAAGTTTTGATTATAAATTGGAGATAAAATTATTTTTTTAGCAAATTAAATAGATTTAAAATACTTTTTATAAGTTATAAATAATTTATTTTTCAAAGTATAAAATAATTAATTGTTATAAAAAATGTGTTGTTAAATTTTAATTTTAGATTTCTTATTTTATAATCAGAACTTATTATTTTCAAATGTATTGTTGTTATCACTTGGAATAAAATGTGTTGTTATATAAAAACAAAAAGGTGCTGTTAATTTTAATTCCAGACTTGTTATTTTATAATCAGAACCTGTTATTTCTAAATGTATTGTTGTTATCACCTAAAACAGAGTGTGTTGTTATAAAAAAAACGTGTTGTTAAATTTTAATCCCAGACTTGTTATTTTATAATCAGAACTTGTTATTTTTCAAATGTATTGTTGTTATCACCTACAACAGAGTGTGTTGTTATAAAAAAAACGTGTTGTTAAATTTTAATCCCAGATTTATTATTTTATAATCAGAACTTGTTATTTTCAAATGTATTATTGTTATCACCTGGAACAAGAGTAAATGAGTTAACTTATATTTTTTTTTGTATTATAATGTTAGTAAAAATTTGTTGGCTCAATGGTCATTCCTAATTTTGGGAAGCATGAGGTTGGGGGATCAAATCCCCCCAACCTCACTTCCTCCCAATTAAAAAAAAAACAGTTTCAAAAAAAAAAATAAAGGAAGGCCGCCGGCAATGGCCGGAATCTGGCCGCCGGTATCGGAGCTCCAGCGACTGGCAGCCGAGGTGGCGGAGCTCCAGCGCCAGCGGCCGGATTCCGGCGAGGCAGTGGTGTTCTTTTTTGAAAAAAAAAATTAAAGAGAAGTATTTTGGTAATTTGACCACGATTTCATAATTGCAAATTGGGACCGGGTCCTTGTGAACAATTTCTCAAATTCAGAGTCCCTGATTGCTATTTTATATATTAAGGAGTCTTTATTTGCAATTTTCCCTTAATTTTATACAAAGTTTTATTTTGGTCTCTTAATTTTAAAAAATAAATTTTTTGCCCTCTAACCCTAAAACTATTAACAAAAAATGATGATATTAAACTCTTGAATGCTGATAAAACATTACTAAATACTAACACATTAAGTTTAATATTCAAAATAACCATGATTTTTACAAAAAATTATCATTTAAGACTAACAATTTTGAGATTAAAGAATTAAAAGTATACTTTTCAAAGTTAAAGAACCAAAATAAAACTTTACATAAAGTTAAAAGATCAAATATATACTTTAGTCATTGTAATTATTACGTGCTTATGCATGACAGTCACAATATACTAATATACTCCCTTGGTCTTTTTTTTTTTTAATAAGCAATAACCATCATTCCCTTTGTTTCAAAATATAAACAATATTTATAAATTATCTCAAATTTTTGTAGCAAATTTCATATTTTTCCTCTGTTAAAGACTTATTTTAATAGTTAATATATTTATTTTTCCCAAAACATCATTTTTCAGATAATAAATGTTCTGAAAATTATATCTTAACATAATCTTTCTTCATCATACATTCTCTTTCTTTTATAATTTTTTTATTATAATAATTTTTATATTCTCTTTCTTATACTCACTCTCAATAAATAAGGATATTTTGGAAATTTTTTTTTAATTTTTACATATTTATTGTTTTTAATCAATTTTAATTAAAATTTTCATGTACGTCATTTAGTTGCGTATAGAAAGGGGACGGAGCGAGTATATCGTTGGCCAATTTCAATTTTTCACTTCCTCTTCGCAAAGTAAATATATAACAGAAATGGAAAAATTGCATAAAACCTGATAATTAGGACTCGGACAATGTGTGTGAGTTACGAATCTTTATGGATGTTATTTTCTATTGAATTTTACTTTCATTATTTTTATTTTACTTTTATTTTTATGTTCTTTCGGAAGGAACATGCCCACCGACGAAACTTCCAATCTTTTAGAAAAGCAATCTCTCTGAAAGCAAGCGGGATCAGTCATCATGAGTATCACATCATCCCAAGCATGCTTTTTTCAAAAAAAAAAAAAAAAAAGAAATCATTTTGTAAAGATTTCTTATGACAGGACTGTGACCTTGTTTGGCATCTTCCCAGAAAATTTTTTTCCCCAAGGGAATTGTGATGAATATAAGCTCAAAGAGATAACCCAATCCTAAAAGACTAGTCTATTAGGAGGGAGAACCTATTGAACTTATAAACCTCACAACACTTGTGAGATTTCTTAATGTGGGACTTATAACAAGTACCACCCTCAGAGCTGATGTCCCCAGCAGCTCCACCCTACGACACTTCACTCGGTCTTCTTACCGGTCAGAACCCTCTACAGGTAGCCCTTTCCGATTAGTCGACTCTTAATAAAAGCACCAATGTGATGAACATAAGCTCAAGGGGAGAGTCCAATCCCAAAAAACTAGCCTATTAGGAGGGAGAACCCCTTAAACTTATAAACCCCACAACACTTGTGAGATTCTCCAATATAGGACTCATAATAGAGCACCCCTCTCGAGAGCCGACGTCCTTGGTAGCTCCACTCTACGGCACTAAACTCGATCTTTTTACCGGTCAGAACCCTCCATAAATAGTCCTTTTCGATTAGCCAACTCTTAATAAAAGCACCAATGTGATGAACATAAGCTTAAGAGGAGAGTCCAATCCCAAAACACTAGCTTATTAGGAGAGAGAACCTATTGAACTTATAAACCTCACAATACTTATGAGATTTCCCAATGTGAAACTCATAACAGGAATCCATTAACGAAGAATGCTTGGCACATATATTGCAATGCTTCTTTCATCCTATTTATAACACAGAGAGGGAATTTTTTTTAATCCCATTAACAAATCACTTAATTAAATTTTTATATGAATGTACTATTTTATTTTTTATTTATTATAAGATGGATAATTATGTTTTTAAAAATGTATATAATAAATAGAGGTAAAGTTAGAAAGTAATTATATTTTAATAAAGAGTTAATACTGTTAAATATATTTTTTATCTATATAAAATATGCTAAAAGTGTCTTATAAATATGATTAGTATAATCAAGCATGGGGCACACATCACACATGGAATATAGTGTGCTTTCCTTCATGATTTGATAAATCTCTTTTCATTCCTTTATTTCTCTTGTATGTCAAATAAATAATTTCGTTTCATCCATCCCATCCCTTCAAGGCTTTAATTTCGTTGTTTCTTTTTCTTTGTCATTTATAACTTTCATTATTCTCCATCCCACCGATACACCAGCAGTCCCATATACATAGAGCTTTGAGAAACGAGCTTTGTTATTTACAATTTACAACATGTGAATAGTATGACATATTATACACAAATATTATACTCTACATTAATTAATGACTAAGTTTTAGATTATATATCAACGGTATATGAATGCACATTATAATTCACAGAAATACATGGATTATATATCAATGGTATATTAATGCATATTATGATTCACTGAAATACATACCCTGTCATTTTCAACTATTTTGTTTCTCACTTGTAATACACAACGCAAGTTTTATACCCCAAGTTCTCTTCCGCAGCTCAAGGTTTTAGATGTGGAATGAAGGTGGGATGTCTAAGGTTTGGTAAGATTTATTGCAGAAATATTATAATCATTGTAATTACGATATAAAAAGCCACAAAATTTTGAAGACCGAGCTCATGGAGCCAGCAAAATTATAAATTATAAGTATAAAAGATAAAATCAGAAGTTGAGAAAGTTGCGAGAGGAACTCTCGAGTAGACCCGTGGCTTTGCTATTGTAATAAGACAAAGATGAGTACATCCACACCGCTCACATCTGAGCACAAGCTAATTAACATTACTGCCTCTGACAAACTATTACACAAACAAAGTGCATTCTCACAACACAAAAACAACTCATTACTGACGGAATCGTTGCTAATTTCTCATAGATTATTGACAAAAATTCCGTTGTTTAATTTAGCGATATATTAGTGACAGAATTTTTATCTATCACTAACCTGTTGAAAAATCCATCAATAAATATTTAGCTACAGAATTAATGACAGAATTTTTGTTTTGCTGAAAATTTCCGTCGCTAATTTTAATTATAAAATTTTGAGTGATGAAAAATTTTCATTGCTAATTTTCATCGCTAAATTATTTGTCACAAAAGTTTTGTCACTAATTTCGTTGCTAATTCTATTCCGTCGCAATTCCGTGGCTAATCCGTCACTAATTTTAAATTTCATTATTTTATATTATAATCTTACAACAATTTATATAATAAAATAATTAAGAATATAATGATTTAAATATATTTTTAATTATAAAATAAATTGATATATTTGTGAAGTTAGTCTTAATGAAGGTATCGTCATCACTAGGTACATACTGAGAATAGGAAGACAATTTCCTAGAAAACTTATTTATATTTCATTAAAATCAATTCCTCTTGATTATTAATAATAATTAAAAAGTATACTAAGAATATTAACAACTTTCTTACACAAAATGATATAAGAAAGAAATAATTTTATCATATGTATAATATATTGAAATATTGAAAGATATACTATATGATAAAAATTCAAAACTGAAAATAAATTTATATGTACACAAACTAATATTGAAGTGAATTTTGAATTTCAATTATTAAACAATAAAATTTAATCATGATATAATTAATACCCATGATATGGATTGATTTTGGTCTTCAATGCAAAAACAAATGGTATATACAAAGAATTTTAAGAAAATAAATTACATCAGATACATATACAAGTAGGAGAATATTGTTTATCATAATATATTCAAATAATTTATTAGATTTTATTAGAGTACCTATATTTTGAATAATAACATTTTTTTACTAATTATAAATGGTTTTCATCAAATATATAAAGCACATATAGATAATATAATATAATGTAATATAATACATATATAATTAAATTGTATATCTTATCAATGTTAATTAAAACATAAATTTAAAAAAACATTTCTGAAAAAATTATTTATGATTTAAAATTCAAAATTAGTGTCATTGGAAATTAAAATTATATTAAAATGTTTTTAAAAATAAAACATTATAAAATCAATATTAAAACAAATATTTAAAAATTATTTTGTCATTAAAATAGTTATGACTAAAATTATCATATAGTTTATTTTTAGTTTTTAATAATATATATGTATCTATAATTGTTTGTGTAAAAGAATATTATATATATTTAATTTTGTATAGTAAGTCAACATGTTGATTTAGCTCAACTGGTAAAGCTATATGCACACATAGATGAGGTTCCTGGTTTGAGTCATAGAAAAGTTACTTTGAGGAAGAATTATATGGTGGCACCACGTGACGGTACAAAGTGACATGTGAGGTGGCAGTACACATGATAGGAAGAGGTGAGATGGTAGCAATGTGGTGACGGAACAAATTCCATTACTAATTCCGTTGCTAATTTGATTTTGTCACTAATCCATCACTAAATAAAAAATTTCGTCACTAAATTTCATCGCTAATCGCATGTTTTTTTTAGTGTTCTTTGATCTTTTATATTGATGTTAGACATAGTTTTGATGTGATGTATGTAGACGAAAACATGTGTGATGGCTTGACTAATACTAGGTGTGCAATGATCTTAATCGGCGTCTGTTTCTTTTTTTTTCTTTTCTTTTTTGATACAGCGCCTATTTCAATCTCTCTACGAAATTATTACAAAATCTGATTGTGCTTTTAGCCCAAGAAAATCTAATTAGACTTCGCGGGCTTGATACTTATTCTATTTGATTCTTAAGCTCATCTACCTTCAATTAGGAAGGTCTACCCCCTTTTCTTTTTTTGTTTTTGTTTTTTTTGCCAACAGGAAGGTCTACCTTTTAGGACCTGTTAGTTGAAGCGTAATTAACACACACACAAAAAACCAGGATTTTGAGCAAGTTATTATACAAGAGAATTGTTGAGAGAATCTTAAATTAAACAATATATGTGTTTGAAAAAAAATGTTTTCAACTTACTTTGATAAATTAATCAAAGTCACTTATCAAAATAAGTTGAAAATGTTTTCTTCTTATAACCCTCGTGTTCAGAGTAAGGTACTTACAATAATTTTTTATGTATCTTAATCAAAATGGCCATTTTGTTAAGTTTAAGCCAATGGGTTCAATGCGATTGGAATCGGCTCCAACGTTACTGAGCACCAAAATAACAAACAAGGGATGCCAACTACACAATGGTTGGCATTTTAGCTCCCTCATGCTTTTACGTATAATCTCTTATACTCCTCTGATTTCTATATAAGAGCCATTTAATTAATTTAGGTGGATTAAAAAAATAAATAAGTAAATAAATAAATTACTCCCTCCGTTCCTTATTATAAGAGACATTTGATGCTTATAGTATGTTCCTAAATATAAGAGACACTTAAAAGTTGTCTCTACTTTTTTGTGTTGATTTCTTATTTTACCCATATTTATTGTCTCTAACTCACACTCTCTCTCCTTCCCACTTCTCTTTCTTTTAAGAATTTACTATTGTTCTCTCTCATGCTCTCTCTCCTTATTAATGAGGGCATTTTTGAAAAAAAAAGTTATACTTTTTACACATTAATTGTTCTTAACTAATTTTAACTGTTTTTTTTATCAACGTAATTCGGTTATTCGTCTCTTATAATAAGGAACGGAGGGAGTATAACAAATGTAGCAAGATCTTCTTAAAATACTATCATATAACATTAGATTATATATATATATATATATATCTCAGTTTATAAGTAAGATGAATTAGTTTAGGAGAAAATAATAAATATAATAGATAAAATGAATTAATATCTTATACATTTTAAATCAAAATCAACTCTTAACCTATGTGTATATTAAGGACCAGAGGAATATATCACCATAGCTCTAGCTTTGCTTATAATTTGTTTGTTGAATATAGTAAGTGTTGTAATTTTAAGCGATTGAAATAAACAAGTACTTTTAGATATTTGACATAAAAGAAGAAAATTAAAGAAAAGGAAGGGAATTGGTTATCAGAAAAGAAAGTTAAAGGAAGGGAACTACAATAGGACTTGACTTTTGAGTCACTAACTCGCTGTATGTACGTTTCCCAGTAAGAATAACTTTTGAGGCCAAAAAAAAGGAAAGGAGAAGAACAACTTTTAATCTATCATTATATTATCACGTGAAGCTGGACCTGTGAGCATATTTCACAATGATATATGGTGGAGCTTTTGTGTGTAACAAATCTATCTCCATTGCATGTCCTCGAAAATCACTACAAAAAAAAAAATCAAATTAGCGACGGAATTTAGTAACAGAATTTTCGTCACTAATCAAAATTAACGACAGATTAGTAACGAAATTTAGTTAGCTACAGAATTAGCGATGAAATTTTTATCATCACTAATTCAACCATCACTAAATAATTAGTGACAGAATTCAAAATTCCGCCGCTAATTAGGGACGGATTACTGATGGTTTAGCGATGGATATCCCACAAAAATCTTGTCACAAATTAATGATGGATTTTGAAGGAAAATTCTATCACAAATTGATGACGGAAATTTCCGTTATTAATTTGTCGCTAAATTTTTTTTATTTTGTAAATTTAAAATACTACATAGCAACCATTGATTGCCGCAACTTGTCATATCTGTGACTACCACCTCATCACCAGTTGCCACCTCACATTCTGTTCTCTCTCCCATGCCGTCGTGTCATCCCCTCATCCACATCATCACCACGTGTCCATCACTATGAGCCGCCACGTCATCAATGGTTGCCACCTCACCAACTCCTCTCTCTCTCATGTTGCCACATTATCTCTTTCTCTATGTCATCACCACGTGTCCATCATTGTGATCCATCATGTCATAACTAGATGCCACCTCAACTCCTCTCCTCTCCCATGCAGCCACGTCATCCTAGCATCCATTTCATCACCACGTGTCCATCATTATGAGTCGCCCCATCACAAATTGAGCCAATTTGGGAAAAAGTGTTGGTTCGAATTTGAGGCCTCATGTATACGTGCTGAAATCTTTGCAGTTGAGCTGAGAAACACCTAAAATTTTTTAAGCAAAACTAAATATATAATATTTTTAATAACAAATACAAATATATATATACATAATTTAATATATTATTATTTATTTGAATTTAATTTTTATATTTTAGTAAGAAATTTCTAATAATTTATATTTTTATTCAAATATTTAACAAGATAATAAGTATATTATATATTTTTATTTTTATTTTCTTTTATAATATTCGTATTTTTTAATTTTTATATAATATATTATTTAAAAGTATGATATATTATTTTTTATTTTAATAATAGGTTTAAAAATAATTATTGTATTTTTTTATTTATTTTTTGGTGACGGATTAGTGACAGAATTGTTACGAAATTAGTAACAGAAAAATTCTGTCACTAATTTCTGTCACAAAATGAGAGTTAGTGATGGATTCGTGACAAAAATTAGTGATGAAATTTTTTCGTCATTAATTTCTGTCACTAATAATTGAAAACAAAATTAGTGATGGACTTGTGATAGAATTTAGTAACGAAAAAATTATTATTATTATATAAATATCATAATAAAATAATAATAAATCTAAATAAAGAGATAAGAATATATTTATTAACTTATAATTAGTTCATCTCCCTTCTCCTCCTGAGCCAAACAAAAAACATTCCCTTCACTCCCAACCAAAAATTTTAAAGCTGTTTCCATGAGTTTTTCTCGTAAAATTATTTGTTTAAAAGTGTCATCTGTAACGTACTTTTTGTTTTAATTTATGTATCTATTAAAATAAAAAAAATTATTGCTTGCAAGGCCAATCCACATGCTATAAGAAGGCCTGTGTATCATCAACTTGAATATCCCAAGCCTCAGATATAGCCACCATTTATGGCCACCAAGTCACCCGCCTAACTAAATATTCAGCTACCAATTGCTCTCATGTATCTTATATTATAGTTTTAATATGCAAGTCCCAATAATTTTACTTCATTTTTAATTAAGTATTCAATGTTTTTTCTTTTTCTTTTTTCTTTTTATTAAGTTTTTATAGTTTTTTCAATTCTAAGTAGCCAAAATCCCAAAAAGATACCTCTAAAATTTTAAAATATCAAATCAGGAATTACTACAAAAATGTATTGTTATTGACTTTTTAAGTATAGTTAATTACTATTAAAATGTAGTATATAAGACTGATTTTTGAATTATATTATATATGATAATAAATAAATAAATAAAAATAAGCCTGGCCTACAGGTTTGGAAGCCAAACTTTATGTAAAGAGGCCTAGTCTATTTATTTAAAGAGGCTTACAAATAGGGTTGAACCTGATCTTAGTTTATTTATTAATCAGGTTAAGTTAGGTTTAAAGTAGGTTAGCTCGTAAACTCCCCAAAGGATTTTGATCTAGCTCCACCCCTACTTGAAGAATAAAACTCGAGTTCGAAATGAATATAATAAGGCTGAATTATATAGGTGAGAAATGAAAAGCTAAAAATAATTTGACATAATATTTTCCAGCGTATTGCATGGAGTATAAAAATGTGTCACATGATTATTTGTAAAATATGATTTTTATAAATTTCATCTCGTGAATTGACCGCTATATTAATACGGATGCTAATAACTAATCATAAATATAATATATATATATATATATATATAAAAATAGAGTATGCCCAAAGTTTTGGCACAAGAAATGTATTGTTCCGGCAGAACATAATTCATTTTTTCTGTACTTTTTTTATTCTTTACCTTTCATTTGGATGGAGGGAAAATAATAAAGAAGAGAAAATTAAGCAAGAAAATAAGTAGAGAAGTGAGTTTTCCCCATTTAAATGGGCAAGAAAAATTGAAAAAAAAAAAAGTTAGGATGAAATAGGGTGTGAGACCTGTCTCATTTTTTTTTCAACTTTTCTCTCCATAATGAGGAAAAAACTCATTTCCCCTATCGCTCCATCATATTTTTATATTAAACTTTTAGCATTTATTAACTATGTTGAATAATATACAATTTATTTACTTCTTTTTTTTGGCAAAAATTTTATTTTATTTATTTTTTATTATATCTAATTTCAAAAAAAATGCATACATTATTTTATTCTTTTTCCTTGAAAAATAAATTTTTCTAAAATATAGTAGCATATCTTTATTGAATAATTTAATTTTAAAGTATTTGATGATGCTAATATTAATATGATTTTTCTATTGTGGTATTTAATTTGACTTTAAACCTAATATATATGTAGATAGAAAGGTATTTTAGTCATTCAAATATTTGCTTATTTTTTCTTCATATTTTCCCTCATTCATCCTAATAAAAAGAATAATAATATTTTCTCTTAGGTTTTTTCTCCTATCATTTTTCTTCTTCCAGACTTTTATCTCCATCTAAATGGAGCATTACTTTTATATTTAGTTATAATTTGATTTTTTTAAAATTTTATAAAATGTCTCCTTAGCTCTTTAACTTAATATCATAGCGTTGGCTTGATGTGAGGGGAAAAGAGAGGATATGAGGAAAGAAAAAATTTTAATGAGTTTGATTTGCAAAATTGATGAAGTGGGATTAAATGCTTGTAATTAATTTTTCTTATTCTTCTAAGTTATCTTATATTTTCTCTTTATTAAAATATTATAACTTCTTCAATTTTTTAGTTGGAAATAATTAAATTTTTTCTCAATAGCGACAGTTAGGCTCAAATGATAGTTTTTATGCCAATCAATGTTCTTTTTAAAAATTAAACTTAATATCAATCTCATGTTCCAAATTTTAGCATAAAAGATTTGTTTTTTTAAGAAAACATATTTAGCTATTAAGTCTATAAGTAAATAAAAAAGGGAAAAATAACACAAAAATACTTATTTTCCTGCATGCGCCCTGATCCAATCAGTTTTTCCTGTGATGTCATTGAAATAAATAAAAAAGAGAAAATAACACAAAAATACTTATTAAATTCCAAAATGATAAATAGGTAATTTTAAGAGATTTATATAAAATAAAATTTATAATAAGTCACATATATTATTGTCCTGGCCTATGTCATAAACTCCATTCAATCTGCAGAAAACATAGCCTATTTTTAGTAGTATTTGTATCATTTCAAAATTACTTACAGAGTCGTCATCAATGTAGCTTATGTTAATTTTGGTAATATTCGTGTCATTCCAGGAAAATATTGGCTTTCTTGATTTAACTAGAGTTTCTATGCATGTTTTGTCTATTTGTTATAAAGTCTTTCAACTTTGTAGAGAACCATAGCACGGATCTGGATGGGTAAACAAGAAATTTAATAGCAAATGGGAAAATCATAAAATTAAAACCCACCATGCCTTGTTACTTTACCCTGTTTCCTATATAAAAATCCACCCATCATTAATTGTTTTTTAAAAAAAAAAAGGAAGTGATTTTGTCGTGACGTCAAACAAAGCAATAAAGAGAGATTATGGTAAAACTTCTCACTTGAAATCATTGAAAGAGGTGTTGGAAATTTTCTGAAGTGAAACAATCTATGTGCCAAACATTCTTTGTTAATGGATTCCGTTGTCCTTTATTAATTTTTCTAGGGAGATGCCAAACATCGTAATAGTCGTCTTATCATAATAAGATCTTTACAAAATGATTTCTTTTTTCTAAAAATTATAAAAGCATTCTTCGTGTGCCGTGATGCTTATAATCGATCCACGGGCGCAAAATCCCTCGCTTTCTTTCATAAACAGATTGCTTTTCCAAATGATTGAGAGTTTCGCAGGTGGGCATATATATATATATATATATATATATATTATTTCTTCAAAAGAATATAAATATACTTTGCGCGAGTCCTAGCTATCAGGCTTTTCTCCCCAGTTCTTTTATATATTCACTTAGAGATGACCCAGGAAAAAGTTGAAATTGGCCAGCAAAATATATATTGTTACGGTCATGCATGTACACATAAAAATTATAAGACATCATTTTTGTCGATCTCACATTTGGCATGTAGTTGCCATAGTGAGTACACTATATAACATCTTAATTTAAAGATGCGTGATTAATGAATGAATTCAATTATATTGCTAATATTATACCACCTCGGTTCTTAAATACAAGAGCTAGTTGGGGGTTATAAATATAAGACCTCTCAATCTATTTTGTCTTCCAAATTTATAATATATTTTCAAAAATATCCTTATTGATTGTAAAGTATTTTCGTCCAAGTGTAATTTCAATGTACATGATTGAATAATGGTAATTTAAGAAGGTCAATACACATTTGTCACAAATAACTAACTTAATAAATTTCTTTAATATCTCTAAATTAGTTATTTAGCTATTATATTAAAAACCGGAGGTAGTATCTGTTACTACATTATTCTTGTCATCTTTATTCTATGTGCTCCTACGAGATCCTCCATTTAATTATAGTCATAAGATAAGGTCAATTGATTGAGTTACTTCTTCTCTTTATCTAAATTTAAAGTAATGCATTATGTGCATGCCTTAATTATATCAAGGTAAAAAAAGTAAGGCTAGCTTCTTGTCTCCTCCCTTTAATTCCTTTCTTTTAATGAAGTGTAGCTATTGCAAAAGTGAGGGGCTGTGTGGCAGGAAATTAGAAGTCCTAACAATGGATATATGATTATATGCTTAGTGGGAGACCCAGAAGTCAAGAACTATATAACAACCCGTCTCTTGATTTCATTTTTATGACTATCTAGGAACTATCTTTGCTACCCTAGTTTTGATTTTTGCAATTTTTTGTTTGCTTCTAAGTGTAATAATAATGTAACTTGTTGTTTACCCTTTTGTTTTGTTCAGCTTTTGCAGAGATATGAAGACGTGTATTAAGTAAAAGTAATAGGCACGATACAGTACAATACATTTAATGTGACAAATTCATAAATTTTAAACATATATACGTAAATAAATTAACTCTTTAGAAATGATTGGCAGTATAAAAGAAAACTGAATGTTAAACAATTACTTCCCAATGAAGAGCATCCTCTTTTGAGATAAGGTGGGGCAGTAAGTGTTTCATAAAGTCATTTCTTCATATCCTTTAGACATTTGGGTCTTCATTTTCCTAAACTAGATTGCTTTGAAATAAAAAGCGAGACCATATAAGATATAAAAAAATAAAACTTCCACTCCCCACAAAAAGTGACGTTTCTTCATGTTTTATAACAGCATTATACTTCATGATATTCTGGGAACAAATTTTTTCTTTTTGCGTTAGACATGTTTGGTGTATTAGCTTTTAGAATAAGTGCGTTCAGGCATCGACAAGGAAAGGAAATATCAAAAGAAGGATTACACTTTACAGCTCATTAGCCTCATTTATGTCATCTCACTTTGGAAAATATTCAAAATAAAGGACTAAAAGAAATTAAATGATGTCTGGCAATATTAGTTGGGGATGAGTGTTGGAACCTATAGCTATAGGAAGTGGTTGGATTAGCATTTTCAGAAATGATTTTATGATGTTGGAAATAAGTACATGAGAGAAATTTTGTTTTGATTTGTATATAAATATTGGTTCTGTTATTTAAGTATAGTCTCTATGCGTGTCCTATCTTTTAACTTTGTGGGCATCCCGATGAGCACTGAGTATCTGGACTATAAATGAAGAAAGAAGAAATTTAATAAATGGGAAAAATCATAAAACTAAAATCCGCCATGCCTTGTTACTCTACCCTGTTTCCTATATGAAAATCCCAAAAAAAAAAAAGTGATTTTTTTTTTGTAAAAGTTCTGACGTCAAACAAAATAAAGAGAGTTCAAGGTAAAAACTCAATGCGAACTATGCTCAATCGTACAACTTCCCGTGATAATATAACATTTAGACTCAAAATTCTCTTTTTTTCACCTTTTTTTCCTGGTCGGCACTCATATGGTGATTGGTGGGCCAGTGGCTCATGATCCATTATATAAGTCTCTTCTTTGTCGCTAGATTTTTTTTACTAATGAAGGTTGGGTGTAACAAAAAAAGCTAATCCCTCATAATGTGACAAATTAAGGTTCGAATTCCTGTTAGGAGGAGTGTCCACATTTAATACCCGACAGTACCTCTAATAAGATTGTCTCAAGATACCTATGCTTTAATTTTTATTTTTATTTTTTAAAAAAAGCTAGATGTTTATTTGGATGGCTTTGTTTATTCCACAAACATACGCACGGCGGGAACAAGGTGATGCGCGAAGAGTCGTGTAAAGCACACGTCTCTCATTTATGCTTTAAAACCATGTATGATTCAGCCAAAAATGTTTTCGTAGAAAGAAAATGAAAAGTGAATTGTCTTCTAATTTGCGTTAGGTTGTAAGGGAGAGAGAAGGACGACTGTGAGCAAAATGTAGGAATTAGATAAAAGATTTGAAAATTGAGAGATGTGAATTTTTTGTTTGTTTAAGTACGTTGCATTCAAAGTAAGAAGTATTTTCTACTTAATATTTTAATCTAATTTTTTTTATTAGCATAGTAAAATATTTTTTTAAATAACACTGAGTATTATAAAATAATTTTTTGTGCAATTTTTTTCTTAAAATATTTTGCAATAGCAAAAAGGTCATAAACTTAAAATATTGAGAGTGCTGCTGAAAAATATTTTAGAATATTGGATATACCAAAAATTAATTTAAGATACTAGGTATCACTAAAAAATATTTTATAGTATTGAATACACTAAAATTTAGTTTAGGACATTGAGTTCTATTTACTTTTTTAAAAAGGATAAAAAGATGAAACGTTACATATTTCTTGGGCCTCGGTGCAAGCAACATTCCAAAGCCAACCGCCCCAACTAACAAGGCCCAAGAGAAAGCAAACACGTAGTCCATACTGAATTAGAGAGCCAGACTCCATATATAATTAGATTATTTTTAATAAAAAGATACTTATACTTGATAAAAATAAATAAATAAATAAAATCTTGCTTTAAATATACTGTTCAAACTGGAACTTCCGTGACATGTCCTCATGTTGCCAGCATTGCTGGTCTTCTTAAAACTTGACGTCCTAATTGGACTCGCAAGAAGTCATGAATCTTGAGTCTTGACCGCTGCTAAGACATATTTTCCGCCCCAATATATAAGAGTTAAATTTGATTATAAATATATAATTTTAATCTATTTTATCTCTCATATTTTTTATTTATTTTAAAATTAATATATTTAACTTACAAATTGATGTATAATCTAATGTTATATTAAAATATTTTAGGGATCATGTCATAACTAATTTATTCAGTTTTTAAATATTTTTAAATCAATTGGCTAGCCAAAATTAGGGACTATGGGAGTGTAGGGCTGCGCATTGGCAGGGCTGAGTAGGATTGAATCTTTGCCCGATGTCCAACCTGAAGAATAAATGGGTTGGAAAATGCAGCCCGTTACTCGGTCCTACCCATAACAAGCCTTAGTAAATTTGGGCTGGGCAAATACGGGTTAGACAAAACAGGTTTTCATGCCCAACAAGTCAATATGCTGTATTAATTAACTAATTATTTATGTTCCTCTAAAAAATCTAATGTAACTTTATATTAAAATGGCAATTGGCCTTAATTTTGTTATTACCAATTAATATACTAGGAAACTACATTTGTAGTAGCTAAGAGGGGTGGATTATGACAAGATCATTAGTATATTTTATTAAACTTAATTGCTTTTCTAGTTTCTAAAATTTCTTTACCAAATATGAATATTTTTTTCCATAACTCCCAAATACTTATAAGAGAATGGAATAAGCTATATTTAAAAAAATAATAAATTTTTAAAGTATCTTGAAAATTTTTTAATTTTAAACAAACAGAGAGAGACGGCAGCTTTAGAAAAACAAGAAGCAAAACAAATTTCAAAATAACTCAATTATCTTTTCATAGGCTATTAAAGTTATGCTCAAACTAAACGATATATAATTACTTGTCTACCAATATAAAAATTGCCAATGGCCATAATATTTACATTAAAAAGGAGAATAGTTGTATAGATTGCAGTGATTGCAGTAAATGATAAGACGTCTAACTCTCAAAATCACTCAAAAATAAATAAGTATAATTAATACTAAATATTAATACAATAGTGCATTTGATTTAGAAGATAAATATAAGGTGAATAAAATATATATAAATAAAATTATATATATTTTTACTGGCAGGGCCAAATGGGCAAGGTAACGTACTGTGCCTAAACGGGCTGGGCATTTTTTTGCAGGTTTGGATGGGCATAGCGAACAACCAGGCTCTATAAACACCCCTATGAGAGTGTATACATCAGCCTGTTTTCATGTTTTTACATTTTTCGTCTCTCTTTTTACAAACCAAAAGAAGAGTAATATGATTATTTTGCAGGGACCATCACGTTCAGCCAAAACTTCAAAGCCTTCATTTAGAGAGTTGACTTGGATTTATGGCAAGCACAAAGTGAAAAGTCCTATATAGAGTAATCCCTCAGCATGAGAAAATGGCTATCGAGATTTTGATGTTAGCAATCCAGTGCGTTTGTGCAATAGTCTGAGATATGCAAGACAAAAAATTGCAAGAAAAAAAAGAAGAAGAGAAAACCTGGATATAATTGCCCATACTCGTGTATGCCAAGACTTAAAAATATATAATTACTAAAGTAAAAATTAAAGACAGTTTTTTTGATACAACTATATGAGAGGTAATGCTATTATATCATATTGGAGTATTATCAGATTGAACTGAAAATAATATTTACTTATAAAAAAATGACTGGGCGTCAATACTTGAAAGAAAAGGAATGGAAGAAAATATTGCCTCTGATTTTAAATATAAAATCTATTTTATAACGTAAAATTATATCACAAAATAAATCTTATATTTAAAAGAGGGCAAAATGACTTTCATTTTTATATATTTAGATAAATGAAAATAAAATGATGGAGGGACCAAAATGACTCCACACCTGCTTTCCTCTCCCTAAGCACTTTCTTCTTCTCCAGATCTACAGCATAGGAAGAGCGATGGAGTGATTCAGATAAGCAAACAAGCGGATCAAAGGAAAAAGGGTATTGTTGTCATTTTATAATGCAATCGGCACAAAGAATCCAACATTCCAATTTCAAGTATAATCCCAAACAAACAAGCCTTTAACTTTATATAAGCTTTCAATTTGATTTTATAACTTTGAAAAATATATCTTTTATCCTTTGATCTTAAAATTGTTAGGTTGAAATGATCTTTTTTTTAACAATCATGGTTATTTTAAAAAATTAAACTTAATATGTTAATATTTGATAATATTTTATTAACATTCAAATTCTGAATTTTATCATTTTTGACTAAATGAGTAAAAATATTTTTTTAAAAATTTAAGATATTAAATTAAAACTCTATATAGGGTTAAAGGAGATTCCAAATATTTCAGGGGTGATTTTAATTCACGCCTATTTCTTTTTCTTTTTGTTTTTTTATACAACGTCTGTTTCAATCTCTAGGGGAATTATTACAAAATCTGATTGTGCTATTGGCCTGAGAAAATCTAATTAGGCTTCGTGGGCTTCATATTAGGAAGGTCTATTCAACATGAGATGATGGGATATGATTGGGAGTTAAAATACTCTTGCAGATGCCTTGGCTAAGGAAGGTCTCTTTTATTCAGCTTTGCTAGATGCTTCTCCTCCCCAACTTCGGACGCTTTGGATTGCCGATTGTATGGGATCTGATCCACCAATGACTGAGGGGCTTTTTTTTTTTTTTGGGGGCGTGAATCCCCTATTGACTTAGTTAATTTATTTGGGCTTAGACCCTCCTTTTTACCCAAAAAGAAAAAGGAAGGTCTACCATACAGGGTGGGTTAACTAGGACCTGTTTATTGAAGCTTAATTAACCCCAGAAACATGATTTTAAGCAAGACAGAAGAAGATTGTTGAGAGAATCTTAAATTAAACCAGACTTGTGTTGAAAAAAAAAGTTTTGAACTTATTTTGATAAATTAATCAAAGCCACTTGTCAAAGTAAGTTGAAAATGTTTTCTTCCTATAAACCTCGTGCTCAAATTAAGGTTCTTCCAATACATTTTTTTTCCAGTATCTTAATGAAAATGGGCTTTTTGTTAAGTTTAAACAAATGGGTCTAAGATTTTGCTCTTATAAATAAAGTTGGGTGCCTGGGTTCAACGCCATTGCAATCGTCTCCAAAGGGTCTGGCTTCTCTCCACTACTCTTATCCTTTGTTGCCCATCCGCTGCTTGTATACAGCACCACTTTTAGCAAAATGAGAAGAGGGCTAGAATATAAAGATAAGACAAATTTGGGTGTGTTTGGATGAAACCAAACTGTAGTTTGAAAAAGTGATTTTGGAGAATAGATTCTAGGGAGAATAGATTCTGTGAAGAATAGATTTTGTAAAAAAGTGATTCTGAGAAGTGAGAGTGTTTGGATAGTTGTTATCAGAAACACTTTTTATATATACAAATTACTAAAAAAAAGACATAAGTTAATATGATAATTACAGAAAAAATAAATTTTATGATATATTTTAATTTGAAGGAATAAAATTGTTAATAATATATTTTTTACCAACATAATTAATAATACATAAAATAATATAATTAATAAATAATTAATATGTATATATATTTATAAAACATAAGATTAAATATATTTATAAAAAAAATAACAAGATACATATCATATAGGCTCTCACACTCTCTCTTTTTTCTCTAAAAGCAAAAAATTTTTGCTTTTTCCAAAACCATGGTTTTGACCCAAAACCATGGTTTTGGTTTTTGGAGGGGTGTTTGGGTGATTTATTCCCCAAACTATGGTTTGGAGTGTCACCCAAACACATCCAAAGGCAAAAACGTTGTGAGCGGATGAAATAACTAGTCATCCCTATTTGTGGGACCCACCCACCTCCGAAACAGTTTTTTTAAAAAATAAAGTAAATACTTTTTTTCTCATTAATTAGAGAAATACGTGAGAAAAATTTAGGACAAAAACCAACTCCTTAGCTCGCTGTTATGCATAGAATTGAAGGAGCATCCCATGGTTCCAATTTTTTTTTTTTTTTGGCCAGAGCATCACATGGTTCCAGTTCCACTTATAATCTGTTTGTTGAATAGAAGTGTTGTAATTTTAAGCGATTGAAATAAGCATGTAGCTTTAGATATTTGACACAAAAGAAGAAAAGAAAAGAAGAGGAACTGATTACCAAAAAAAAGAAAACTAAAGGAAGGGAACTATAACAGGACTTGACTCACGAGTGACTAACTTGCTGTACATCGGTCTCCCAATAAGAATTAGTTTTGATGGTTGAGGCCGAAAAAGGAGAGGAGAAGAAACAAATCTCAGTCTATTATTAAATGATCACGTGAAGCCGTACCTGTGGGCACATTTCACTGTATGTTCCCCACGCGCAGAAAATTCCAAAGTCTGGGTTCTTGGGAAGAATTTTTTATGGAAATGGAACAGGAAAGGGATTCGAAAAGATAAACATGAAAATGAATGGGATAGAAAAAGTACTGTGCGAAAGAGAACATGCAAGAGACATGGAATGAGTTTTAAAATTATGTTTTGATATATATATGTTTTAAAATGTATATATGTGTGTGACTTTTATTTGAGACATATAAACCAATATCCTTTAGTCATTTAGGATTTGAGACCAATTTTTGTGGAATCACTAGAGTTAAGATTAAAGTCCACCCAATAAAAATGTTTTTGAGATTGGAATTTATGTTCTCTTTACATGGCTAAAACTATTTACTATTTCAACTAATAATTTGTTGATTACTAATTCAATTTTTAAATTAAGTAAGATAAGATGCCAGCGTTTTCACCCCAGAAAAGTAATATTCCTAAAATTCATAAATGATTATCCTTGAATTTACAAAAGTGGATGCATAAATTCATGAAACTATCTATTTACGATCGAACTTTCAATGTAACTATCAAGTATTAATGATTACTTGATTTACATTGATGAATCAATTTCCATAATAAAAATTATAACGAATTATATTATTTATAAATTTTAAATAATGCGACTCACTTCTTAAACTCCTTATAATACATAAGAAAATGTTGGCCCTATGGCGAATGCTTTTTTAACAAACTTTTTCCTTACCCCTCACTCTAATCAATATTATTATACATTACTTAATTTTCTTTCCTTTCTTTTGAATATTTTACAAAGTGACATCACATAAGTGTGCTTAATGGGCTGTAAAGGCCAATCCTCAATATATTTAAGCATTTTTTTTCTGAAGTCTATTAATACTACGATGTATAGAGATGTCTGATACAAATAAAGAAAACAAATGATTCCCAGAATATCATGAAGTCATAAGTATGTGATAAAAGATTAAGAAACTTCACTCTATAGGGAGTGAAACTCATGTTTTTTTAATTCCCGTTTTCTAATGAAAGCAATCTAGTTTGGAAAATAAAGATCTAAATTATGCCTAAAGGATGAAGAAATAACTGTGAGACAAAGGACAGTTTTGAATAAAATGTAGCCGATTCTTAGAGCACGTATGACCCCACCATATCTCCAAAGAAGATTCTCTTCTCTGCGTGCGCCTGTCACAGTTACAAAACAAAAAATTGCAAGAAAGAAAACTTGAACAGACGTGTCCAATAATGGTGGCCATAAATTAAACCTTCAAGGGATTAAAACAAACGAGGTAAAGATAATTCTTAGATATTGATAGAAAGGGAATCATCAAGAAATGGGCTGTCATAGTTCTTGACTTTGTGCGTCTCCCACTAAGCATATAATTACATATCCATTATTAAGCAACTTTAAAATTCAACAATGATGAGGACTTTTCCTGTACGATAGCTCTTCACTTTTGGAATAGCCACACTTCATTAAAATAAAGGCAGAAGGAGGGGAGGAGAGAAGAAGCTAGTCATAAACTTTTTCCCCCCTTGATAATTAAAGCATGCATAGCTTTAGTTAAAGAGAAGAAGTGACTCAATCAAGTGACCTTATCTGTTGACGATGTACTGCTATAAATTAAAGGGCACAAGAATAATATCGTCACAAATATAATAAATAATAATATAACTGTGTTCATTCAATATCCCGAGGGAAGTTTCTTGTTTCTTATTATCACCATATCAACCATATGTGTAACAGTCTGAGACAGTAGTGTTAATTAGCAGTATGCAAGACAAAAAATTGCAAGGAAAAAAAAAAGGAAACTTGTATATAAATTGCCCATACCCGTGTATACGATGCCAAGACTTAAAAATATATAATTACTAAAGTAAAAATGAAAAATAATTTTTTTGACACAACTATATGAGAGGTAATGGTATTATATCAAATTGGAGTATTATCAGATCGAATTGAAAATAATATTTACATATAAAAAAATGACTAGGTGTCAATACTTGAAAGAAAAGGAATTGAACAAAATATTATTTCTGATCCTAAATATAAGATATATTTTATAGTCTAAAATCGTACCACAAAATAGATCTTATATTTAAACTAGAGCAAAATGACTTTCATTTTCATATATTTAGATAAATGAAAATAAAATGATGCAGGGACCAAAATGACTCTATACCTGCTTTCCCCTCCCTCAGCACTTTCTTCTTCGCTAAATCTACAACAAAGGAAGCACGATGGGGCTGATTCAAATGAGCACATAAGTGGGCCAAAAGAAAAGGGGTGTTGTTGTCATTTTATAATGCAACTCGCACAAGGAATCCAACGTTCCAATTCCAAGTTTCATCCCAAATAAACAAGGCTTTAACTTATCTAAGCTTTTAATTTGATTTTTTAACTTTAAAAAGTATGTCTTGGATCATTTGGTCTTAAAATTGTTAGATTTAAATTATATTTTTTTACCAATCATAGTTATTTTAAAAATTAAACTTAATATGTTAACATTTGAAAATGTTTTATTAATATTTAAAATCTCAATATCATCATTTTTGTTGACAATATAAGTAAAAATATATATTTTTTAAATTAAGAGATGAAATTGTAACTCTACATAGAGTTAAAGGATATCCCGAATATTTCAGGAATGATTTTAATCCACTCTCATTTTTTTACTTTTTCTTTTTTTTATACAACGCTTGTTTCAAATTCCGTGGAAATTATTTCAAAATATGAGTGCTATTGGCCCAAGAAATTCTAATTGGGCTTCGTGGGCTTGATACTTGGTCTAATTTATTCTTAAGCCCATCGACCTTCAATGATGAAGGTCTACCTTATTGATTAGGTTAATTAGGACCTGTTTATTGAAGCTTAATTACCCAAAAGACATGCGTTTGAGCGAGTTATTATATAAGAGGATTGTTGAGAGAATCTTAAATTAAACAAGATGGTTGTTGAAAAAACTGTTTTCAACTTATTTTGATAAAGTAATCAAAGCCACTTGTCAACGTAGGTCGAAACTATTTTCTTCTTATATATAACTCGCCCGTGTTCCGACTAAGGTTCTTCCAACAATTTTTTTAATGTATATTAATCAAAATGGCTTTTTGCTTAAACAAATGGGCCTAAGATTTTGCTCTTGTAAATGAGGTTGGGTGCTTGGGTTCAACACCATCGCAATCCCTCTGCTGCCAATGTGCTGCTTGGATACGGCACCCTTTTTAGCAAAATGAGAAGAGTTAGAATGAAAAGACAAGACGAAGATGATTTGGCAAATGGACAAAGGCAAAAACGTTGTGAGAGGATGAAATAACTATTCACCCCTATTTGTGGGACGCACCCACCTCTAAAACAATTTTTAAAAAAATAATTAAATACTTTTTTAATTAGAGAAATACATAAAAAAAATGTAAGGCAAAAATCAACTCTCTAACAAGCTGTTAGGTTTAGAACTGAAAGAACATCATATAGTTCCAATTGTACTTATAATCTGTATGTTGAATAGAAGTGTTGTAATTTTATAAGCGATTGAAAGAAACAATTAGCTTTAGATATTTGACAGAAAATAAGAAAAGAAAAGAAAAGGAAGTGATTATCAAAAAAAGAAACTAAAGGGAGGGAATTATAATGGGACTTAGACTCATGAGCCACTAACTCACGGTACACATGTCCCCCAGCAAGAATAACTTTTGATGGTTGAGGCCGACAAAAGGATAGGATAAGAGACGACTGAGTCTATTATTACATTATCACGTGAAGCCGTACCTGTGGGCACATTTCACTGTCTGTATCACACGCAGAAAATTCCAAAGTTTGGTTTGGTGGGAGGATTTAGATAAACATGAAAATAAATGGGAAAGAAAAAGTACTGTGCGACAGAGAACGTGAAAGAGGCGTTTTAAAATTATGTTTTGATATATGATGGAAAAAATTAATGAAATAAAATATTGATATATATCTATATGTGTGTGACTTTTATTTAAGATATATAACCCAATATTCTCAAGTCACTTAAGATTTGACGCTAATTTCTACACTGAATCAGGAGTGTTCAGATTAAAATCCCCTTAATAAATATGTTTTTTTGAATTCAAACTTATATTCTCCTGTTTATATAGCTGAAATTATTTAACATCTCAACCAACAATTTGTTGGTTACTTATTCAGTCTTTAAATTAATTAAGATAAGATAGTGTTTTCACCCAAGAAAAGTAATAGTCCTAAAACTCATAAATGATTATCCTTGAATTTACACGGGTCGATGCATAAATTCATGAAACTATCTATTTACGATTGAATTTTCATTGTAACTATCAAGTATTAATGATTACTTGATTCACATGGGTGAATCAATTTCAATAATAAAATTTATAACGAATTATATTATTTATAAATTTTAAATAATGCGACTCATTTTTTAAACTCCTCATAATAGATAAGAAAATATTGGCCCTTTGGCGAATGCTTTTCTAACAAACTTTCCTTACTCTAATCAACATTAGTATGCATTACTTAATTTTCTTTCCTTTCTTTTCAATATTTTACAAAGTGAGATCACATAATGGGCTGTGAAGGCCAATTCTCATTATATTTAAGCATTTTTTTCTAAAGTCTATTGATACTACGATATATAGAGATGTCTGATGCAAATAAAGAAAACAAATGAAGTTATAAAAGTATGTGATAAAAGATTAAGAAACTTCACTTTATAGGGAGTGAAACTCATGTTTTTTTAATTCCCGTTTTCCAATGAAAGCAATCTGGTTTGGAAAATAAAGATCTAAATGTCTAGAGGATGAAGAAATATAACTGTGAGAAAGGACAGGTTTGAATAAAATGTAGCCGATTCTTGGAGCACATATTGCCCCACATTATCTCCAAAGAAGATTCTCTTCTGTGTGTGCGTGTCACAATTACAAAACAAAAAATTGCAAGAAAGAAAACTTGAACATACGTGTCCAATAATGTTGGTTATAATTTAAACCTTCAAGTGATAAAAGCAAACGAGTTAAAGATAATTCTTAGATATTGATAGAGACGGAATCATCAAGAAATGGGCTGTCATAGTTCTTGACTTTGTGCGTCTCCCACTAAGCATATAATTACATATGCATTATCAGGTAACTTTACAATTCAACAATGATGAGGACTTTTCCTATAAGATAGCTCTTCACTTTTGGAAAAGCCCCACTTCGTTAAAATAAAGGAAGGAAGGAAGGAGAGAAGAAGCTAGTCATAACTTTTTTCCCCCTTGATAATTGAAGTATGCATAACTTTAGTTAAAGAGAAGAAGCGACTCAATCAATTGACCTTATCTGTTGACCATGTGTAAATTAAAGGGCACAAGAATAATATCGTCACAAATATAACAAATAATAATCTAACGTCGTTCATTCAATATCCCGAGGGAAGTTTCTTGTTTCTTATTATCACCATATCAACCGTTTGTGTTATAATCTGCGACAGTAGTGTTAATTAGTAGTATGCAAGACAAAAAATTGCAAGAAAAAAAAAAGAAAGAAAACTTGTATATAATTGCCCAGAATCGTGTATACGATGCCAAGACTTAAAAATATATCATTACTAAAGTAAAAATTAAAAATAATTTTTTTGATACAGCTATGTGAGAGGTAATGCTATTATATCATATTGGAGTATTGTCGGATCCAATTGAAAATAATATTTATTTATTAAAAAATGACTAGGTGTCAATACTTGAAAGAAAAGGAATGGAACAAAATATTGGCTCTGATTTTAAATATAAGATCTAATTTATAATGTAAAATTTTACCACAAAATGGATCTTATATTTAAGAGAAAACAAAATAAATTTCATTTTTATATATTTAGATAAATGAAAATAAAATGATGCAGGGACAAAAATGAATCTATACCTGCTTTCCTCTCCCTGAGCACTTTCCTCTCCAGATCTACAACATAGGAAGCAATGGAGCTGATGCAAATGAGCAAAGAAGTGGGCCAAAAGAAAAAGGGTATTGTTGTCATTTTATAATGCAATCCGCCCAAAGAATCCAGCATTCCAATTCCAAGTATAATCCCAAATAAACAAGGCTTTAACTTTACATAAGCTTTTAATTTGGTCTTTTAATTTTAAAAAGTATATTTTTACTCTTTTGATCTTAAAATTATTACATCTAAATGATATTTTTTAGCAATCATTGTTATTTTAAAAATTAAATTTAATATATTAACATTTGAGAATATTTTATAAATATTTAAAATCTCAATGTCATCATTTTTCATAACAATTTTAGAATTAAATAAGTAAAAATATATTTTTCTAAAATTAAGATATTAAATTGAAACTCTTTACAGAGTTAAAGGATATCTCAAATATTTCAGGAATGATTTTAATCCACTCCTTTTTTTTTTCTTTTTGTTTTTCTTTTATACAATGCTTATTTTAATCTCTACGGAAATTATTACAAAATCTGATTGTGCTGTTGGTCCAAGAAAATCTACTTAGGCTTCGTGGGCTGATACTTATTCTAATTTATTCTTAAGCCCATCTGCCTTCAAGGGGGACGGTCTGCCTTATAGGTTAGGTTAAGTAGGACCTACCCACCTCCAAAACAATTTTTTTAAAATCAATTAAATACTTTTTTTAATTAATTAGAGAAATACATAAGAAAAATTTAGGACAAAAATGAACTCTCTAACTAGTTCATATATTTAGAATCAAAAGAACATCACATTAGTTCCAATTGTACTGATAGTCTGTTTGTTGAATAGAAGTGTTCTAATTTTAAGCGGTTGAAATAAACAACTAACTTTAGATATTTGACACAAAAGAAGAAAAGAAAAGAAAATAAAATAAAATAAAATAAATTGATTATCAAAAAAGAAAACTAAAGAAGGGAACTATGATGGGACTTGACTTTGAGTCACTAACTCACTGTGTATATGTCCCCCAACAATTATAACTGTTGAGTTTTGATGGTTGAGGCCGACAAAGGAAAGGAGAAGAAACAACTTTGAGTCTATTATTATATTATCACGTGAAGCCATACCTGTGGGCACATTTCACTGTCTGTTCCACGCGCAGGAAAATCCAAAGTTTGGTTTGTTGGAAGGATTTTTTTTATGGAAATGGGACAGGAAAGGGATTCGAAAAGGTAAACATGAAAATGAATGGGAAAGAAAAAGTACCGTGCGAAGGAGAACGAGCAAGAGAATAGGAATGAGTTTTAAAATTATGTTTTGATATATGACGGGAAAAAAATTAATGAAATAAAATATTGATACATTTGTGTGTGTGACTTTTACTCAAGACATATAACCTAATTTCTTCAAATCATTTAGGACTTAAGACTAATTTCTGTTAAATTAAAAATAGTAAGAGTAAAGCTCTCCCAACAAATATATTTTTTAGAATTTAAATTTGTATTCTCCTTTTTATATAGCTGAAACTACTTATCATCTCAACTAACAACTTGTTGGTTACTAATTCAATCTTTAAATTAATTAAGATAAGATGTTAGTGTTTTCACCCAAGAAGAGTAATATTCCAAAAATTCATAAATGATTATCCTTGAATTTACAAGAGTCGATGCATAAATTCATGAAACTATTTATTTAAAAATTGAATTTTCATTGTATTTGGCCAAAAAAAGAAAAGAATTTTCATTGTAACTATCAAGCATTAATGATTACTTGATTTACATTGATGAATAAATGTCAATAATAAAATTTATAGCGAATTATATTATTTATAAATTTTAAATAATGCGACTCATTTTTTTAAACTCTTTATAATGCATAAGAAAATATTGGCCCTATGGCGAAAGTTTTTCTAACAAACTTTTTCCTTGCCACTCACTCTAATCAATATTATTATACATTACTTAATTTTCTTTCCTTTCTTTTGAATATTTTACAAAGTGAGATCACATAAATGTGGTTAATGAGCTGTAAAGGCCAATTCTCAATATATTTAAGCTTTTTTTCTAAAGTCGATGTCTGATACCAATAAAGAAAACAAATTATTCCCAGAATATCATGAAGTTATAAGCATGTGATAAAAGATTAAGAAACTTCACTCTTTAAAATTAGGTAGGGTTTCATCAATGTAGTGTATGTTAATTTTGGTTTTCTTATTAGGTTGAGATATTTGTGCCATTAATTAGTTTCTTTGCATGTTTTGTCTACTTATTGAGTTTTTGAACTTCACAGGGAATCTGAGCACTAAAGACCTCTGTACTAAAAATGAGAGAATTAAACAGAAATTTGAAAGCTCCACCGACTCATTGAGAGAGGTGGTGGAATTTTCTGAAGGTGGAACGTGTAGGATGAAAACAGATTTGTTACACCTAAAAGCTCCACCGATCGATTGTGAAATTTGTTCAACGGTAAAACTTCAGGTGATAATATTTTATTTGGACTCAAAAAAGCTGTTTTTTTTCTTTTTGTCGGCCAGTGCCTCATGACTCAAGACTCAATGTTCCCTTCTTTATCAAAAGCTAAGTGTTTATTTTAATTGCTTCTGTTTATTCAACAAACACGAGGCATTCCATCTCCCACACGAGTGACCTAGAATGCAAATTAACCAGTGTAAACACACACATCTCTAATTTACGCTTTTATTTTCGGTCCGGAAAAAGAAATTATGCTTTAATATTGGAAGAATTGCTATGTAATCATACATAAATAATCTAACCACTAAAAAGTGTCATAACAAATTAATAGCATGCAGCGACAATATGGGACAATCGAAATAACAAACAGGTTACATATTTCTAACTTAGTGTAGGACTTAATTAATAAACATTTAAAAATAACAGAAATTATGAAATGCGATGCATGATAAGAGCTAATTAGCTAAAATGCTTATCCATATATGACAGAGCGCATAAAATGTTTAGGGCGGCTTCATAAGTTTAATTGCCCCCCAACCCTAAACTAGCCTTTAAGGTAGGCCTTCGCCCATGGGCTTGGGATAGCTTTTTTTATTATTATCATTGAAAGGTTTAGGGGAAAATCTAATATGAACACCACTGAAGAATTAAGCTCTAGCCCAAGCCACACTAGGCTCGAAAAGGAACACGTCTTAAGCCCACCACCAAGCCTAATTTTTGTTACATTTGCTTTTGGGTCAATACTCAACAGCTCTAATTAGTTGAATACTCTATATGACTTTCAATCTGTGACTATGGATAAATGTAGACCCGTTATACTGGGATTATGTTACATTTATTAGGGAGAACTAGCTTAATAAGGTCCCAAAAAGAATACAAACACTACAAGAGAAAACAGCCACTTGGCGACGGAATTTATTGCAAATTCCATTACTAATTTCTGACGAAATTGCGACGAAAATTCCATCACTAATTTTTTCAATGGATTAGCGACGGAATTTTTTTCCGTCGCTAATATTAGTGACGGATTAGCGATAGAATTTCTGTTCGTCGCTAAATTCCATCACTAATCCGTTAGAAAATCCGTCAATAAATATTTAACGACGGAATTTTTTCGGTCAGAAATTTCTGTCGCTAAATTGTTTGTTGCAAAAGTTTTTGTCACTAATTCCGTTGCTAATTCTATTCTGTCACAATTCCGTCACTAATCCGTCACTAATTTTAAATTTTTTTATTTTAAATTATAATCTTACAAAAATTTATATAATAACAATTAAGAATATAATGATTTAAAAATATTTTTAATTATAAAATAAATTGATATATTTGTGGAGTTAGTGTTAATGCCTTAATGAAGATATCGTCATCATTAATGTCATCATGATGTATATACTGAAAATAGAAAGACAATTTCTTAGAAAACTTGTTTATATTTTGTTAAAATAAATTCCTCTTGATTATTAATAATAATTCAAAAATATAATAAGAATATTAATAACTTTCTTATACAAACTGATTTAAGAAAGAAATAATTTTATCATATGTAAAATATATTGAAATATATAATATATGATAGAAATTCAAAACCAAAAAATGAATTTATATGAATGCAAACTAATATTGAAGTAAATTTTGAATTCAATCATTAAACAATAAAATTTAATCATGATATAATTAATACTCATGGTATAAATTGATTTTAGTCTTCAATACAAAAACAAATGGTATATACAAAGAATTTTAAGAAAATAAATTACATAGGATATATATACAAGTAGGAGAATATTATTTATCATAATCTATTCAAATCATTTAATTTTTTATATAGAATAATTTATTAGATTTTATTATAGTAGTTATTTTTTGAATAACAAGATTTTTTGACTAATTGTAAATAATTTTCTTCAAATATAATACATATAATTAAATTGTATATCTTATCAATGTTAATTAAAAATAAATTTAAAAATTATTTATAAAAAATTATTTATGATTTAAAATTCAAAATTAGTGTCGTTAGAAATTAAAATTATATTAAAAATATTTTTCAAAAAAAAAAATTATAAAAAAATAGTAAAACAAATATTTAAAAATTATTTTTCATTAAAATAGTTATGATTAAAATTATCATATAGTATATTTTTAGTTTTTAATAATATATATGTATATATAATTGTTTGGGTAAAGTAATATTATATATATATATATTTAATTTTACATAATAAGTTAATAGGTTCATTGCAGCTCAACTGGTAAAGCCGAACGCGCACACAGAAGGGTCCTGGGTTCAAGCCATAAAGAAGTCACTTTGAGGAAGGAATTATGTGGTGGTGACACGTGTTGCACACGTGACAAGCAGAGGTGAGGTGGCAGTAGAAGTCAGGTGGTGGTAACACGTGGAGGTGGTCCCTAATGATGACGTGGTAATTGGTAGAGGTGTCATGTGGCATTTTATTTTATTTTTTAAAAAATTGGATTAGTGACGAAAAATTTCCTTCGGTAATTAGCGACAAAGGAATTAGCAACGGAACAAATTCCATCACTAATTCCGTCGCTAAAAGCATGTTTTTTTGTAGTGAAAAGAGAAGGAAAAAAAAAACCTTTTTTTAATTAGAGGGAGTAAGTACTAACAATTTGAAGTTACATGACCCACGACCTTTTATTTATAGAAACAAATTTTTGCCACTAGGTTATTGGCATAAAAAGAATAACTTTTGAGTTCATTAAGATTAAATCACAGAAAGTCATTCCTGTGAGCATGGTTCACAATGATATATGGTGAAGCTTTTATGTGTAACCCATCTATCTCCATTTTTTGTTGGAAGGATATTTTTATGGAAATGGAACAGGAAAGGGAATCCGAAAGGCAACAGAAAATGAATGGGAAAGGAAAAAATCATCTTATTAAGGTCTCTAACATGATTTATGGCCTATATTTATCTTCATTTATCATACTTGGCCTCAAAACCTTATTAGAGTCTCCATCTTCCTCGTTCTTTGGTCCTAGAAAATTTTTATTTTGTAAGTTGGTCCTCGAGAATCCTTATATCTTTTTAGGGAATTTTTGAGACTCTAGTCAAAAAAGCTCTAATAGTTTACTTATTTTAGCTTCTTTTTTTTTTTTGCACCTCTAGACCCAATATTCATAATGTTACGCCCTTCCCTACTTGGTCATTGTGGTTATAACACCCACAACTTCCTCTATAAGAAGAGGAATGGCCTGTCATTGAATCAAAAGGTTCTTGACGTAACTATTAGTTATTAAGGTTTTATTGTCGCAACATATAGTCAAAATTATTATTTCTAAAAGTGTCATAGTTATTAATCTTCAAGTCATCATTCACATTTAAAGCTTCAAAATACCAGTGATTATTATTTGCGTTAGTGTTTGATTCCATATAATAAAAGTTACTATTATTTGTTAAAATGAAATGATGGTTGAATTTTAAGTCACCGCCTCTTTAATAATTCTCTTATTATTGTTGTTGACGCCCCAACCGTGTGGCAGTGGCCCCCCCCCCAGTTTGAACTACGGACAAAGCGGTCATTCTGTAGAACAGTTAATGTGGCAAAGGTCCTTAAATAATAAAAACTTTAAATGAAACAGACCATTAGGTGATCCTATTATAATATTTACATATATTTAAAGGAAACAGACCATTAGGTGATCCTATTATAATATTTACATATATGTCATATTTCTTTTTGTGCCATTCAGTCCCATCCTCTTAACAATCAGGTTGTTACCATCTTTTTTTAATATTCAAAAGCAAAATATTATTATAAACATAACGTTTACATGAAAAAAAAGAAATAGGACAAGAATAAATATTCGAAAGCTTAATATAAAAGAATGCTTTGATATCTGAACATCTACTTCCAAAAAGAATTCAAGCAAATGATAATTATCGTGCCAAATAGTATATCCCAACTAATTCCACATTTGATCCAAGGAGATGAATTTTTTCCCAATATAGATTATTTGCGGCACCACTTCTTTAGAAGGTTAATGAACATATGCAAGATGCAAGAAACGTTAGAGGATGAGCATAATTCCGTTTCCAAATAAACATTACAAGATGTACATAAGAAATTAATAATAAATAGTCCATCCCTTGTTAAAAATGATGCGGGAGTAGCGGGTATGATTAAGGGTTCTGAGGATTTTTGGTGTGAGAAAAGGCCAAGTAGTATTGATGAGACCTTTTTAATGAAAGATGATGCCCATAGCTGTGTTTAATAAAAGATATTTTTAATATAAGACCTAATTAAATAATTTAAGTAGATTAAGGATATTAGTTAAATTAGTTAATATGATATATTTTTTTTTAAATACCCTAAGTATTTTCTTAATTTTTTGCCTGTCCTACTTGGTTATTATGTGAGGAGAATATCAATAAGGTTAATCTGAAAAAAAAATTGATAAACATGTGAAATAGGTTTTATATATAAGACTAATATAACTTTATAATTAGCTGTTATATTAAAAAATAGAAGAGTATATTTTAATAAAAAGGTTGTTACCATCATCATCTATGAGAAGATGACGGCAACGGAGCCGGGAAAAAATCTTAAAGCGGCGGTAGAAAAAATTTATAAATTATAATTACCAATAATAAATAACAGTAATAAGTAATAAAAAATATTATTTAAGTATAATTTAATGAAATTAAGAGTATTATTTTCGATATTTATGGATCGTAAAGAATTTAGAGAAAATAAAAAATTATTCAAATTTATATTTATAAAACAATATTAAATGGCTTTAGCGATGCGTGAGCGTGCGACGTCCGGTTGGCTATGTTTCCAGCCTCTCCCCGGTTGGCAGAGTTTTAGTCCACCTAATGTGGGATATCCAGATTTATGCTTTTTAAGACAATCATTTAAATAAATATAAATTTTAAAATAAAAAATAATTTTTTTTAACTCAGTTTTAGTGCACCACACTTCCAGTTTTTCATTATGTTTTTGTGATTCAAAACAGGGCACACTGATTTGAGATCAGTCATCAGCATGGTGTTTATGGTTATGGCATCCAAAATCTTATTCCAACAGTTCAAGTTTAAAAATTTTAAATTACAACTTTTTAATTTAGGAAAATTCTCATAAAAGATCTCTGCAATGCATAAAAGACACGTGCTGAATATGCATAATAGCGTATCAGGATGGGTGAACTAATTTGGAATATTAAAATGTTATTAAAAGACGTACTACCCCTATGTTATATGGAAAAGAGGACACAGTATGGATACAGTTGTTGTTGAGGAATTAATTTTTGTTAATAACTTATTCATTTCAGGAAATATCGTAGGAATTGTTGTTATCTACTTTTAAGTTTTAGTTCTTTAATTTTATCCAAATATGAACTGTGAACAAAATTTATTATTAAGAAATCAATTTTTGTTAGTAGTTTATTTGTTTTAGGCAATATCCGAAGAATTGTTATCATCAACTTTCAAGTTTTAGGACTTTAATTTTATCCAAATGAAAACTATCAATAAAACTCGTTATTAAAAAATTAATTTTGTTAATAGCTTATTTATTTTAGGCAATACCTAAAAAATTGTTTTCATTCACTTTCATAGTGTAAGTACCCAAGTATTAATTGTCAATTAAATTTGTTATTAACAAATTAATTTTTGTTGATAACTTAATCATTTTAAGAAAATGCCTAAAAAATTGTTGTCATTCACTTTTGCATTTTTAAATTTAAATTTTATTTTGTTCTTCTGATTTCGTCATTCCCCACACTCTCCATCATTAGTTTTCCGCATCCTTTTGTCTTGCCTGATCCCCCACTTCATTCATCTTATCAGTATTATCAATATTTTTTATTCATTTATTCTGTATAAAACTATTCTTTATTAGTTTATATGAGTTAAAATTGCTGAGATCTATTAAAATGATATTATAAATCTCCAAATTAGTTGATATGCGTGTCCCTCTCAATTTTATTTTTAATATAAAACTCTATGTGTTATCTAATTAAGTTTGTGAGACTACACAGGTTATTTAATTAAGGATGAAATATTTTGAAGCATGTTGCATAAATTTATTTATACTTTATATAATATACTAAAGATTATACTCCTCCGGCCCTTAATATATGACCTAATTATTAAGTTAGTATTGATCCTAAAAATAAGATCTATTTATCATATTTATCAGTTTTTCCTAAATTACCCCTATGGATACTCTCTCAACCATAATCAAGTAAGATGGAGGAAGGATATTAAGAAAGATGATTATGATGTTTTAGGAAAAACATGTCATATTTTTTATAATTAATTAATTTATCTAACTTCTTTAATCTAATCAAATTAGTTAAATAATTCTTATATTAAAAACCAGAGGAGTAATATACTTCTTTGATTGACATTGATTTTGATCTATGATTATTTATAATCTATTTGTTATGTCTTAAGGTATTTGGTTTTCATAAATTAGAAAATGCTCATGAGCTTAGTCTTACTTCACCGATTTATTCAATGACCAAAATTAAACGAGGATATATAGCTCGGAAACGTAGGACAAAAATTCCAGATTCCTACGGGAGGCAGCAGTGGGGAATTTTCCACATACCAAGGTTAGCTCGGTTAATAGTATCATCCCAGGTATTAATTACATGATGTTGACGACCTAAAAGATCAAATGGAATGATACATATACAAGGAAATCTCTTATAAATTCTAGGTTATTATATAAATATCATAATAAAATAATAAAAAATCTAAATAAAGAGATAATGATATATTTATTAACTTATAATTAGTTCATCTCCCTTCTCCTCCTAAGCCAAACAAAAAACATTCCCTTCACTCCCAATCAAAAATTTTAAAGGTGTTTTGATGAGTTTTTCTCGTAAATTTATTTGTTTAAAAAAGTGCCATTTGTAAGGTACTTTTTGTTTTAATTTATGTATCTATTAAAATAAAAAATTATTGCCTGCAAGGCCAATCCACATGCTATGAGAAGTCCTGTATATCATCAACCTGAACATCCCAAGCCTCAGATATAGCCACCATTTATGGCCACCAACTCACCCGCCTAACTTAATATTCAGCTAGCAATTGCTCTCATATATCTTATATTATAGTTTTAATATGCAAGTCGCAATAATTTTACTTCATTTTTAATTAAGTATTTAATGTCTTTTCTTTTTATTAAGTTCTTACAGTTTTCTCAATTCTAAGTAGCCAAAATCCCAAAAAGATACCTCTAAAATTTTAAAATATCAAATCAGAAATTATTACAAAAATTTATTGTTATTGACTTTTTAAGTATAGTTAATTACTATTAAAATGTAGTATATAAGACTGATTTTTAAATTATATTATATATGATAATATAAATAAATAAATAAAAACAAGCCTGGCCTACAGGTTTGGAAGCCAAACTTTACGTAAAGAGGCCTAGTCTATTTATTTAAAGAGCTTACAAATAGGGTTGAACCTGATCTTAGTTTATTTATTAATCAGGTTAAGTTAGGTTTAAAGTAGGTTCGGTCATGAACTCCCCAAAGGATTTTGATCTTCCTCCACCCCTACTTGAAGAATAAAACTCGAGTTGGAAATGAATATAATAAGACTGAATTGCATAAGTGAGAAATGAAAAGCTAAAAATAATTTGACATAATATTTTCGAGCGTATTGCATGGAGTATAAAAATGTGTCACATGATTATTTGTAAAATATGATTTTTATAAATTTTATCTCGTGAATTGGCCGGTATATTAATATGGATGTTAATAACTAATCATAAATATATAATATATATAAATATATATATATATAGAGTATGCCCAAAGTCTTGGCACAAGAAATGTATTGTTCCGGCAAAACATAATTCATTTTTTCTGTACTTTTTTTATTCTTTACCTTTCATTTGGATGAAGGGAAAATAATAAAGAAGAGAAAATTAAGCAAGAAAACAAGTAGAGAAGTGAGTTTTCCCCATTTAAATAGGGGAGAAAAATTGAAAAAAGAAGAGTTAGGATGAAAATAGGATGTGAGACCTGTCTCATTTTTTTTTTCAACTTTTCTCTTCATATGGAGAGAAAATGAGGAAAAAACTCATTTCCCCTATCGCTCCATCATATTTTTATATTAAACTTTTAGCATTTATTAACTATGTTGAATAATGTACAATTTATTTATTTCTTTTTTGTTGGCAAAAATTTTGTTTATTTCTTTTTATTATATCTAATTTTAAAAAAAAGTATACATTATTTTATTCTTTTTCCTTGAAAAATAACTTTTTCTAAAATATAGTAGCATATCTTTATTGAATAATTTAATTTTAAATTATTTGATGATGCTAATATTAATATAATTTTTCTATTGTGGTATTTCAGTCATTCAAATATTTGCTTATTTTTTCTTCATATTTTCCCTCATTCATCCTAATAAAAAGAATAATAATATTTTCTCTTAGGTTTTCTCTCCCATCATTTTTCTTCTTCCAAACTTTTCTCTCCATCTAAATGGAGCATTACTTTTATATATAGTTATAATTTGATTTTTTAAAATTTTATAAAATGTCTCTTTAGCTCTTTAACTTTAATATCATAGCGTTGGTTTGGTGCGAGGGAAAAAGAAAGGAGATGAGGAAAGGAAATTTTTTAATGAGTTTGATTTGCAAAATTCATGAAGTGGGATTAAATGCTTGTAATTAATTTTTCTTATTCTTCTAACTTATCTTATATTTTCTCTTTATTAAAATATTATAACTTCTTCAATTTTTTAATTGGAACTAATTAAATTTTTTCTCATCCTCTCTCTATTTTTTTCATACCAAATAGACAGTTAGGCTCAAGTGATAGTGTTTATGCCAATCAACGGTATTTTTAAAAATTAAACTTAATATCGATCTCATGTTCCAAATTTTAGCATAGAAGATTTGTTTTTTAAGAAAACGTATGTAGCTATTAAGTCCACAAGTAAATAAAAAAGGGGAAAATAACACAAAAATACTTATTTTCCTGCATGCGCCCTGATCCAATCAGTTTTTCCTGTGATGTCATTGAAATAAATAAAAAAGAGAAAATAACACAAAAATACTTATTAAATTTCAAAATGATAAATAAGTAATTTCAAGAGATTTATATAAAATAAAATTTACAATAAGTCACAAATATTATTGTCCTGGCCTATGTCATAAACTCCATTCAGTCTAGAAATATTTTAGTAATATTTGTGTCATTTCAAAATTAATTACAGAGTCGTCATCAACGTAGCTTATGTTAATTTTGGTAATATTCGTGTCATTCTAGGAAAATATTGGCTTTCTTGGTTTAACTAGAGTTTCTATGCATGTTTTGTCTATTTGTTATAAAGTCTTTCAACTTTGTAGAGAACCAGAGCACGGATCTGGATGGGGAAACAAGAAATTAATAGCAAAGGGGAAAATCATAAAATTAAAATCCACCATGCCTTGTTACTTTACCCTGTTTCCTATATAAAAATCCACCCATCATTATTTTTTTTTTTTTTGAAAAAAGAAAGTGATTTTGTCGTGACGTCAAACAAAGCAATAAAGAGAGATTATGGTAAAACTTCTCACTTGAAATCACTGAAAGAGGTGTTGGAAATTTTCCGAAATGAAACAATCTGTGTGCCAAACATTCTTTGTTAATGTATTCCGTTGTCCTTTATTAATTTTTCTAGGGAGATGCCGAACATTGTAATAGTCGTCTTACCATAATAAGATCTTTACAAAATGATTTCTTTTTTCTAAAAATTATATAAAAAAAAAAGTATTCTTCGAATGCTGTGATACTTATAATCGATCCATGGGCGCAAAATCCCTCGCTTTCTTTCATAAACAGATTGCTTTTCCAAATGATTGAGAGTTTCGCAGGTGGGCATATATATATATATATATATATATATATATTTCTTCAAAAGAATATAACTATACTTTGTGCGAGTCCTAGCTATCAGGTTTTTCTCCCCAGTTCTTTTATATATTCACTTAGAGATGACCCAGGAAAAAATTGAAATTGGCCAGCAAAATATATATTGTTACAATCATGCATGTACACATAAAAATTATAAGACATCATTTTTGTCGATCCCCCATTTGGCATGTAGTTGCTATAGTGAGTACACTATATAACATCTTAATTTAAAGATGCGTGATTAATGAATGAATTCAATTATATTGTTAATATTATACTACCTCGGGTCTTAAATACAAGAGCTAGTTGGAGGTTATAAATATAAGACCTCAATCCATTTTGTCTTTCAAATTTATAATATATTCTCAAAAATATCCTTATTGATTGTAAAGTATTTTCGTCCAAGTGTAATTTCAATGTACATAATTGAATAATGGTAATTTAAGAAAGTCAATACGCATTTGCCACAAATAACGAACTTAATAAATTTCTTTAATATCTCCAAATTAGTTATTTAGCTATTATATTAAAAATCGGAGGTAATATCTGTTACCACATTATTCTTGTCATCTTTATTCTATGTGCTCCTACGAGATTCTCCATTTAATTATAGTCATAAGATAAGGTCAATTTATTGAGTCACTTCTTCTCTTTATCTAAATTAAAGTAATGCATTATGTACATGCTTTAATTATATCAAGGAAAAAAAAGTTAAGGCTAGCTTCTTGTCTCCTCCCTTTCATTCCTTTCTTTTAATGAAGTGTAGCTATTCCAAAAGTGAGGGGCTGTGTGGCAGGAAATTAGAAGTCCTAACAATCGATATATGATTATATGCTTAGTGGGAGACCCAGAAGTCAATAACTGCATAACTACCCGTCTCTTGATTTCATTTTTATGAATATCTCGGAACTATCTTTGCTACCCTAGTTTTGATTTTTGCAATTTTTTGTTTGCTTCTAATTGTAATAATAATGTAACGTGTTGTTTACCCTTTTGTTTTGTTCAGCTTTTGTCAAAGCCATGTTTGCAGAGATATGAAGATGTGTATTAAGTAAAAGTAATAGGCACGATACAGTACAATACATTTAATGTGACAAATTCATAAATTTTTAAACGTATGTATATGTAAATAAATTAACTCTTTAGAAATGACTGGCAGTATAAAAGAAAATTGAATGTTAAACAATTACTTACCAATGAAGAGCATCTTCTTTTGAGATAAGGTGGGGCAGCACGTGTTTCATAAAGTCATTTCTTCATATCCTTTAGACATTTGGGTCTTCATTTTCCAAAACTAGATTGCTTTGAAATAAAAAGCGAGACATATAAGATAAAAAGACAGAACTTCCACTCCCCACAAAAAGTGGCGTTTCTTCATGCTTTATAACAGCATTATACTTCATGATATTCTGGGAACAAATTTTTTCTTTTTTACATTAGACATGTTTGGTGTATTAGCTTTTAGAATAAGTGCGTTCAGGCATCGACAAGGAAAGGAAATATCAAAAGAAGGATTACACTTTACAGCTCATTAGCCTCATTTATGTCATCTCACTTTGGAAAATATTCAAAATAAAGGACTAAAAGAAATTAAATGATGTCTGGCAATATTAGTTGGGGATGAGTGTTGGAACTTATAGCTACAGGGAGTGATTGAATTAGCATTTTCAGAAATAATTTTATGATGTTCGAAATAAGTACATAAGAAAAATTTTGTTTTGACTTCTATATAAATATTGGTTCTGTTGTTTAACTAGAGTCTCTATGCATGTCCTATCTTTTAACTTTGCGGGGAACCCGATGAGCACTGAGTGTCTGGACTATAAATGAAGAAAGAAGAAATTTAATAAATGGGAAAAATCATAAAACTAAAATCCACCATGCCCTATTATTCTACCCTGTTTCCTATCTGAAAATCCAAAAAAAAAAAAAAGAGTGATGTTTTTGTAAAAGTTCTGACGTCAAACAAAATAAAGAGAGTTTAAGGTAAAAACTCAATGCGATATGATATTTAGACTCAAATTCCCCTTTTTTTTTTGGTCCGCACTCATATGGTGATTGGCGGGCCAGTGATTCATGATTCGTCACATATAATTCCCTTCTTTATCAAAAGCTAGATTTTTATTTGGATGGCTTCTGTCTATTCCACAAACATATGTACAGCGGTAACAAGGGGATGCGCGAAGAGTCGCGTAAAACACACATCTCTAATTTATGCTTTAAAACAATGTATGATTCACCCAAAGATGTTTTCTTCGAAAGAAAATGAAAAAGTGAATTGTCTTCTAATTTGTGTTATGTTGGAAGGAGGAGAGAAGGACGACTGTGACCAAAATGTAGGAATTAGATAAAAGATTTGAAAACTGGGAGAGATGTGAATTTTTTGTTTTGTTTAAGTACGTTGCATTCACAGTAAGAAGTATTTTCTACTTAATATTTTAATCCAATTTTTTATTAGTGTCGCAAAATATTTTTTTCAATAACACTGAGTATTAAAAAATAATTTTTTGTGCAATTTTTTTCTTAAAATATTTTTCATTAGCAAAGAAGTCCTAAACTTAAAATATTGTGAGTGCTGCGGAAAAATACTTTAGGATATTAGGACATTGAGTTCTATAAAAAAAAAATATTTCAGGTTTACCCCTTTTTATATAAAAGCAACTTTTTAAAAAAAGATAAAAAGATAAAACGCTACGTATACTTGGGCATCGGTGCAAGCAACATTCCAAAGCGAACCACCCCAACTAACAAGGCCCAAGAGAAAACAAACATGTAGTCCATACTGAATTAGAGAGCCAGACTCCACATACAATTAGATTACTTTTCAATAAAAAGATACTTATACTTAACAAAAATAAATAAATAAATAAAATCTTGCTTTAAATGTACTGTTCAAACTGGGACTTCCGTGACATGTCCTCATGTTGCCGGCATTGCTGGTCTTCTCAAAACTTGACATCCTAATGAGACTCTTACAATAATCTAGTCATCAATCTTAACCGCTGGTAAGATATATTTTCCCGCCCTATCTATAAGAGTTAAATTTGATTATAAATATAAAATTTTAATTTATTTTATCCTTCATATTTTTTATTTATTTTAAAATTAATTTATTTAACTTACAAATTGATATAGAATCCAATATTATATTAAAATATTTTAAGGATCATGTCATAACTAATTTATTTAATTTTCTTAATATTTTTAAATTAGTTAACTAGCCAGAATTAAGGACTATGGGAGCGTATACATCAGTCTGTTTTCATGTGTTTAAACTTTGCTTCTCTCTTTTTGAAGAAGAGTAATATGGTTATTTTGCAGGCGCCATCACATTCAGCCAAAACTTCAAAGCCTTCATTTGGAGAGTCGACTTGGATTTATGGGAAGCACAAAGTGAAAGGTCCTATATAGAGTAATCCCTCAGCATGAGAAAAGGGCTATATAGATTTTAATGTTCCCAATCTAGTGCGTTTGTGTGATAGTCTGAGACAGTAGCGTTAATTAGTAGTATGCAAGACAAAAAATTGCAAGGAAAAAAAGAAGAAGAGAAAACTTGTATATAATTTCCCATACTCGTGTGCGCGATGCCAAGGCTTAAAAATATATAATTACTAAAGTAAAAATTAAAAATAATTTTTTCATACAACTATATGAGAAGTAATGCTATTATATCATATTGGACTATTATCAGATCAAATTGAAAATAATATTTACTTATCAAAAAACAACTGGGTGTCAATACTTGAAAGAAAAGGAATGGAACAACATATTTTTTCTGATTTTAAATATAAGATCTATTTTGTAATGTAAAATTGTACCACAAAATAAATCTTATATTTAAAACAGAGTAAAATGACTTTCATTTTTGTGTATTTGGATAAATGAAAATAAAATGACGTAGGGACCTATACGACTCTATACCTGCTTTCCCCTCCCTGAGCACTTTCTTCTTCTCCAGATCTACAGCATAGGAAGAACGATGGAGCTGATTCAAATGAGCAAACAAGCGGGCCAAAAGAAAAGAGGCATTGTTGTCATTTTATAATGCAATCCGCACAAAGAATCCAACATTCCAATTCCAAGTATAATCCCAAACAAACAAGCCTTTAACTTTATATAATCTTTCAATTTGATTTTTTAACTTCAAAAAATATATCTTTGATCCTTTGATCTTAAAATTGTTAGATTTAAATAATACTTTTTTTTAACAATCATGGTTATTTTAAAAAGTAAACCTAATATGTTAACATTTGATAATATTTTGTTAACATTTAAAATCTCAATTTCATCATTTTTTATTAAATAAGTAAATTTTTTTTTAAAAAAAATTAAGAGATTAAATTAAAACTTTATATAGGGTTAAAGGAGATACTAAATATTTTCAGGATTTTAATCCAGCCTATTTCTTTTTCTTTTTGTTTTTCTATACAATGCCCATTTCAATCTCTGCGGGAATTATTACAAAATCTGATTGCGCTATCGGCCGAAGAGAATCTAGGGCTTGACACTTGTTCTTATTTATTCTTAAGCCCATCCACCTTCAATAAGGAAGGTCTGCTCATGAGATGAAGGGGTATGATTGGGAGTTAAAATTAGTCAATATCCCAAGAGAACAAAATATTCTTGCAGATGCCTTGGCTAAGAAAGGTCTCTCTTTTCAGCTTTGCTAGATGCTTGTCCTCCCCAACTTAGGACGCTTTGGATTACCGATTGTATGGGATCTGATCCACCAATGACTTAGTGCGTTTTTTTGGGCCTGAATCCCCTAATGACTTAGTTAATTTATTTGGGCTTAGACCCTCCTTTTTACCAAAACAAAAAGGGAAAAAGGAACGTCCACCTTACAGGTTAGGTTAATTAGGACCTGCTTATTGAAGCTTAATTAACCCAAAGAAACATGATTTTAAGCAAGTTATTATATAAGAAGATTGTTGAGAGAATCTTAAATTAAGCAAGACGTGTGTTGGAAAAAAAAATGCTTTGAACTTATTTTGATAAATTAATCGAAGCCACTTATCAAAATAAGTTGAAAATGTTTTCTTCTTATAACCCTCATGTTCAAATTTAGGTTCTTCCAACAATTTTTTTCCAGTATCTTAACGAAAATGGGCTTTTTTTTAAGTTTAAACAAATGGGCCTAAGATTTGGCTCTTATGAATGAGGTTGGGCGCCTGGGTTCAACACCATTGCAATCGCCTCCAACGGGTCTGGCTTCCACCCGCTGCTCCTATCCTCTGTTGCCCATCAGCTGTTTGCATACGGTACCTTTTTAACAAAAGATAAGACGAAGAGGGTTTGGCAAATGGACAAAGGCAAGAACGTTGTGAGAGGATGAAATAACTATTCATCCCTATTTGTGGGACCCACCTACGTCGAAAACAATTTTTTTAAATATCAATCAAATACCTTTTTTTTTCATTAATCAGAGAAATACATAAGAAAAATTTAGAACCAAAACCAACTTTCTCATTAGCTGTTACGTTTGGAACTAAAGGAGCATCACATGGTTCCAATTGCACTTATAATCTGTTTGTTCAATAGAAGTGTTGTAATTTTAAGCTATTGAAATAAACAAGTAGCTTTAGATATTTGACAGAAGAGAAGAAAAATAAAAAAGAAAAGGAACTGATTCTCATAAAAAGAAAACTAAAGGAAGGGAACTATAATGGGACTTGACTCATGAGTCAGTGACTCAATGTAAGGAAGAATTGCTTTTGATGGTTGTGGCCGAAAAAAGGGAGGAGAAGAAACAACTTTGAGTCAATTATTATAGTATCACGTGAAGCCGTACCTGTGGGCGCATTTCACTGTATGTTCCACACGCAGAAAATTCCAAGGTTTGGTTTGTTGGAAGGATTTTTTTAGGAAATGGAACAAGAAAGGGATTCCAAAAGATAAACATGAAAATGAATGGGAAGGAAAAAGTACCGTCCGAAAGAGAACAGGAAAGAGAATTGGAATGAATTTTAAAATTATGTTTTGATATATGTATATATTTTCATAAAAAAAATCCTTGCAAGAAACCAAACTTTGGAATTTTCTGCGTGTGGAACATACAGTGAAATGTTCCCGCAGGTACGGCTTCACGTGATAATATAATAATAGACTCGGCCTTTTGAAGGTTAGGGCCGAAAAAGGACAGGAGAAGAAATAATTTTTTTTAGTCCATGGTGCCTGTGGACTATTAGTACAGACAATTCCAAAGTTTGGTTTGTTGGAAGGATTTTTTTATGTAAATAGAACAGAAAGGCATTTGAAAAAGTAAACATGAAAATGAATGAGAAAGAAAAAGTACTGTGCGAAAGAGCATTGGAATGAGTCTTAAAATTATGTTTTGATATATGACAGAAAAAAATTAATGAAATGAAATATTTATATATGTGTGTGTGTCTTTTATTTGAGACATATAAACCAATATTCTCATTGAGATTAATTTCTGTGAAATCAGGAGAATTAAGCTTAAAATCCTCCAAACAAAAATGTTTTTGAGATTGCAACTTGTATTCTCCTTTTTATATGGTTAAAACTATTTACCATATCAACCAATAACTTTTTAATTACTAATTCAATCTTTAAATTAAGTGAGATAAGATGTTAGTGTTTTCACTCAAGAAAAGTAATATTCCTAAAATTCATAAATGATGATTATCCTTGAATTTAGAAGAGTCGATGCATAAATTCATGAAACTATCTATTTACGATTGAATTTTCATTGTAACTACCAAGTATTAATGATTACTTGATTTGCATTGATGAATTATAATATAATGAATTATATTATTTATAAATTTTAAATAATGCGACTCATTTTTTAAACTCCTTATAATACGTAAGAAAATATTGGCCCTATGGTGAATGCTTTTCTAACAAACATTTTCCTTGCCACTCACTCTAATCAATATCATTATACAATACTCAATTTTCTTTCATTTTTTTTTTTGAATATTTTACAAAGTGAGATCACATAAGTGTGCTTAATGGCCTGTAAAGGCCAATTCTCAATATATTTAAGTATTTTTTTTTCAAATTATATTAATACTACGATATGTAGAGATGTGTGATACAAATAAAGAAAACAAGTTATTCCCAGAATATCATGAAGTTACATAACTATGTGATAAAATATTAAGGGGGTATTTGGATGAAACCAAATCATGGTTTGGAGAATAAATTCTAGAGAATAGATTTTGTGAAAAAGTGATTCTAATAAAGTGAGAGTATTTGGATAGTTGTTATTAGAAGTCCTTTTTGCATGTGCAGGTTACTAAAAAAGACATAAGTTAATGTGATAATTATATAAAGGATAGATTTTATAATATATTTTAATTTGAAGAAATAAAATTGTTAATCAAATAATTTTTACTAACATAATTAATAATACATAAGATAATATAATTAATAAATAATTAATATGTGTATATATATTTATAAATTATAAGATTAAATATGTTTATAGAAAAATGATTATTTTTTTCTAACAGAAAATATTAATTGAGGGGGATAATTGAGGGGTATATGTGTCTAGTCAAAAAAACAAATTTCATATCCGTTGGCAAACCATCTGACACTCTCCCATCAATTTCCCAGAAGCAGATTCAAAAAGCTTCTCCCAAAACCATGGTTACTGATTTCAGATCTGTGTTTGAGTAATTTTTTTCCCAAATCATAACTTAGAGCAATCACCCAAACACACCCTAAGAAACTTCACTTGGTGTGAAAATCATTTTTTTTTAATTCCCTTTTTCCAATGGAAGCAACCTAGTTTGGAAAATAAAGATCTAAATGTCCAAAGGATGAAGAAATGACTGTGAGAAAAAGGACAGGTTTGAATAAAGCAACCTAGGTGGGAATAGCCACGCTTCATTAAAATAAAGGAAGGAAGGAAGGAGAGAAGAAGCTAGTGATAACTTTTTACCCCCCTTGATAATTAAAGTATGCATAACTTTAGTTAAAGAGAAGAAGTGACTCAATCAATTGACCTTATCTGTTGACCATGAATAAATTAAAAGGCACAAGAACAATATCGTCACAAATATAATAAACAATAATATAAACTGTGTTCATTCAATATCCCGAGGGAAGTTTCTTGTTTCTCACCATTACCATATCAACCATTTGTGTAATAGTCTGAGACAGTAGTGTTAATTAGTAGCATGCAAGACAAAAAATTGCAAGGAAAAAAAAGAAGAAAGAAACTGTACATAATTGCTCATACTCGTGTATACTATGCCAAGACTTAAAAAATATATAATTACTAAAGTAAAAAATTAAAATAATTTTTTTGATACCACTATGTGAGAGGTAATGCTATTATATCATATCGGAGTATTGTCAGATTGAATTGAAAATAATATTTATTTATCAAAAAATGACTAGGTGTCAATACTTGAAGGAAAAGGAATAGCACAAAATATTATCCTTGATCCTAAATATAAGATATTTTATAATGTAAAGTTGTATCATAAAATAGATTTTATATTTAAAACAGAGCAAAATGACTTTCATTTTTATATATTTAGATAAATGAAAATAAAAGGATGCAGGGACCAAAATGACTCCATACCTGCTTTCCCCTCCCTGAGCACTTTCTTCTTCTCCCGATCTACAACAAAGGAAGCACGATGGGGCCGATTCAAATGAGCAAACAAGCGTTCCAAAAGAAAGGGGTATTGTTGTCATTTTATAATGCAATTTGCACAAAGAATCCAACATTCTAATTCCAAGTATAATCCCAAACAAACAGGGCTTTAGCTTTATATAAGCTTTTAATTTTAAAAAGTATGTCTTTGGTGCTTTGATCTTAAAATTATTAGATTTAAATGATATTTTTTTTAGTATGTTAATATTTGAGAATATTTTACTAGTATTTAAAATCTTAATGTCATTATTTTTGTTAACAAATTTAAAATTAATTTTTTTAAAAAAATTAAGAGATGAAATTGAAACTTTATACAGAGTTAAAGAATATCCCAAATATTTCAGGAATGATTTTAATCCACTCCTATTTCCTTTTCCTTTTGTTTTTTTTTTAATACAATGCCTATTTTAATCTCTGCGGGAATTATTACAAAATCTGATTGTGTCACTGGCCCAAGAAAATCTAATTAGGCTTTGTGGGCTTGATAGTTGTTCTCATTTATTCTTAAACCAACCCGCCTTCACTTAGGAAGGTCTACCTTATAGGTTCGGTTAATTAGGACCTGTTTATTGAAGCTTAATTAACCCACAAAACATGATTTTGAGCAAGTTATTATATAAGAGAATTGTTGAGAGAATCACAAATTAAGCAAGATGTGTTTTGAAAAAAAGTTTTTAACTTATTTTGATAAATTAATCAAAGCCACTTGTCAAAGTAGGTTGAAGATGATTTCTTCTTATGACCCGCGTGTTCAGATTAAGGTTCTTCCAATAATTGTTTTTTAATGTATATTAATCAAAATGGCCTTTGTGTTAAGTTTAAACAAATGGGCCTAAGATTTTGCTCTTATAAATGAGGTTAGGTTCTTGGGTTCAACACCATTGCAATTGCCTCCAAGGGGTCTGGCTCCTCTCCACTACTCTTATCCTTTGTTGCCTATCTGCTGCTTGGATACGGCACCGTTTTTAGCAAAATGAGAAGAGAGCTAGAATAAAAAGATAAGATGAAGAGGATTTGGCAAACAGACAAAGGCAAAAACGTTGTGAGAGGATGAAATAACTATTCATCCCTATTTGTGCGACCCACCCACCTCTAAAATATTTTTTTAAAAAATAATTAAATACCTTTTTTCTTCATTAATTAGAGAAATATATAAGAAAAATTTAGGACCAAAACCAACTTCCTAACTAATTCTTACATTTAGAACTGAAAGAGTATCATGAACTTCTAATTGTACTTACTATAATCTGTTCGTTGAACAGAAGTGTTGTAATTTTAAGCGATTGAAATAAATAAGTAGCTTTAGATATTTGACAGAGGGGGGGGGGGAAGAAAAGAACTGATTCTCATAAAAAGAAAACTAAAGGAAGGGAACTATAATGGGACTTGACTCATAAGTCAGTAACTCACTGTATATATGTCCCCCAAGGAGAATGATGGTTGAGGCCGAAAAAGGACAGGAGAAGAAACAACTTTGAGTCTATTGTTACATTATCACGTGAAGCCGTAGCTGTGGGCACATTTCACTGTATCTTCCACACCCAGAAAATTCAAAAGTTTGGTTTTGGAAGGATTTTTAATGGAAATGGAACAGGAAAAGGATTCAAAAAGGTAAACATGAAAATGAATGGGATAGAAAAGGTAGTGTGAGAAAGAGAACAAGAAAGAGAATAGGAACAAGTTTTAAAATTATGTTTTGATATATGACAGAAAAAGTTAATGAAATGAAATACCGATATATATATGATTTTGATATATGACAGAAAAAGTTACTGAAATGAAATACCGATATATATATGTGTGTGTGACTTTTATTTGAGACCCAATATCCTCAAGTCACTTAGAATTTGAGATTAATCTTTATCAAATCAAGAATATTAAAATTAAAATCCTCCTAACAAATTGTTTTTTGAGATTCTAACTTATGTTATCTTTTTCACATGGCTGAAATTATTTACCATTCCAACCACAACTTGGTGTGTTACTAATTCAATCTTTAAGTTAATTAAGATAAGATGTTAGTGTTTTCACCCACGGAAAGTAATATTCCTAAAATTCATAAATGATTACTTTGAATTTTCAAGACTCGGTGCATAAATTCATGAAACGATCTATTTACGATTGAATTTTCATTGTAACTATCAAGTATTAATGATTACTTGATTTACATTGATGAATCAATTTCAACAATAAAATTTATAACGAATTATATTAGTCATATGTTAACATTTTGTAACAATCATGGTTATTTTAAAAACTAAACTTAATATGTTAACATTTGAGAATGTTTTATTAATATTTAAAATCTCAATGCCATCATTTTTGTTGGCAATTTTAGGATTAAATAAGTAAAAATATAGTTTTTTAAATTAAGAGATTAAATTAAAACTCTATACAGGGTTAAAGGAGATCCCAAATATTTCAGGAATGATTTTAATCCACGCCTATTTCTTTTTCTTTTTGGTTTTTTAATACAACACCTATGTCAATCTTTACAGGAATCTATCTATTAATATATAAAAGTAGAGTACAAATCAAGACTTAATAGCAAGCCGACATGTGGTAGCACCGTTTGGCATATAAATGTTTTTTATTTTTTATTTTTGTTAGAGCCATGTTTCTACCCATGATCCCCTATTTATGCGTTTTTCTTGGGATTTAATTCAATCAAATTTTAAACTGGTTCTTGTTCGATATACTAGTCCGTCCCTTATCATAAGATCCAATTTTTTGAATAGATCTGTTCTTTTTTATAAGATCCTCTTTGAGTTTGTTTGAGCATTTAATGTATTATTATCAATTTTATCCCTAATTTAGTGCATTTAATATATTCTCTTTCTTTATTTATCTCACTATTATTCTCTTACGTTTACCCATTTATAGATAGGGTATATTTGGAAAAAAATTGCATTTGCTAAATATTAATTGCTTTTAACTAATTTTAATTGTATAACTTCTCTAATCTACCCCAGTATATTAATCGCTACATATACATTTTAGATTTATAATTAATAAATATATTTTTAATAGATATTTTAAATTAAAAACATATGAAAACTGTATAACTTCTCTAATCCATCCCGATTTATTTGAGTGCACATTTCATGTCTTTCTATTAAATTTGTTAATAGACAAGAATACTAGAAAGGCCCTACTTGTGATGAGGTAGCCAAAGACACTCGAGCATCCACAAACATTGTGGAGTAACCTTGGTCCTTACTCTATTTTTATCATACTTTAGCTTTTTTTTTTAAAATAAAGTTTTAGTATCATTCCATGTTATCCAATTGTTTGGAAGTTCTAGCATTTTAATGTGTAAGTACCATATAATTTATTAGCTCCTGAGGTATTGAATTTTTGTATTTATAATTTGATTTTGCAGTATAATATTCCTTTCAAGAGATTGCATGATTTTTGAAGTGTTGTCCTGCATAATTGAATATAATGCTACCAAAGTGTATTCGCATACATTTCAAGTTTCAGTTTGCAACTCTAGGCCATTATTGTTAGTGTAGTGATCGTTCTTTTTTGCAATTAATTATATGCTATCGTTCTTGAATTAGAAGTTATCTTAAAAAAATATTTTAAATTTAAAGTTAACGATAGTTGTTTATTCTAAAGATATTTATTGTGTATCCTACTATGACTTTATCTTGTCTTGGAGCTTGTGTATGATTCTTGATGATAGTATAAAAAGTTGAATCATTATGTAATAGTTAGTTAAAATTTATATATATACTTAGGACATTAGATTATAAAAGTCTCTTTATAAGTAATATTGAATGTCTTTTTTGTGACGCGTCTATCATCTTAAGATCCTTCTTTTCAAACATTCAGAGTATCATTGGTCCTGGATTTTTTTTTTTAATACAGATTGCTTCTAGTTGTATATCTACTCTTATAACATGTTTTGCTAATATATCTAATCACAATATAATGTTGTTATACATAAACATGATTGAAGAGCTCAATTTTGGTGGAAGACCAAGTATCCACTTTTATACATATAAATAGTTATTTAATTTATAGATTTTCTTAAATTTGAGATTTAAAATACAGCCGCGTAATTTAATTTGATAACTACCATCAAGAATGTAAATTAGAAATCATTATTGGGTGAGACTTTTGTTCATTCTTTCTTAGTTGGGCTGTCACACCATGAAACTTGCTTTAGTCTCTCGCTTATATAAATATATATAATAGTTATATTGAAAACCTTTGATGTGTCCAGTGACAACATAATTTGCATTCGCATAACAAAGGTTCTTGGGCCAAAAACTTCTACCATGTTCATTCATTTTCCCTAGGCATATAGAAACAGCACATAACAGACTGAGAAACAAAGCATAAATTTATAATCCTACCCACACATAATGAAATAACACCTAAAATGATTAAGAGGACATACAATTAAAATGGTCCATCCACTCCATATATGAGCCGAAGCATATCCTCAATATCCACACACGTACAACCAATCAAAATTCAAACCAAGATTAAGCTTTCCATATATACTACATGGAAAAGGAATATAAATGTTATGAATGATGAGACCTATAAAAATGATGAAGTAAAAAGATGGTTCCCTTGGAATAATGAAGATGATGGAGCTACTTGTAGAGCTTATTACCTTCCTCATGTAGTAGAAAAAATCCATCAACTGATACCTCTTCTCTTCTGTTTTTTCTTTTCAATCAATGAGGGTAAAAGTGTCTTTTCACAATTCCAATGTTTTACTCACGGGATTTTACATTAATTTCAACATTTGAAGGGACCTTATATTAATAAAATGTGTTGCTTGGGACGTGTGTGTAATTTTCTCAAGGTTAATGAGGACTTGTATGTTTAAGTTTAATCGGGAAAAAAATGATTTGGAGTAAGTTATTATATGAGAGAATTGTTGGGTGAATCTTAAGTTAAACAAGATGTGTTGGAAAAAAAATCGTTTTCAGCTTATTTTGATAAGTTAATCAAAATTACTTGACAAACTAATACGGGAGTGGAAAACATATTTACTTGCATTAATCCTCGTCTTTGAATTAAAGTTCTTCCTTTCTCCGAATAATTTATTTATGTATCTTCGTCAAAATCTCCTTTTTGTTAAGTTTAAACAAACGGGCCTAAATTTTGTTCTTATAAATGAGGTTGGGTTTCAACTCAACACCAAAATAACAAGAGGCTGCGGCTCGAATGTCGCAATTATGTCCCTTCAGTCAGGTGAAAAAAAAAAAATTATGTCCTTTCAGCGCAAAAAAAGGGCTGCTTTAGATCTCTTATATTTCAAGTATAATATCTCTTATTGACAAAATCAATTATTTTTATATATTTTGATATCTTTTATATGGGTTTTGTCAATTTAATTTCTCCTTTTGGTCTTAATTGATTGTTAATTGATTTAATATGTTTTATTTTGAATTATTATTTTATAGGGGCAAAATTGTCATATTTTGGTTTAATTGTGACTAATTGGTTTTTAAGGACAATTAATTCTATCTTATTCTTGAATTTTGGTTGCAGGTTTTTGGAGAATTTAAAAAAAAATAATGAAGAAAAGGAAAAAATATACATAATAAAAAATAATTAAAAAAAAAGAGGGAGCAAAACGCCTCCCCAAAACCTACTATTCATTAGCCTCATTTGGTGAGAGTGAACCAGAGGGAGACACAGCAAGCAAAGAGACTAGTGACGTCGCAAGAAGAGCTCGATGGCAGAGGGAAAAAGCGAACAGAGGTGCAGGATGGAGGAAGATGACTAGAGCTCGGTGGCGTGAAGAGGACCAGAGGTGGCAGAGAGAATCACCGTCGATGAACTCTGTCTAATTCCCCATCAAATTTCATAATCATTTTCGATGTGGAAGATTGCTGTGGCAGTGCTTTTCATGGCTAATCATGGCTAGAGCTTTATAATTCTCTAATTCAACAACAATGGCAAGAGCTTGGATCATCGAAGGGGAGTTTAGTTACTTTAATTTCCGGTCTAATAGTTGTTCAACAATTCCTAGGTCTTATGATAGTTATTCTGATTATTGGAAAATTTATATTGTTTAATCTAATCATATTTGGAGATTATTATGGTTGGATTACTTTTAGCATTTGACATTGGGCTGTTTATAGCTTTAATTTCAATTATAATGTTGTGGTTATGACATTTGTATTAACTTTAGAGTTAATATATTGTGATTTTCTAAGGTAGCTTAGAATCTTGAATCATATTGTCTCTTGCTAGCTTTAATTCTGTTGTTTTGGATTTAAGAGTTCTAATTAAGCATTGGCTTTTAGCATCCTAATCCCATTTTACTATTCTGGTTGCAATTAGTAAGTTAGGATTTTGGAAAATATTTTGTAGCAATTCGAAGTAGCTCGCTTGTTGGATTAAAAGCTTAGTTATAATTCTTAATTCATTGTTTTAACTTCCGCATCTATTGGAGTGAGGATTGCCTACGCTGTTGAGTTGGAGGATTGATTATTATTATTGTTACTCGTGTGTTTCACTTTCAACTCTTTCACCATCATTCATTTTAATCAATTTCATATAAAAAAAACAAATACTTTAATTTCAATTTAATTCATGACATTTAGTTAGAAATTCATCAAAATCAAAAATCCTTCTTATAGTTTAGGTTACTTGCATTTATTTACTAGGATTTAATTTTGTTTTTGGCTCCTCAAAGTGAATATGACCCGAATTGTCCACTATATTGCATTAATTCAGTTAATTTTTAGAGTAACCCCAAGGCGACAAATTAAGGACATTATTTCAAGTGGCGCCATTTCTAGGAAACCAAAAAATTGGTTCCCTAGTAATTAAGTGTCAAGTAACCTTGATTGGGTTCATTTGTTGAGCTTTTTTAGTTTTCATTTTTGTTAGTTTTTGCATTTTTTAAAGTAGTTTGCATTTGTTTTTGGTTTTTCTTAGCACTTCTTTCATTTGCATAAAAAATTTTCAAAAAATTACAACCAAATATCTTGATTTTACTTTGTTTTGCATATAGATTTAGACACTTGCATTTCATTGCATATCTCACTCCATTCATCTGTTTTTGCTTGAATCTTGTTGTGCAAGTCAATTTTGCACTTTGCTTCTAGTTGGTTGATTGTCTATGCCAATAAAGGGTAGGTCTAAAACCCTAGTTCCTTCTAATCCTGAGCTTTAAAGTTCTTTAAGGGAAGTTAGACAAGACCAAAGGGTAGAAAGGGATAGTGAGGTTATAATTGAAGAGGAAAATCTTTCACACAAGTCTAACTTGTCCTTTGGTGAATATAGTGCATCTAGTGATCCTGAGGTTGAACTAGATAATTTAACTAATCTAGATTTGATGGTTGACTTAGGTGACATATGGAAATTGTTAACAACCCTAATGGCAATATCCCAATGGTGGTAATGACAGAGGGGGCAATAGACATAATAGGGAATATAGTAGAGTGAGAATAATAGAGGTAACCATAGAAGAAGAACTATTAGGGAAGCCACTACTTCTGATGCAAATTATGATCCTTTCAATGTTGCACGCTCTAATGTTGATGTCAATTTTGAAATTAAAGGTCCACTCCTTAATTCTTTGCCTAAATTCTATGGTTTAACAGGTAAGGACTCGTACAATCATCTGAAATCTCTCTCTATGGTATGCTCTAGCATGAAGCTGGTGATGGCTAGTTTGGATGAGGTTCTTTGGAAGGTATTCCACTTGTCTCTAGAGGCTAAAGCGCGAGAATGGTACATGAGCTTGCCTAAGCATATGGCAGATGCCTACTATAACTGGAACAACCTCAGAAAAGCATTCTTGGAGAAGTATTTCCTTGCTTCCCGGACGTCCACATTGAGAAAAGAGATCTACTCTGCAAAGTAAGACTATGATGAGTCACTTTACGACTACTAGAACTGTTTTCAAGACTTGCTTTCTAGATGTCCACACCATCATATTCCAGATGAACAGTTAGTCCAATACTTTTATGAAGGATTTAAGATCCAAGACAAGGGGGTGTTGGATGCTGCTTCTGGGGGTTCTCTCATTGATTTAACTGTTGAGGAGGCATGGGAACTTATTAAGAAAATGGCCTTGAACCATCAACAATATAGTATCAGGGAGTCTAAAAGTGTTAATGCGATGCATACTAACCATTCTTTAGTCCACATTCCTCAATTGGATACATTCACTTCTCAAATTGTTGCTTTGACTACACAGTTAAATAAGCTTGCATCTCACACTCCCCTTGTTGACACTCGAAACCCTAATTCCATGAGATGACTACACCTAGTTGTGAGCATTGTAACTCTGTTATGCACATCTCTGCTGCTTGCCCTCATAGATATGAGGAAGTTTCTACCATGTATCAAGAAAGGGCCAATCAATCTAAGCAATGGAACCCATACTCAAATACATATAATGAAGGGTGGAAAGCTCATCCAAATTTTCAATGGAGAGGAAGTGACAATGGGCAAGTTCAAGAAGGGTTTCAAGGGAACACGGTTACTCAAGGGAAATCTTACTATGGAGAGTTACAAGGAGAATCCTGTAGAGCCATGTCTACCCCACAGCAACTGTAGTCTAAGGATGATGAGTAGTTCTCTCGAATACTCAAGGGCATTGAGGCAATGACTGAGCATATATCTAAGTCTGAAGCTAAATTTGAAGCTAGATTTGCAGCCCTAGAGAGTAGGATGGAGCAATGGGAAACTAGAACTTCTAATTTGACTTCTTACGTCACTAAGTTGTCAAATGGTATAAGTGAACAGCAAGCTAAGGCTAATGGTTCAATGCCTTCAAACATGGTGATAGATCCTAAATCTTTGAATGTGATCACATTGAGAAGTGGAAAAGAAATTAGTGCTAAGAAAGTGCAATTCAAAGATGATGATGAGGATGAAGAACCGATTGACAAAGAGATAGAAGTTGAGTCTCTTGCTTCTAAAACCACTCAAAACATTCCTAAGGCTACTCAAGAGACCTCTATTCAATCCAAAAGTGCCAAGGAGAAAAGGCTCTTAGAGCAATCCTTAAGCAATTGTTGGCTCAAGAGAAAGGGGAGTTTGAAGCTGCTAAGCAAGGGCCAATAGAGAAAGGATCACCTTCTAAAGGTGATGAGGTAAACATTTCTGACTTGCCTTTTCCTCATTCCTATCTCATGAGTAAGAAAGTTGTTGAAAAGAAAGCTAATGATGAGCTTTTTGAAATGTTTAGCAAACTTGAGGTTAATGTGCTATTACTTGATTTGATTAAGAAGATGCCTAAGTGTGCTAAGTTTCTGAAAGACCTATGTAAAAACAAGAGGAAGTATAGGCATAGTGAGAGAATCCAACTAAGGTATAGTATTAGTGCTATCTTCAAGCCACAGTTACCCATTAAGTGTAAAGACTCGAGTTCCTACGCTATTCCCTATACCATAGGCAAAACAAACATTTCACATGCCTTACTAGACTTAGGTGTAGCCATAAATGTTATGCCTACCTCTATCTATGAGAGTTTGGGTATTCATGCCTTAAAAGACACCAGTGTTGTGTTAGGTCTAGCTGATAGGATTGTGAGACACCCTAAAGGCTTTCTTAAAGACATTCTTGTGCAAGTGAAGGGTCTTGTGTTTCCAACTGACTTCTATGCGCTAGATTTGACTAATGAGATTAAAGCCGATAGCACTTTGATTCTAGGAAGACCTTTTCTTAGAATAGCCCAAACCATAATTAATGTGAAAGATGGGATCATTACCATGGGCTTTGGGGACCAACAGATTACCTTCAACATTTTTGATGCTATGAGTCAAGGTTATATAGATTGCTCTTACTTGGGTGTTAATTTGATTGATTATGTTGTTAATGATGTTGATGATTTGCATGAATTTGAGATGTATGAACATAACTGGTATGATAAGATTGTTGAGCATGATGATACATTTACTTGTTTATCTGCCCCTCATTCTTCTTATTTTTACTCATGTTATAGTGACATGGTGTGCGTTAACTGTTTAGAAGTTAATCACCTCCTTTCCATCTCTCATAATTTTGATGCATCATTTTGTCTCAACCGTGATCCTATTTTGAACATTACACCTGATAGCCTTGAGAAAGGTGAGTTTTTTTGATTTTACAGGTACTAATGATAAAAGATCTGTTATACAAGCCACACCAGTAGCTTCTCTTTTGAGTAGTGCTGGAACATTAGAAGAGGCTAGCAACAAACTTGCTATTGACTTAGTCACTTCTAATCCCACTCTTCCTCATGATTTACTTAATGTTTCTGTTGATAAGATTGATACCGATCCTCTTTTTTATAGGTTATCCAAGAATGGCACTAAGTTAGGAAGTGGAGGACACACACATCATGTTGAGCTTATATATCCTTCTCCAAGTCACATGGACATGCCACTTGTATTGAATGCACTTGACATAAAAGAATTAGTTCCTTTTGTTGTGCAACCCCCTGATTTAGAACTGAAACCCCTTCCCCTTGAAATATGTCTCTCTTGCTGCTGACTCTAAATTGCCTGTTATTATTTCCACTTCTTTAAGTAGTTCTGAAGAAGAAAGATTGATTTCTGTGTTGAAAAGTCATAAAAGGGCTATAGGATGGTCTTTAGGGGACATTCCAGAGATTAATCTCTCAATTTGCACACACAGTATTCTTTTAAATAAAGGGTCCAAGCCAGTTAGGCAACCACAAAGGAGACTAAATCCTCTCATTCTGGAAGTGCTTAAGAAGGAAGTCTCTAAACGATTGAGTGATGGGATCATCTATCCCATATGAGTGGGTAAGTCCGGTACAAGTAGTACCAAAAAAGAGCAGTGTCACAATAGTGAGAAATGAAAATGATGAACTGATTCCAACTAGGGTTTAGAATGCTTGGAGAGTGTGCATAGATTATAGAAAGTTGAATGATACCACGAGAAAGGACCACTTTCCATTACCTTTTATAGATAAGATGTTGGAGAGAATTTCAGGAAAGTCTCACCATTGTTTTCTGGATGGTTTTCTTGGCTATTTTCAAGTGCCTATTGCTCCTGAAGATCAGGACAAGACTACTTTTACATGTCCTTTTGGTACCTCTACTTATCGAAGGATGCTATTTGGGTTGTGTAACACTCCAGGCACTTTTCAAAGGTGCATAATGGCGATATTTAGTGATCTTCTAGAGCAAAACATGGAATTTTTTTATGGATGACTTCATTGTTTATGGTGAGAGTCTTGATGAGTACTTAAATAGCATAGAGCAGGCTCTTGAGATGTGTATTGATAAGAAATTGGTTTTAAACTTTGAAAAGTGTCATTTCATGGTTGATAGAGGGATAGTCTTAGGTCACCTTATCTCCCAAAAAGGGATCGAGGTTGTAAAGCCAAAATTGAAGTTATTTCATCCCTTCCTTATCCCACTTGTTTAAAGGACTTGAGGTCTTTCTTAGGGCATACAGGTTTCTATCAGCGCTTTATTAAGGACTTTAGTAAAGTTGCCTTGCCTCTTTCTACCTTGTTAAAAAAGGATGTTGAATTTAAATTTGATGACAAGATAGACATGCTTTTGACACTTTGAAATCTATGCTTGTTTCACCTTCTATTCTCACTGCACCTAACTGGAATTTGCATTTTGAATTATCTTGTGATGCTTCTAACTTTGCAATAGGTGTCATGCTTGGATAGAGGGAGGAGAAACATTATAGAGTCATAACATATGCCTCCAAGATGCTTGATTCTGCTCAAGTCAATTACACCACTACAGAGAAGGAACTGTTTGCTATTATTTTTGCTTTGGATAAGTTTAGACAGTATCTGATAAACTCTTGAGTGGTTGTTTTTATAGATCATGCAATGGTTTGGTATCTATTTAAGAAGCCTCAGTCTAAACCTAGACTACTAAGATGGGCTTTAGTGCTATAGGAGTTTGATATCAAGATCAGAGATAGAGTAGGAGCACAAAATCATGTAGCTGACCACCTTAGCCAATTACTTGAAGGCACACAGGGAGTTGATTCTTTTGATCTTGTTATCGACTTATTTCCTAATTTTGCACTTTTTGCCTTGGCTGTTCAGGAGCCTTCGTATTCTAACATAGTTAATTATCTTGTCGCTGACCTTATTCCTCCTTCTATGTCTAAATTTTAGATTATATCTGGGATGCTCTAATCCTATGGAAGCAATACAGTGACCAGATCATCAGACGCTGTGTTCCAAACAATGAGATCCACTCTATCCTTACCTTTGCACATTCTTTATCTTGCGAGGGGCATTTTAGTGCTAATAAGACTGCTAGGAGAGTTTTAGAGTATGGTTTTTACTGACCTTCACTATTTAAGGATGCTTATTCTTTCTGCAAGTCTTGTGATAAGTGTTAGAAGTTTAGAAGTTTAGGTAGGAAGCATGAGATCATTGAGATGCCTCTAAGACCTGTGTATTGTTGTGAAATCTTCGATGTGTGAGGCATGGACTTTTTGGGCCCCTTCTATCTGTCTTTTGGGTTTTCATACATATTACTTATAGTAGATTATGTGTCTCGATGAGTAGAGGCAGTGCCAACTAGGAAAAATGATGCTTCTACGATTGCCAAGTTTTTACGTTTTCATATCTTTTGTAGGTATGGCATTTAAGAGCAATCATCAGTGACCAAGAAACACACTTTTGCAATAGGACCATCAAGTCTTTATTGGCTAATCATGGAGTCAATCATAAGCTTGCCACTCCTTATCACCCTCAAACGAATGGGTTAGCTGAAGTCTCTAATCGGGAAGTGAAGCGAATACTCGAGAAGATCATGAAACCATCCTATAAGGACTAGAGTAAAAGGCTTGAGGAAGCTCTTTGGGTTTACAGGACTGCCTACAAGACCCCTATAGCATGTCTCCCTTCCGATTGTTTTATGGCAAGGCTTGCCATCTACCTATGGAGATCGAGCACAAATCTTATTGGGTAATCAAGGCATATGATACAAATCTTGAATCTTCACTTGTCAATTGGAAGATATAACTCCAAGAACTTAAAGAAATGAGACTTGAGTCCTATGACAATGCTCGAATCTACAAAGACAAGTTGAAAATGATTCATGACAAACAGATTCTGAGGAAGCAGTTTTATAAAGGTGACAAGGTTCTAAAGTTTAAAGCCCGGTTGAAGCTAATACTCAGGAAGTTTGTCACCAAGTGGGAAGGTCTGTTTAGAGTTACTAAAGTATATCCCTTTGGCATGATAGAGCTCGTAGATAAGGAAACCAATATAACTTTACAAGTCAATAGCCATCTGCTGAAGTACTACCACGAGGGGTAAAGATCCCCTTGTAACATACCAAAAAAAATATTAAAAAAATAATATTAAAATTTTTTAAAAAATATATTTATTAAATTAAATTAAATAATATTTTATTATTATTAAATTAAAAAAAATAGCTCTCGGTGGAAAGCTGGGAGCATTTGACAAAAGGAAGAAATTGAGGGGGAGTAGCATTTAATGAAAGATGGAAAAAATGGAATAGGGTAGTTGGATGGTGAAGGGAAAATAGAATAAAAGGGAGTGGGGAGACCAAAAAGAGTGAGAGAACGAAAGAGAAAGAGAGTGGGAGAAGAGAAGGAGAGAGTGAGAAGAGCTACTATACATGATCTGAAGGTTAGGACAAGTTTTGAGGATCATTTAGGTACACAAAACTACTTCTTGTCGAATTTTCTTTATGAATATTTCTTATATATTTAGAGCTTTATATTATTAGATCATTATAATGTTTAGAGAAAATTTTACTGTTTGGGTATAAAGTAAATAAGGAGCCTTGACAATGTGTGACCGTAGAAATTTAAAGATACATTATTAAGAAATTTTAATCGGTTTATATTTACTTAATGACTGTTTTGAGAATTTTAAATTAAGATTTTAGTTGCAAAATTTGTTATTCGAAGATATAGAATATTTTTACTGATTAAATTCAAGTTAAATAATTTATTTGAGTTATTTAATATATTATTGAGGTTTTAATCGGTTTAAATATTGAATAAGTTAAAGATATATTTTTGAAATAATTTTTGAAGGCTTGAAAAATTGTAAATTGAGAATTTTGTGAAATTAGATAAAGTTATAGTTTGTTTATAATTTAAAGAAGTTGTTTGGTTTAACAAAAATTTTTAAATGAGATTATAATAAATAATTGAGAATTTTAATATAACATATTTAGATTTTGGGTAATAAAAATATATTCACTTAAGTTGTTAAATTTAAATAGCCTTTTATGTAAATTATATTTTTCAAAATAATATTATATCTATTATAAATGCCTAGATTTGGGAGAGTTAATATATTTATGTAATTTTGGTTTAGAGGGTAGTTTTAGAATTTTAGAGTAGTTTTGGAGTAGTTCTGAATTTGTATTAATAAATATTTATGTGCAATTTTGTAGACCCTTGAGAATTTTGGAGTAATCCTTGTGTGAATATTTGTAAGCTAAAGAGTACTAGGTAACTTTGAAAATTCTTTCTTGAACATGTGAATTGTGTATGATTATATTGTGGATTTACTAATTATTATATTACTGAAATATAATATTATGATTTTTTGTAAAATAAATGTTTTGGTATGTTACCTGATTTTATTAAGATTTGTTGCTAGTAATTATGATCAATATTTAAATATATTAGTAGCTATGAAATTATCATGAGTTACTGTTAAATGGTATATGAATTTTATTGCAATCTTATTTTTAATAATATATTTGAGAATCTATTTAAAATGTACCATTATTTGTATATGACATGCGTTGTTGGGTTAAGGATAGAAGGAGATTGCATGGATATAAAATTACCACGTGGTATGCCATCACTCGATGCACAGTGGATGGCACTTGTCAGGGCCTCTTCTTCCATGTTTTTTTTTGGCCGGGAATTCATTGGAGCAGTGGGACATGTGACACCTCCCTATTCACAAAGGAGGGGAGCCATAGTCCGAGCTTGAGCTCTATATCTTTGGTCGGATATATCTCTAGTATTGGTGAGCTTGGAATAATTCAGTAAAATGGATCAATTCCTATCGGACTATGTGTTAGCTTATGGCTCCAGTAAGCGGTATAAGGGTGGACGATGATACAAAGGAGGCATCATATTGCATTATTTTTGGATATATTGAAAAAAATGAAATTGAATTGAATGTACCCAATCCATGATTTTTAATATATACATATATACAGACATATAAACAGATTTTTGCTTTATCATATATGGTTTGCTTATATAGGTTAGAATTTTAGTAGTTACTGAGACATTTGATCTCACCCCCTATATTAACAATTTTCAGGTGAAGGATCTAGTAGGAATCAAGGGAAGGCACCAATGGAGTGAACTGTGAAGGTTTTTATGCTCCTCAAGCACATGCTATGTTATATTTTTATTTGCCATGACTATAAGACTTTAATAGTTTATGTTGTTATGTTAGAAATGTTTTGAAATTTTGACTTGTTTGCAGTGTTAGAAATATGTATGGACTTTTACATTAAATATTTTGTTGTGTATATTGACATAATTATGTGAGGTGTTACACCCCTGATCACACGGTTGTTCCCTTTCACCCTACTCTTTTACTTTCTGTTGTATTGCTAGTGATATCTGTTTGCTGAGATAGTTAGGAGTAAGTGTGGGGGAGGAAACTTTTCCAGTAGTTATAGTTGTAGCTGTTTATTTCTGTTTAGTAGTTGTTTGTTTTGTTTCCTCTTGATTCTACCATCTCTTTTGATCACTTGATTTATACTTGTCCATTTTCATTTCACATTATCTTATACTATCTCTCCCTTCTCCCCTCTTTGTGATAGTGATCTGTTGTGCTTTAATTTCAAATCGGACTTCACAACTTGTGCTTCACTTGAGAGTTTAGGTTAAGATAATGTTGTTTTTCTTACATTGAGGATAATGTATTGATCAAGTGTGAGGGAGGGATTGTTGTTGAGTTGAGCCGAATTTAATAAAAAGAAAAATTTGCCTTTGAATTTGCTCCTATTTCCTAAGTATTGTTGCTATAATTGCTCTCTTCTTTGCCTTATTGGTTGATTTTTGAATTGCATTGCATGATTTGAGAGTGATTCTTGCTTGGGAATTTTGTTGCTGGTTTCTGTGTCCTCCTGTTTTTACTCGCCTCAATGTTCTGCATTACTGTATGGGGGTTTGCTGTTTTCTCTGTTGCTAACTTGACTTTTGGAATCCTTGGGTATCTCTTTTAAAATCCTTTTGCACAATGCCTATGAATGTTACACAGCTAAGTTTGATTGCATTTGATTTGAGTGAATTTTGTTCTTAGTTGGTTACCATAGCAGAATGTCTTTGGTGCAATGTTATTAACCTTGTTTCATAGCTTGATCCTTAAGGAGGAAACATCTTGGGGAAAGCCTTAATGGAAGGATTTTTTGAGCCATGTATTCTTTCTCATCTTGTATGATTTTCATCTAGTTTTGGTTAACCTCTAGAACTTGTCTAGATTCTTTTTCAAAGCTACACTAATACCTGATTTGTAAGGATGATAGGGGCATTCATTTCTAAACCCTTTACCTAAACGCAAGCTATTTCATTTAACCTTTGTTCACCCTTTTGAGCCTTCACTTTCATTTCACTCATTGCTTTTTAGCAAGTATTTTGCATGAGTTACTTGGTTTTTCATTTTGAAAAGTACATTATTAAAGTGTATATCTTTGCCTTTTTGGGTTTGGATGCCAAAAAACAAGAGGAAAAAAAAGAAAAAAAAAGAAATAGAAAAAGGCAATAAAAAGAAGAAAATGTATAGAAAAAGGCAAAGAAAGAAAGTTATAGAAAAAGAAAATAAGTTGCAACAAAAGAATAAATTTGAAATAAGACATTCAATGGTGGTTTGAAGAGCAAGAATTTTTGTTTCAAAAGTTTAAAATATGCACTTTGGTGGTCTTTCATGATTATACTTTAGCTCACTTTGAGTTAATATTATACTACTCATGCATTTTACTTGTTAGTTCATTTTATTCATTTGGCCATGCTTTCCAACATTACAACCTTTTAAATCCCCTTGATCATGAGTCTAAGGTATGTTAGTCGTGGAGACATTAGAATCTCTATAAGCTTATGGTAGGTGCTAATCTAGGTGGATTGAGTGAAATTTTTCCCATTTGAGAGATGAGTGAAACACTTGTACCCTATATGAGTTTTATTATGTTTTTCTTCCTTTATCCTGCTATGTTTCTTGTGTTAATTTCTTTGCATTGAAGTATTCTATGATTTTTGATTGATTAGGAATAAAAGTTGCTTGAGTTAATTACACATTCATGCTTAGTCGATCTTATGTTTGCTTGCATTGAGTCTTTCTATTGGATTCCTCTTTACTGATGTTTTGCCAAAGAGTGCAAAAGGCTAAGTGTGGGAGAGTTGACAAACTCAATTATTTTATATATTTTGATATCTTTTATATGGGTTTTGTCAACTTAATTAGTCATTTTGGCCTTAATTGATTGTTAATTGATCTAATATATTTTATTTTGAATTATTATTTCATTGGGGCAAAATTGTCATATTTTGGTTTAATTGTGACTAATTGATTTTTAAGGACAATTAATGCTACCTTATTCTTGAATTTTAGTGGCAGGTTTTTGGAGAATTAAAAAAAATAACGAAGAAAAGAAAAGGAAAAAAAAGAAAAAAATAATTAAAAAAAAGAGGGAGCAAAACGCAACGTTTTTCTCCCTCCCCAAAACCTACTATTCATTATCCTCATTTGTTGAGAGTGAACCAGAGGGAGACAAAACGAGCAGAGAGACTAGCGACGTCGTGGGAAGAGCTTGACGGCAAAGGGAAAGGGCGAACAGAGGCGCTGGATGGAGGAAGGAGACCAGAGCTCGGCGACATGAAGAGCAGCAAGGTGGCAAAGAGAATCAACGCCGGCGAACTCTGTTTGATTCCCTATCAAATTTCATCATCATCTTCGATGTGGAAGATTGCTGTGGCAGTATTTTTCATGGCTAATCGTGGCTAGAGCTGCATAACTCTTTAATTCAACAACAATAGTAGGAGCTTGGATCATCAAAGGGGAGTTTTAGTTACTTTAATTTCATATCCAATAGTTGTTTAACAATTCCTAGGTCTTAGGATAGTTATTCTGATTATGGGAAAATTTGTATTGTTTAATCTAATTATATTTGGAGATTATTGTGGCTGGATTACTATTTAGCATTTGACATTGGGCTGTTTATAATAGGCCTACACATGGGACAGGACGGGACCGAGATAAACCTGTCTTGTGTCCCATCCCAATTAACTGGTCGGGACACAAAACATCTCGTTAGGACGAGACGTCTTGCATCAGGAAGGCACTGTGGACAGGGCTTCAAATTCGGCTACACTGATGGGTTTATGGTTACAATGACCTGGCCTAACACCTTTATTTCCTGCTAGTACCCAATCAGAATAAATTGGGCTGAACTAAATCCATTAGGCCAATGAATTTTTTGTTCAAAGCCATCCCTCCAAACACTTCAAACAGAAAAATTACATTTCAAGAGAAGGCAGGGAATTGGGGAAATACACAAACCACTTGATTAACTAACCAGAAAAAAAAACATTTTGCATATTTGCCTTTTCAATTTTTTTCTAATAAATAGTGAAACTGTGATGATGTTCCAACCCGTTTAGTAGTGATATTTGAAGCAAATTTACAACTTCAAAACACATAATAACAAGTTAACAACCACCTGAAGCAAATTAAATATAACTCAATCTAACTAATATTCATGAAGGCTACAACAATAATTTAAATATTGAAGAGTTCAAGCATTAATCAAAGACAAAGGCTGAAATAATTTGAACACAAGTTGTTTAGTTGTCCAGCATCTATTCCAGCCAAATCAAAATACACAGATAGGCTCATACGCTTAAACTTAAAGTCTTAAACAACAACACAAAGTCACAGGCATAGAAATCCAACTCACCAGTCAACATGAACACAAAGATAGAAATGCAACAAAACAAATTCAGAAGCATAGCAAATCAGCAATAGTTAGCATTTAGTCATCCACTATTTCTTTGGCTCTTGCTCTTGGTCAATCAAATTTGATGCTACTTCTTCATCTGTAAAGAAAGAAAAGAATAGGAAAAAAACAATTATTTTTAAGAATCAAGTAAATTTGATGTTATAAAATAAATAATATGATCATAATTTATTTACCATGTATTACATCATCAGTGTCATTAAAGTCATCAGTGTCAAGTCCTTTTAGCTTAGATGTAGATGGAGATAGCCAATTTTGTGCACAAATAAGTGCCTCAACCATCTTAGGGGATAATGAGCTTCTAAAATCATCAATAACACGACCTCCTGTGCTAAATGCTGATTCTGAAGACACAGTGGAGATAGGCATCACTAACATATCACTAGTAATCAATGAAAGGACTCTATACCTGCTAGCATTGACTTTCCACCAACCTAGAATATCAAATGCAGGATCACGAGCTTCAACTAACTCAACTTGAAGATACTTCTCCACCTCAGCATACTCATCTGTTTGAAGCTCAATCTTAGTTTGTGCAAGGAACCTTTCCATTGTAGTGAAACCATCATATCCATCCATATCCAAGAATTCTACAGTATTCAAGTCTGTGATACTGCTAGAAGCCACTTGTGATTGAGTTTCAGTCTGAATTTCAGCTTGAGATGTGCCAAGTACACTTGAATAATGGTCATATAGGCAATACAAGACATCTGAAACTTTTTTTCTCATGTCTTCATGATGTGTAGAATCATTATACATATTCACAAAAGCAAATTTTAAAATTTTCATCTTATACGTCGGGTCAAGAACCACTGCTATCACCAACAAATGATTAAAGTTGTCAAACTTCCCCCGATACTTGTCATACTTGATCTGCATACTCTTAGCCATGGAAGACAACAAAGAACTTTGATTATTTGCCCTTCTATTCAAAATGGCAGCCACATTAACTATTTGTTGGAAGGCTATATTTGATGTCACATAAAGTGATCTTGAAAATTTTAGAGTGACATTGTAGAACACCTTCAAAAATACAACAAACTCCCTAGCCACTTGAAAATCTGCTGTATTAGGAGGACCAACTAAGCTCTTTTCTAAAAATAATTTTTTGTACTCCACATCAATTTGCTCTATCCTATCAAACACGCTACCAAATTTAATGGCATTCCCCAACATTATATAAGTTGAATTCCACCTAGTTGGACAATCCATGCTTAAGAGATTCTTTGAATCAATTTTCATTTTTTCCACAAGCTCCTTGAATTTTCGAAACCTTGATGGAGAAGATCTTACATATTTAATGGCATTTCGAATGGCATCAATAGAGTAATGCATGTCCTTCACACCATCAAAAACAATCAAATTTAATATATGTGCACAGCACTGTATGTGCATGAACTCCCCATCACAAATTAGACCATTCTAATGTTTGAAAACCGCCTTCAAAGTTGATAATGCACTATCATTTGAAGAAGCATTATCAACGATGATAGTGAATACCTTGTCAATGTTCCATGACAATAAGCATTTCTCTATTTCTTTTGCAATTGTATCACCCTTATGGTTTTCAACTACTGAAAAATTCAAGAGTCGCTTCTACAATTGCCAATATTCATCAATCCAATGAACAGTTAGGACATATAGTTGGCATTCTGATTGGAAGTCCATGTATCCATAGTGAGGGAAACACGAACTTTTGCCTTTTTAAAATAACTTCTCAACTTTCCAGCTTCTTCAATATACAACTTATAGTAATCTCTGGCAGCAGTCATTCTAGAGGGAACTTGAAATCGAGGTTCTATGTCATTCATCATTTGTTTAAAACCCTCACTTTCCACAATTCGAAAAGGCAGTTCCTCCAATATAAGAAATTTTGCAACAGCTCTTTTGCATCGCTCTTGAGTAAATAAATAATGTGTCACTGATTTAGAGGACCCTAGTTGAGAGGCTATAAATAATGATTGTGTCATCTTGTTGGCTTTGTTTGGATTTTTGGGACATCTCCTTGCATGTTTTCGCAATCCATTTGTCCCATGTCTAGTAGGGTGACAAGCAGTTGCAGCTGGGTAATACTTGCACTTAGCTCAGTGTTCTCCCTTAGTTTGGTCCAAAGGAAGCTTGTCAAAATGCAGCATACATTAGATGTTTTCCTTCTTTTTACTGGTATCTATTCTCCCTCAACATTTGAGGCATCTGGGGCCTCTGTTTGTGTTGCTTCTTCATTAGACATTGATGCTGAATCATTGCTTTCAGTTTCAAAATCTCCTTCAACATTTCTAATGTTTTTTTCAGTAGTGGGTGTAGTGCCAATAGGGGCTATTTCAGTCTTCCTAAGCAGATTAAGTAGCATTGAACAAATTAAACACATTAAGTAGCATCAAAGCATTTAAAATGACATGAACATATCAGAGACCCAATTTTCAAACACAGTGAACCCAATTTTTAGTTTTTAAGCAGCAAACTCAATCAAAGAACGACTACTAAATTTCAGAATCAAGATTTTTATCATTTTCAGAACTCCTACTGGTTTACATGTAAAGTCAAGGAACAAAGAAGCAGCACAATATAGGGGACTGGGGATTAGACACGGGCAGACAGTAACAGGGCAAGCATCGAAGCAGTCAAGCAGGTGGGATCAGGGATGATGAACAGATGGAGAACAAAGTTACTTTCCTGCTGGTTGCTGTGAACTGCGATGGGAAGAATGATGAATGAACAGAGAGTGATCGACAGAGCAAGCGATGACAGGACCTGTGACCTGCAAGCCTGCAATTGATCGACGGTGGCACGGAGCAAGAGGCTAGAAGCTCAGATTCAGAAGCTGAGACCAACAGCGAGAGGCGAGAAGCTCAAATTCAGAAGCCGAGATGAGAGAGAGAGGCGAGAAGCTTAGATTCATTCATTCAAAAGCTGGTGAGCAACAGTGACTCATTGAGGAGGGACAGTGAACTAGTGAGGGTAAGTGACAGTGAGCAATAGTGACTCGGTGAGGAGCGACGGTGAGCGATGGTGAATGAGCGACCTTTGACACTGTGAGTCTGTGAGTGATGGTGAGGGTGCAGTCGTGGAGGTCTTAGCTCTGGACTCTGGAGGAGGAGGAAATGAGGAATCGGAACACTGAACAGTGAACACTAACAGGACTCGGGGTCTCACTCTCGGTCTCGAGCTTCAGTAATTAGACATTTAGACTACACATAAATGACATAATAACAATAAAAATTATTAAAAAAATTAAAAAAAAAAAAGGGGACGGGACAGGACGTCCCAAAGGCTAGCCTGAGTCTTGTCCTGTCCCGGGACTTTTACTATCCCGGTCCCGGTGGTGTCTCGTCCTAGCCTCACTTGGGACGGGACTGTCCCATCCCTAAAGCTCCGAGAGGGGTACGAGACAGCCGGGACGGGTTCACACTTGAGCACCCCTAGTTTATAGTTTTAATTTCAATCATAATACTATGATTATGACATTTGTATTGACTTTGCAGTTAATATATTGTGATTTTTTGAGGTAGCTTGGAATCTTGGATCATATTGTCTCTTGCTAGCTCTAATTCTGTTGTTTTGGATTTAAGAGTTCTAATTAAGCATTGGCCTTTAGCATCCTTGATCCCATTTTACTATTTTGGTTGCAATTAGTAAGTTGGGATTTTGGAAAATATTTTGTGGCAATTCGAGATGGCTTGGTTGTTGGATTAAGAATTTAATTATAATTCTTAATTCATTGTTTTAACTTCCACATCTGTTGGAGTGAGGATTGCTTGCGCTATTGAGTTGGATGATTGATTATTATTATTGTTTCTTGTGTGTTTCACTTTCATCTCTTTCACCATCATTCATGTTAATCAATTTCATATAAAAACAAAAAAAAAACAAATACTTTAATTTCAATTTAATTCATGACATTTAGTTAGCAATTCATCTAAATCAAAAATCCTTTTTATAGTTTAGGTTACTTGCATTTATTTACTAGGATTTAATTTTATTTTTGGCTTCTCAAAGTGAATACGACCCAGATTATGCACTATATTGCATTAATTCGGTTAATTCTTGAAGTAACCCCAAGACGACAAATTAAGGGCATTATTTCACTTATACTCATATTTTTCAATTTTTAATGTAAGAGATAATTAACTAATTTAAATGTATTAAAAAATCAAATAAATTATTTAATTATGACAACATGAAATGATCTTTCTAAATGTTTTTATGTAATATTAATTTATATAGAAGTTTATAAATTAGATAAATTAATTTGGGGGAAAATGATAAGTACAAGAGATAAACTAGATTAAGATGTTATAGTTAGGATTAAAATTAATTCTCTAATTAATTCCTATATTTAGAAATGAAGGAGCGTCGCATAGTTCCAGCTGTACTTATAATCTGTTTGTTGAATAAAAGTGTTGAAATTTTAAGCGATTGAAATAAATAAGTAGCATTAGATATATTGACAGAAAAAAAGAAAAGAAAGTTAAAGGAAAGGAATTGATTATCAAAAAGGAAAATTAAAGGAAGGGAATATGAATAGGACTTGACTAATGAATCACTAACTCACTGTATGTGTATATATTTTGGTAGGCACATGTATCCTTCTATTAAAGATAATCTTATTTGAGACATTGTCTAATACTAAATGTGTGTACCTCTCTTAGAGAAAATTCAAACATTGATTCACCATATTGTGAAAGATTAGTTCATTCTGTTAGCCTTAACTCCCTATTGATAACTCACTTTGTGTATGTTTCCCAACAAGAATAACTCTTAATGGTTGGGGCCAAAAAAAGGAGAAAAGAAGAAACTTTTAGTCTATTATTATCTTATCAGGTGAAGCTGTGCTCGCATGCACCCAGAACATTCTAAAGTTTGGCTTGTTGGAACGATTTTTAATGTGATCGGTAATTAACTAATTTAAATATATTAAAAAAATCAAATAAATTATTTAATTATGACAATATGAAATGATCTTTCTAAATATTTTTATGTAATATTAATTTATATAGCAGTTTATAAATGAGATAAATTAATTTGGGGGAAAATGATAAGTACACGAGATAAACTAGATTAAAATGTAACAGTTAGGCTTAAAATAATTTTCTAATTCGTTCCTATATTTAAAAATGAAGGAGTATCACGTAGTTCCAGCTGTACTTATAATCTGTTTGTTGAATAAAAATGTTGTAATTTTGAGCGATTGAAATAATTAAGTAGCATTAGATATATTGACAGAAAAAAAAAAAGAAAAAAATTAAAGGAAAGGAATTGATTATCAAAAAGGAAAATTAAAGGAAGGGAGTATGAATAGGACTTGACTCATGAGTCACCAACTCACTGTGCGTGTATATATTTTGGTAGGCACATGTATCCTTCTATTGAAGATAATTTTATTCAAGGCATTGTCTAATATTAAATGTGTGTACCTCTATTAGAGGAGATTCGAATATTGGTTCATTATATTATGAGAGATTAGCTCATTCTATTGTATTCAACTCCCTGTTGGTAACTGATCACTCTGTGTATGTTTCCCAATAAGAATAACTTTTAATGGTTGGGGCCAAAACAGGAAGAGAGAAGAAACAACTTTTAGTCTATTATTATGTTATCAGGTGAAGCTGTGCTCGGACCCAGAACATTCTAAAGTTTGGTTTGTTGCAAGGATTTTTTAATGGAAATGGAACAAGAAAGGGAATAGAAAAGGCAACATGAAAATGAATGGGAAAGAAAAAGTAGTAATGCGAAAGAGAAAAAGAAAGAGAATAGGAATGAGTGTTAAAATTATGTTTTTGATATATGACAGTTGAAATTAATGAAATGAAATCTCGAGACACACACGCACACATATACATGACTTTTATTTGGAACGTATGAATTAATTAAGCATGAAATTATAAGGGAAGCCAGAAACAATACAGACCATAATGCCCTAATGCAAAAGGAAGCAGATGGTAATCTGGCAATTTCCTCTCCCTTTCCATTTCCAAAGAACAAATTCCTTCCAACCAAGCAGGCCTAAATGATTTTCTTTTGAGGCGATATATATTTCTCTTTATTTTGTTTGATGCCAGAAACTTTCACGACAAAATCGCCTTTTTTTTAATAGTGATGGGAGGAATCACCCACGTCTAAAGAAAAAAAAAAATACTAGGAATCACTTTTTTCTTAATTCCTTGAAAAATAAAGTATGCGTAGTGCAAAACTTTGGTTAAAGAGAAGCAATGGCTCAATCAAAATGACCCTTCTTTTATTTGTTGACTATAAAAGAAGAATGGTAAGAACACATCGTGTTAAAGGTGGCAAGAATAATATCCCAATGAAAATGATGATATAACTAAGTCCATTAGACTGTAAACTATTAACTTGATTTTCATCCATGTATCAATATCAGTGATGAAATTTAAACTCCTTATAATACAAAGGAAAACATTGGCCCTACGGCGAATGCTTTTCTAACGAACTTTTTACTTTCCACTCGCTCTAATCATTATTATTATACACTATTTAATTTCCTTCGTTTCTTTTGAATATTTTCCAAAGTGAGATGATATAAGTCGAAATGAGCTGTAAAGACTAAGTATTCTTTTGATATTTTGCCTCCAATTGTCAATATCTGTAAGCACTTTTTCTAAACATACTGTAAAGATGTCTGATAACCCAAAAAAAAAAAATCCCCAGAATATCATGAAGTTATAATGTTATGATAAAAGATGAAGAAACTTCACTTTATGGGGAGGGAAAGTCATGTTTTTTTAATAGATTATATGGTAAAGCAATAAGTTTGGAAAATGAAGATCTATATGTCTAAAAGTTGAAGAAATAACGTTGTGAAAAAAAGGATAGGGTTGAATATAATAAAATGTAGCCATTTCTGGGAGCACATATTAACCTGCCTTATCCCCATAGAAGTTTCTCTTCTGCTGATCATTTTTTTATAGTTAATGTATGTATATGCGCACCTACTATATCCATATGCTTAATATTTATAAATTTGTCACATTCAGTGCATTGTGTGTCATATTATTTTTACATATATACACTTCACGGGTCTGCAACATAGCTTTAGGAAAAAAAAAACCGAACAAAACAAGAGGCAGCAACGAAATCTGAATTAGTTGATTGCTTATATACTTGGTAATATGATTTAGAGATTTAGAAAAAGTGTCGGATACACGGTAATAGTGTGTGTGTGTGTGTGTGTGTGTGTGTGTGTGTGTGTGTGTGTGTGTGTGTGTGTGTAAAGAACAAAACAGCGGGTACAGATGTAAACAAAAAAACATATTATTTGACTAGTACTTACAATTACAAAGCCAAAAATTGCAAGAAAACTTGAACATGTAATGTCCAAAACTGATGGTTATAAATCTTCAAGTGATTAAAACAAACTAGGTAAATATAATTCTTAGCTATTCATAAAAATGTCAAAAGATGGGTTGTTATAGTTCTTGACTTGGGTCTCCCCACTATAAGAATACAACTTTATATCGATTATTAAGCAACTTGACATAGAATTCAATAATGTGGGATTTTTACTGGAGCAGAGCCCTTCACTTTAAGAAAAGTCACACTTCGCCCAAAGAAAAGGAATCAAGGAAGGAGACAAGAAGTTAGTCGTATTTTTCTTCATATATGACTAATTAAAGCATGCATACAATGCATTTCTCTTGTCTCGAGGGAGGGAAATAAAGCTGTTGATGCTGTACTAGTAGGTGCCACAGTGTGATTGGCTGGTCTGAACGCCGTCCTCCTTATGTATGATTTTGACTCGTGACTCTGTGCCTGTTTGGATCAGCGATTGGAAAAGTAGCTTATAGAAAAAGTAGCTTATGAGGTGTAGGGAATCCAACGAAGGCACCAGGACAAGTTTCATGAAAGAAGGTATTGGTCAAGAGTTTCTTGTTTTATGTGGTCGTTAGGTTGTTTTTTTTTTTTTTGCTTCTTTCTTGTGTTTTTTGAAGTTAGGAGTAAGGTGTGTGATGGGTTGTAATGATAGGATTTTTTTGAGAGTTGCGAACTAATTATTTGGGATATTAATAAAATTGACTTTTTTGGCCAAAAAAAATCAATTGATGACCACATCTTAGGATATTATCATAAGAGCACATCGAATAAAGACGACAAGAATAACGTAGTAACAAATATAATAACACAACTCTGCTTAGGGGTGAGCAACAAACCTATTACCTGCTAGCCCATCCGTAACCCATGAAATTTTTACTGTTTAAACCCACCCAATTAGTCTAAATAAGAGATTATAAACAGACAGACTTAAATGGACGGGGTAGCCTATTAAATGAGTTGGGCTATGGGCACGGTATTGGGCTGCCCATACCCGCTAATTTAAGTTTTAATTTTTTTAAAAATATTTTTATTCTTCATTGATATTGTTTCTCATGATAAAATATATTTATATATATATATATATATATATATAATAACACAACTGAGTCCATGCATTAATAATCAGCTTTAAAAGAGGACGTTAGTGCATTCACACGTGGAATATTTCTTTATTTTTCTCTGTCTTATCACTATAGCAATGAAATGCCGAATGGAGACTGATGTCTTGTAATTATTTTGTGCTTGTGTCTGACCGTCACAAAATACTGATATACTCCCTTGGTCTTTTTTTTTTTTTTTAATAAGCAATAATCATCATTCCCTTTGTTTCGAAATATAAACAGTATTTATAAATTATCTCAAATTTTTGTAGCAAATTTCATATTTTGCCTCTATTAAAGATTTATTTTAATAGTTAAGATATTTATTTTTTTCTCAAAACATCATTTTTCAGATAATAAATGTTCTATAAATTATATTATAATATAATCTCTCTTCATCATACACTCTTTTTCTTTTACAATTCTCTTTATGCTCACTCCCAATAAATAAGAATATTTTGAAGGAATTTTTTTTTAATTTTTACATATTTATTATCTTTAATTAACTTTAATTAAAATTTTCATCTACATGATTTAGTTGCTTATAGAAAGGGGACGGAGGGAGCATGTATATTGTTGGCCAATTTCAATTTTTCACTTCATCTTCGCAAAGTAAATATATGACAGAATTGGAAAAATTGCATGAAACCTGATAATTAGGACTCGTATAATGCTTGTGCGTTACGAACCTTTATAGATTTTATTTTCTGTTGAATTTTACTTTCATTATTTTTATTTTACTTTTACTCCTTCAGTCCTTAGTATAAGACCTAATTGTTGAGTTGATTTTGGTTCTAAATATAAGACTTATTTCTCATATTTATCAAATTTTTTCAAATTATCCTTATAGATACTTCTTCAACCATAATCAAGTAGAGGAAGGAGAAAAGATATTGAAGAAGATGATTATAGTATTTTAGAAAAAACATGTCATATTTCTTATAATTAATTAACTTACATAAATTTTTTAATTTAATCAAATTAATTAAATAAATCTTATATTAAGAATTGGAACGGTGATTTTTATATTCTTTCGGAGGGAACATGCCCGCCTACGGAACTTCCAATCTTTTAGCAAAGCAATCTCTCTCTGAAAGCAAGCGGGATCAATTTTTCATGAGTATCACATCATCCCAAGTATGCTTTTTTAAAACAAACAAAAAATTCATTTTGTAAAGATTTCTTATGATCGGAGTTTTTTTTTTTTTTGCCCCCTTAAGAAATCCACTAACAAAGAATGCTTGGCACATGTATTGTAATACTTTTCTGATTCTATTTATATTTATAAGGTAGAAAGAAAAGATTTTTTTAAAATTCTATTAAAAAATCATTTCATTAAATTTTTGACATGAATTTATTATTTTGTCTTTTATTTATTATGGGATAAATAATTTTTTTAAAAAAATATATAATAAATAGAGATAAAATTAAAAAATTATTATATTTTAATAAAAAATTAACGTTGTTCAATGTTTTTCTTGAGATATGTCAACATGGCAGAAGTGTTATAAATGGGACCATTATCATCAATCATGGGGTACACATTAGGGGTGTTCAAATTGTCCCGTCCCGGTAGGTCCGTCCCGGTCCCGGTAACTTTGGAACGGGATGGGACGGGACAAAAAAATTTACGGGACGGGACAATACCGGGACGAGACAAAATGTACCCCGGGACGGGACGGGACACGGGACAGGGTTGTCCCGTCCCGGGGTATATATTATAAAAAAAAATTACAATTTTCAATTTATCCGGTCCTCCCTTCATCTCCTGACTCCTGAGCCCTGAATTTCTAGTTTATACTTAATTACTCAGAGGTTTAGTTCACTTCATACTAGCCATCGCTGCGCCTCGTCTTACCGCTCTCGCCCCTCAGAATCTCTCAGTCTGTGAGTCTTTGCTTCTGCTGGCTTCAGAAATCAGAGCTGCTGAAATCCGTCTCTTTCGTCGTTCTGCGACTGAAGGTCTGTCACTCTTTTCCCGACTCTCGCGCACAAGGAGATAGCTGAAGCCAAAGCCACATTTGGATCTTGAATCCGGACCACCGTCTCTCTAGCGTTCTTCGTCAGATTTTTTATCTTGCGCTCGCACTCTGTAGTCTGTACTGAACTCTCCCGCGACCTTGACAGCTTTGGCACCTCTGCCTTCAGGCACTCCTCTTCCTCGTCGTTCCTTCCCCGCAGCTGGCGCTTTGTTACTCCTGCTCCTGCGATCGCGACTCTCGCACACGATAGTGACCACCGAAGAGCTAGCGTGCCCGATTGCCCTCTCTTCCTCGGATTTTTTGCACTCTGAGTCTCTGACACCGGTGAGTACTCTCCCGCCTCTTCTTCTTTGAGTCTCCACTAATTCTCTGCCATTGACAATCACTGAAAAGTATAAAATTACCCATGATTGCATAATCCTGGAGCTGACTGAAAAATTGCATCGCCCTGAATTAAAATTCTCGCCGTGTCTCTCCCTGCGCCAGCTCTGTAGTGCCCGTGGCGCCGTGCCTTTGCTGTGAAGTGTGAACACACCCTGAAATTCAATTCATCTGTGAGGTAACTGTCTCTGCTATTTTTTTTTTTAAAATTTTGGACAACTTTGCTGTGATTCTGTGAAGTGTGGTTTGACTGGCTGTGAGGATATATATTGAATTCGAACTGAGGATATATTGTCATTTAATGGAAGTGTCATCCATGCATGATTCGAATTGAGCTTAGTTAAATGATATATATTGTATTTGATGTCAGATTGTTGTCTGTGTTGTGAGGATATATATTGAATTCGAACTGGGGATATTGATTACTGATTAGTTAGTTAGCAATTTCAGTTGTAAATTATTTGTGCTTTTTTTTTTCTATTTATGCAGAAAAGAAGTTTAATTTATTTTAAAGATGTCGAATGCACAAATTGGTCAAGAAGATTATGGTGAAAATGAAAGTAGAACTATAGAAACACCTGTTAATGAAAAGGAAAAAGACACTGGTTTGACAAGTATTGAGGGTGAGGAAGGAGATGAACCGAGAGCAAAGAGACAGAAATCTGCGGTTTGGGATCATTTTGACAAGCTTCCTTTAAGCCAGACAAATGGGCAACTTCGAGCAAAGTGCAAGTATTGTCCAACAACAATTGCTTGTCACTCTTCGTATGGGACAAGTGGATTAAAAAAACATATAGAGAGGTGTGTCTTAAATCCAAACCGAATTAATAAGAAGACACAATCTTTGTTGTCAAGCTCTCAATTAGGTTCTTCTAAAACATTGGGTCATCATGTATTCAATCAAGAAGAATGTAGAAAAGGTGTTGCATTATTTGTTATATTGGATGAAATGCCTTTTCGAGTTGTGGAAGGTGATGGGTTTAAAGAAATGATGACTAGGATAGAACCCCGTTTTCAAGTCCCATCAAGAGCGACTGTCACTAGGGATTGTTTGGGTTTGTATCTTGAAGAAGCGAGGAAGTTGAAAATGTATTTTAAAAGAACCAAAGTTCGTGTTTGCCTCACTACAGATACATGGACTTCTTGTCAGAATTCTAACTTTATGTGCTTGACTACTCACTGGATTGATGAGGAATGGATATATCAAAAGAGAATCTTGAATTTTTGTGTAGTTGAAAATCATAGGGGTGATACAATTGCATCAGAAATAGAGAAATGTTTATTAGCTTGGGGCATTGAGAAAGTGTTTACTATCACAGTTGATAATGCGTCTTCAAATGATAATGCAGTGGCAAAATTAAAAGATGTTTTGAGCCATTGGAATGGTTTGGTATGTAATGAGGACTTCTTGCACTTGAGGTGTTGTGCACATATTTTGAATTTAATTGTTTGTGATGGTGTGAAGGACATGCACAAATCTATTGAAGGCATTCGCAATGCCATTAAATATGTGAGGTCTTCTCCAGGAAGTTTGCTTAAATTCAAAGAGCATGTTGAGAAAATGAAAATTGACTCTAAGAGCCTCCTAACCATGGATTGTCCAACTAGGTGGAATTCAACTTACATTATGTTGGAGAATGCTATTAAATTCAGTAGCGTCTTTGAAAGAATGGAGAAAGAGGATAATGATTACACAAACTATTTTGTGGAGAAAACATTAATTGGTCCTCCTGATGCTTCCAATTGGAAAGATGCTAAAGAATTTGTTGTCTTTTTAAAAGTGTTCTATGACATCACTTTGCAATTTTCAGGATCACTTTATGTTACCTCAAATGTATGCTTTCAACATATGACTGATGTGTTTGTTATCCTGCATACAAGGGCAAATAATCCTAATTTTCTGGTGTCTGATATGGCTAAGAGGATGAAAGTTAAGTATAAAAAGTATTGGGGAAAGTTGGAGAATCTCAATCCTTTGTTGGTAATAGCAATGGTTCTTGACCCTAGGTATAAAATGAAGTTTTTGAAGCTTGCTTTTCATGAGATGTTCCCTGATTCTACACAACATGATGCCATGACAAATAGAGTCACAAATGCCTTGTATTGTTTGTATGACTTCTATTTAAGTGGGCATGAAACAAACACATCTGAATCTCAAAATCAAAGTCAGACACAAGCATCAAGTGAACCTGCTGGCTTAAGTCAACTTTAGATGGCAATGTTGGAATCTAGGCCTCTACTGCAACTATTTGTTGCCCAAAACGAGGTTGAAGTTGAAACAGAAAAATATGCAGAAGTGGAGAGGTATTTTCAAGCTGAGTTAGTTGATGTTCTTCATCCTAACTTTGATATTTTGGCATGGTGGAAAGTGAATAGTTCTAAATACAAAATCCTTTCATTGATTGCACGTGATGTCTTGGCCATGCCTGTATCCACTGTATCTTCAGAATCTGCATTTAGTACGGGAGGTCGTGTCATTGATGAATTCAGAAGTTCCCTATCATCAAATATGGCTGAGGCACTAATTTGTGCACAGAATTGGTTATCTCCATCCACATCAAAAGTAAAGGGATTTGATATTGATAACTTCAATGATACTGATATTGGTAATTTTTATTTTTTATTTTATTTAATTTATTTTTTCAGTTTTGTTTAAATACTTTATAACACTAAGGCACTAACAAATTGTTCTTTTTATGGTGTTTTTTTTGCAGAAGAGCAATTAACAGCTTCAATTTCAAATCTCTTGGAAAGTTAAATTGCTTTGTAGTTGGCTCATGGTTAGTTGTTTTGATTTATCTTTAATGTCATGGATTGAAATTTTTATATTATTATGTCTTGCTTGTTTTGGTTTGAACTGATTGTGTTATGATTGTCTTGAAAATGAATTATGGTGGATTGTTCTGCTTGGATTGCAGATTTATTATTGTGTTCTTGATTGCTAAAAAGTGATTCAAAATATTAAAGACCTTGAGGATGCAAGACTTGCATTGCTTGCCTTGTTTCTTACTTATTAGCGTCAATTTTTTCTCCCTATTACATATTAACATCAAATTAATACATGCATTAAGTTTTTATGCTTCTCATGTCCCCTCAACTACAGCACATGAATTAAGATAGGATCGATGGTATATATGGTCATTGAATGGATATTAATTCATATTTTGTAAATCAAGTATATGTTAGTATATCTCTTTTAATGAGTTTAATTTTCTTTACATGTTAATAATTATATTTTTAGGAAAAAAATAAATTGACATACTTATTTGCTTGATATTTGTGCCATTTCAAAATGGACAAGATGAAAAAGGGCAAAACATGAACGTGTTTGTGTTGTAAGAAAGTTTGATATCATCAATCAAGTGTCCTGTGTAGAGATAGCAATCATAGAGTGAAGACAAGTACTGGTTTGGAGTTTTGTATTCGGATGATACGAACACATCCAAGAATCATGCAATATATATATATAAGCCCTCCATATGTATGTGTGTGTTCTCAATTGCTATATAATTTAACAGATCTTTCTATTATTAATGTAGGAGAATGTGCTTCAGTGGCGACTCCATGACCTTCAGGAACAAAAAAAAGAATGGTGGCCTGCAAGATTTTTAATGTTACAGTTTATAGAGGTGCAGGATTAATTTCAGATGCTGTTGGAATTCTCATGTGCATAAATTTAACAATGATAAGACATGTGCATTTTGTTGTAATTCTCATTAAACGGACGCCTGTTGCATGGTATGTTAATTTGAGTACGGTGTTTTTCATTATTTAGGTAGTCTTTGATTTAATTTCTGTAATATATAAAGAGTGACTGCAGTCTTTGAGGAGTTTTTGTTAAAAAAGCAAGCAAAGGCCCAAAATTAACTTGAATATTACGGTTGCTCCAAAAAAAAAAAAAGAAAGCATCAGGCCCAATTCAAAAAAGTCCAGAACAGAAATTTTAGGGAGCAAAAAAAATGGGACGAAAAAAAAAGAAGAGGAAAGCAATCTCAAGCCCAATTCAAAAAAGGTCCAGAACTGAAATTTAGGGGGCCAAAAAAAATAGAACGAAAAAAAAAGAGAAAAACATGAGGCCTAATTCAAAAAAGGTCCAGAATTGATTGGGGGCAAAAAAAAAAAAAAGGACGGGACACGGGACAAAAATCTCGTCCCGTCCCTGTTCACCGGGACGGGCCTGTCTCGGTCCCGTCTCGTCCCGTCCTGTGAACACTCCTAGTACACATCACACGTGGAACATGGTGCGCTTTCCTTCATGATTTGATAAATCTCTTTTCATTCTTTTATTTCTCTCGTATGTCAAATAGATAATTGAAAAAGTATATGCTTATATTTCTATTCATACCCTGCAAAATATATAATTCATTTCATCCCTCCCATCCCTTGAATTTCATTGTTTCTTTTTCTTTGTCATTTATAACTTCAATTATTCTCCATCCCACCGACACACCAGCAGTACCATATACAGAGAGCTTTGAGAAACGAGCTTTGTTATTTACAATTTACAACATGTGAATAGTATGACATATTATATACAAATATCATATTCTACATTAATTAATAATTAAGTTTTAGATTATATATCAACGGTATATTAATGCATATTATAATTCACAGAAATACATAACCTGTCATTTTCAACTATTTTGTTTCTCTTCTCTAATACACAATGCAAGTTTTATACCCCAAGTCCTCTTCCGCAACTCAAGGTTTTAGAAGTTGAATGAAGGTGCGATGTCTAAGGTTTGGTAGGATTTATTGCAGAAATGTTATAATCATTGTAATTATGCGATCCATTTTATTAGAAAAGCAACAAATTTTTGAAGACCGAGCTCAAGGAGGAAGCAAAATTATAAATTATAAGTATAAAATATAAAATCAGAAGTTGAGAAAGTTGTGAGAGGAACTCTCGAGTAGACCCGTCGTTTTGTTATTGTAATAAGACAAAGATCAGTACATACACACCGCTCACATCTGAGCACACACTAATTAACATTCCTGCCTCTGACAAACTACTACACAAACAAAGTGGATTATCACTACAAAAAAAAAAAAAAGTTCATTACCGACGGAACCGTTGCTAATTTCTGATGGATTACTAACAGAAATTTAGTGACAGATTAGCAACAAAATTTCTATCTATTGCTAATCCGTCAATAACTATTTAACTATGAAATTAGCAACGGAATTTTTTCTATCAGAAATTTCGGTTGCTAATTTTAATTATAAAATTTTTAGTGACAGAAAATTCTCATTGCTTTTCGTCACTAAATTGTTTGTCACATAAGTTTTCGTCACTAATTCCATCGCTAATTCTATTTCGTCACAATTCCGTCACTCATCTGTCACTAATTTTAAATTTTATCATTTTAGATTATAATCTCACAACAATTTATATAATAAAATAATTAAGAATATTAATGATTTAAATATATTTTCAATTGTAAAATAAATTGACATATTTGTGAAGTTGGTGTTAATGAAGATATCGTTATCTTTCATTTCATCATTAGATACATACCGAGAATAGGAAAACAATTTCTCAAAAAACTTGTTTATATTTCGTTAAAATTAATTCCTCTTGATTATTAATAATAATTAATAAATATAATAAGAATATTAATAACTTTCTTATACAAACTGATATAAGAAAGAAATAATTTCATCATATATACAATATATTGAAAGATATATTATATGATAAAATTCAAAACCAAAAAATGAATTTATATGAACACAAACTAATATTGAAGTGAATTTTGAATTTCAATCATTAAACAATAAAATCTAATTATGATGTAATTAATACCCATAATATAAATTGATTTTGGTCTTCAATGCAAAAACAAATGGTATATACAAAGAATTTTAAGAAAATAAATTACATAGGATACATATACAAGTAGGAGAATATTGTTTATCATGATATGTTCAAATAATTTAATTTTTTATATAGAATAATTTATTAGATTTTATTATAGTAGCTATATTTTGAATAACAAGATTTTTTTTGTAAATGGTTTTCATCAAATATATAAAACACATATAGATAATATAATATAATACATATATAATGAAATTGTATATCTTATCAATGTTAATTAAAAATAAATTTTAAAAAAATATTTATGAAAAATTATTTATAAGTTAAAATTCAAAATTAGTGTCAATGGAAATTAAAATTATATACAAATATTTTTTTAAAAATAAAACATTATAAAATAAATTGTAAAACAAATATTTAAAAATTATTTTGTCATTAAAATAGTTATGATTAAAATTATCATATAGTTTATTTTTAGTTTTTGATAATATATGTATATATAATTGTTTGTGTAAAAGAATATTTTATATATATATATATATAATTTTGCATGATAACTCAACATGTTCATTGCAACTCAGCTGGTAAAACTGTAGGCGCACACAGACAAAGTCTCAGGTTTGAGCTATGGAGAAGTCACTTTGAGGAGGAGTTATGTGGTGATAACGCGTGGCATCACAAAGTGACACGGAAGGTGGCCGCACATGTGGCAGGTAGAGGTGAGGTGACAGCGTTGTCCTTTGATCTTTCATATTGGTGTAGTATTTATGTTAGACATAGTCTTGATGTGATGCATATAGATAAAAACGTGTGATCCATGGCTTGATTAGTACTATTTGCGCAATGATCTTAATCCGTGCCTGCTTCTTTTCTTTTCTTTTGATACAGCGCCTATTTCATTCTCTCTATGGAACTATTACAAAATCTGATTGTGCTATTGGCCCAAGAAAATCTAATTAGGCTTCATGGGCTTGACACTTATTCTAATTGATTCTTAAGCTCATCTACCTTCAATTAGGAAGGTCAACCTTTTAGGACCTGTTAGTTGAACCGTAATTAACACCAAATAAAAAAACATGATTTTGAGCAAGTTATTATACAAGAGAATTGTTGAGAGAATCTTAAATTAAACAATATGTGTGTTTGAAAAAAATGTTTTCAACTTCGATAAATTAATCAAAATCACTTATCAAAACAAGTTGAAAATGTTTTCTTCTTATAACCCTCGTGTTCAGAGTAAGGTACTTCCAATAAATTTTTATGTATATTAATCAAAATGGCCTTTTTGTTAAGTTTAAGCCAATAGGTCCAATGCGATTGGAATCGGCTCCAACGTTACTGAGCACCAAAATAACATACAAGGGATGCCAACTACACAATGGTTAGCATTTTAGCTCCCTCATGTTTTTACGTATAATCTCTTATAGTCATACTCCTCCGATTTTTATATGAGAGCGACTTAATTAATTTAGGTGGATTAAAAAACTAAATAAATAAATAAATAAATAAATAAATTATAACATATGTAGCGTGACCTTCTTAAAATACTATCATATAACATTAGATTATATATATCAGTTTATAAGTAAGATGAATTATTTTAGGAGAAAATAGTAAATATAAGAGATAAAATGGTTTAATATCTTATACATTTAAAATCAAAACCAACTCTTAACTAATGTGTATATTAAGGATTAGGGGAGTATATCACATAGCTCTAGCTCAGCTTATAATTTGTTCGTTGAATATAGCAAGTGTTGTAATACATAAAAGAAGAAAAGAAAAGGAAGGGAATTGATTATCAGAAAAGAAAGTTAAAGGGAACTATGATAGGACTTGACTTGTGAGTCACTAACTCAATGTTTATATGTTTCCCAATAGGAATAACTTTTGAGGCGGAAAAAGGAAAAGAGAAGAACAACTTTTATTCTATCATTATATTATCACGTAAAGCTGGACCTTTGATGAGCATATTTCACAATGATATCCGGCGGAGCTTTTATGCGTAACAAATCTATCCCCATTGCATGTCCTAGAAAATTCCAAAGTTTGGTTTGTTGGCAGGATTTTTCATGGAAATGGAACAGGAAACGGAATAGAAAAGGCGACATGAAAATGCGTGGGAAAGAAAAAGAATGCGAAAGGGAACAAGAAAGAGAATAGGATTGACTTATATATATATATATATATATCCATATATATATGCATGTTTGATATATGACAGAAAAAATTAATGAAATCAAATCTCGATATATATGACTTTATTTGGGACATATGAATTAAGCATGAAAAAGGAAGCATGAAGCATTGAACAGACCATCCATAATGCCGTAATACAAATGGAACCAGATGGGAATCTGGCAATTATATTCCCCCTCCCTTTCCATTTCAAAAGAACAAATTCCTTCCAGCCAAACAGGCCTCAATGAATTTTGTTTGTGACAATTATATTTTTACTAGAAATTATATTTCTCTTCATTTTGTTTAATGTCAGAAGCTTTCACGATCACGCCGAAATCACTTTTTTCCTTTTGATAGTGATGGGAGAAATAATCGTTATATTGTCAAAACACCCCAAAAAAAAAGAAGAAAACTAGTAATTAACCACTTTTTCTTAATTCCTTGAAAAATAAAGTATGCGTAGTGCAAAACATTAGTTAGAGAAAGAATGACTTAATTAAAATGACCCTTCTTTAATTTGTTGACTATAAAGGAGCTAGAATGAAATTATCAGAGCACATTGTGTAAAGACAAGAATAATATCGTAATGAAAATAATAACTTAACGAAGTCCACCACGAATCCAATCTTTGAATTACTAAAGATAAGATGTTTGTGCTTTTTCTCATGGAAAAGTAATATTCCCAAAATTCATAAATGATTATTCTTGAATTTATAGAAGTTCATGCATAAATTCATGAGATACCTTTTCACGATTGACTCCATCGTCACTATCAAGTGTTAATGATTACCTTCGATGCGTCAATGTTAATAATAAAATTTATAACTGTTAGATTTTGGGCTTGGGATCCGCCCTTGATGGGCCGGATTATTTGACTGGGTATAAAGAGAATATATCAGTCAAATATCCAAGCGATATTGTGATATGTTTGACTTGATCAAACACCCTGAATCATATCCAATCGGTTATGATATAAATTTAATTAATTTATATTGTGTAGATTAAATATATATTAAGTATATATATTTAGAATTAATTGTGATTGATTCTGGATTTAAATTCAAATCATGATATTATGAGATAAGGATATATTATATCTTATCTCAGATTTTATCTGATGGGCTCAGTGGATATTTTTATGCTACCCAAAATATCTTTGACAAAAGCTATAAATAGAGGCTTCCCCCCATCAGTTCAAATTACTTCAGTAGTAGAGCTTTCCTACTATATATATCTCTCTCTCTTATTTTCTTTCTTGCAAAAGGGTGCTCTGCTGTGCACTTAAAAGCTTAGACTTTTATAGTCTAGCTTAAGCGTGAGCTAAGAAGATCCGACCCGACCCGACCCGAGATCCGACCCGGTATGTTTTCGATCAATTGTATTATATTTTTCTTACATTGGCATCAAAGCCGAGATGTTCTTGAGGCTCTCAATATATGTGTGCATATATTATTCACGCTCATTTTTTTTCCGCTGCATCATGAATATGCCGTATATCATTCGAACTCAATATGCTTGTGTTTTAAATTCAAATACACACTCCGTATATATAAGTGAAGTTCAAAAACATTACCTGTTATTCCGTAAGGTTCAAAAACGTGATCGAAATCTTCTTTTTCAAAAGCTCCAACGTCGGCCGTACGAACCAGTTTTTGAATCTTCAAAAATGATGTTTTTTAAAGAAAATGAACCCATAGAGTTGTAGAGCATGAAAATACGAGTTCATAGACACCTAAAATGCATAAAATGGAGCTCGGAGGAGGAAGAAATCAAGGTTCGAAAATGGCGGGTCGCGACAGACCCACCGGAGCTCCAGCCGAATCTGGGGCGACCCGGCTGAAGGTTAGGGACGACCTGACCAGCCGAAAACGGCGTCGTTTTGGGCTGGCCAGGATGCAAGTGAAACACTGCGTTTCGGGTCTGTGGATCCGGATCCTCCTTGGAAGTCGGGTCGGTCTACCGACCCGACCCAAAAAAATATTTTTTTTAAATTTTTTTTCTTAAATTAAAAAAAAAATATTTCTCGGAAATTTTTTTTTGGAAGGTCTACCTAGGGATCCTTTTGTCATAAAAAGCACATATATAGATTCCTTAAGACGTGAGGAATCAGATGGAATAGGTCAGGTAACGACAAGAGGCCGGATAGGCGGCATGTGTGTGACACGCGCCGGTCCTGAGAGTGGGCGAACCTACCCTTTATTTAAAAAAAAAAAATTGGAATGTTTATTGGGGCCCATAAGGGCGCGTGAGGGGCTATTTTTGAGCCCTGTTTAACCTGAAATATTTCTAAAATCATGAGTTATAAATTAATATATTATGTGCCGTTTTTTTATGACTTTTTGGGTGCGAAAAATAGCAAATAAATATTTTGAATGTTTATTTTTATATTTTTCTTAACCTCTTCTTTTTGGGTTTAAGAAATGGCCAACTCAAACTCAAATTCTAACCACTCTTTTGGAAAATATCCAACTTATTCTCCTCTTTCTGATGCTCCAAAATCTTCAAATTATTATGCTGAAGAAAGTACAAATAAAAGAAAAGCGCCTCAATCACAAGTAAACTCTAATGTACCTGAGGGGAGTAGTGGTAAAAGGAAATGTGTTCCTAACCAACAAGAGGAAGAAGTCTGCAGACCCAAGGACATAAATTTAATAGAACAAATAGCAAAAAAGCATGCTGATGAATACAAGCATAAAAAATGCCTATTTTCAAAATTGAGTTATTATGCTAAACAAATTGTCAATGAGCAAGACGCACTCTTTTTCTCAAACATTACAATCCAATACAGAGAGGAACTGGCAAGAAGAGGCCACATGTTTAGTGAAGGATTTTTTTAAACAAAGTCTTTGTTCACATTTATTTTCCCTTTTCATTTAATGTTTACTCTTGAGACTTTATTTTTGGGATTATCCAAATTTTTGTAAACATTTATGCTTCAATAAATAAAGTTTTCTTTTTATTTTAAAATGCTTTATTTGAGTAGGAGTTTCATGAGGAAAACTCAAATTGGGGATATGTTCAAGGAAAGTCAAAGATAAGAAAGGTAAGAGACTAACCATGAGTAATGGGATGGGAGCCAACCGAGTTGTCTCTTGATCATGAAACTGGTGAGACTCTTACCCGGACAACCTGTGACCTACTTGAATAAAGTGTATGTTGCATACCGTACTAAAATGCATTGTTGTCTATGTGATAGCATGATGTCTCAAAGAGGAATCAAGTCCATTATAGCTGACCTCGTAGGAGGTGACAAGCTGAATGGAGACAATTACAGCATGTGGCGTCGTAAGATATCATATGTCCTTGAAGAACAAGAAGTCACTGATGTGTTGACTACTTTTCTTCCAGAGCCTGAGGCAAATGCATCGCGAAGGGACCAGGACGGCTACGCGGCCTGGAAAAGAAGGGACACTATCGCCAGAATTACCATGCTGAGTGCCATGACTGACGATGTGTTGGTGCAATTCGAAACACACCCTTCAGCCTCTGCCATGTGGGCAGCACTGAAATCTGAATTTGATGGTACCTCTGCTGCGAGGCTTAGGAGACTCACCATTAAACTTGATAATTTCAAGCTGGGTCCTAACACTCCCATAAGGCATCACCTAAGGGCAATGCAGAACTTAATCAGGGAGCTTAAGGAAGCCGGAGGCGCCTTATCTGATGAACAACAGATTCAAGCTGTCATGAGATCTTTCCCAGCAAGTTGGGATACCATGAAGCACACCATTACTCATAACGAGAGTATAAAAACCTTTGCTGATGTAGCTCGCCACCTCCAACTGGAGGATGATCGGATGGAAACTGTGAAGCCTATCAGTAAGGCATATTTAATTGAAGGAAAGGGAGGGGAAACCTCCCAAAACTAGTCCAAGAGAAGCAAAGGCTCTCAAAATAAGAAAGACGGCCCTAAAGTAAAGAAGGGAAAGAGTTCCTTCAAGAAAGGCAAGAAACCTGCAAAGAAGCGGAACATAGCAACCATCAAATGCTATGCTTGCCAATAAAAGGGACATTATGCCAAGGACTACCCTGAGTAAAAAAAGGTATTGGATTCAGATTCAATACATTTCTCTTATGTTTCTAGCACTGCATTTATTGCTGAAACTAATCCTGTTTGGGTTATAGACTCAGGGGCCACAGACCACGTGAGCAAGGATCGTGGTAACTTCACAGAATTTCGTCGGTTACCAGCAAGAAGCAGATGGCTTTATGTTGGGAACAACACGAGAGTAGAAGTCAAAGGGATCGGTACTTGTGAGCTGACCCTACATGAAGGAAGGACCCTAGTCCTGCAAAATGTCCTCTACGCTCCGGAAATCTGACGAAATCTTGTATCTGTTATTTCCTTAGTTAAATTTTATTTCAAAGTCTTTTTCCATGATTTCACAGTAGACATTTCGTATGGGACCAACTTTTCAGTTCCTGGTTATGTTTCGGATGGTTTCTTTGTTTTAGAAAATTTCAATGATAATTTTTCTAGTTCTTGCTATGCACTTTCTTCCGATGTCAATTACGATATATGGCACGCTAGATTAGGACATATTGGTCAAGAACGCATGACCAAACTGGCAAAAGAGGGTTTGCTAGGAAACATGTCCAAAAAGGAAATGTCTCTGTATGAACATTGCCTTGCTGGCAAGAGCACAAGGAAGCCTTTGAAAGGCAACCAGGGCTAACCATCCTCTTGAATTGGTACACTCTGATATTTGCGGACCAATGAGTGTTAGGGCACGTCATGAAGCATGGTATTTTATTACCTTCATCGATGATTCTTCCCGATATGGCTATACTTACCTGATTTCCCACAAATCTGAGGCATTAGAGTGCTTTAGAAAATATTTCAATCTAGTGGAAAATCAGCTAGGTTCAAGAATCAAAGCCTTAAGAACTGACCGAGATCGAGAATACCTCTCTGATTAGTTCAAGGAGCTCTGTGAAGAAAGGGGTATTGTTAGGCAACTAACAATCCCTGGCACTCCTCAACAAAACGGAGTTGCTGAAAGGAGAAATAGAACTCTCCTCGATATGGTTAGATCAATGATGGCACAAGCTGAGCTTCCAACCTCATATTGGGGAGATGCTCTTTTAACTACTACATTCATACTTAACCGAGTGCCTTCTAAATCAGTCACCACAACCCCTTATGAATCATGGACAAACCGCAAACCGGATCTAAGCATCCTAAGACCATGGGGGTCAGCGGCCTATATTCGTGATTCTTCCCATAAATATGACAAGCTAGAACCGAGGGGCAAAAAGTGTATCTTCATAAGATACTCTGAGAACTCTAAGGGGTATGTCTTCATTGGTGAAAATGATGACGGCTCAGTGACTGAGATAGAGTCAAGGGATGCAACATTCATAGAAACCGAATATCCTAGCAGAGGGAGTATTGATCAAACAAGCCGTCTTTATGAGGATGATGGCAATGAGGTACAACAAAGTGTTCCTCAGTCTACTGATCCGAGTGGGAGGGTTGAGCCATTTTCACAACAAGGTTTAACCCAGCCGTAAGAAGAAAGTCCTACAGCAACCCCACTTAGGAGAAGTAACAGAGACAAAACTCCTAAGAGACGCTTCTCAATTGAAGGAGCAACCTTCATCGTTAGTCCAGAAAATGATGAAGAAGACCCTGTAAGTGTTAAAGAAGCACTAACAGGACCTGCTAAGGAAAAATGGCAGAAGGCCTTACAAGAGGAAATGGATTCCATGGAATCCAACCAAGTATGGGAATTTGTTGATCTACCACCTGGCCGAAAGGCAATTGGGAGCAAGTGGGTTCTCAAGTACAAACGTAAGGCTGATGGATCAATTGATAAACCCAAAGCAAGGTTAGTTGCCAAAGGGTATACGTAACGGGAAGGAGTGGATTACGCAGACACATTCTCACCTGTTGTATGTTTCAACTTGATACGACTGATATTGGCTTTAGTAGCAAGTTTAGACTTAGAGTTACATCAGATGGATGTAAAAACCGCCTTCTTGAATGGAGAACTAGATGAAGAAATCTATATGGAACAGCCTGAGGGCTTCATACAGAAAGGGAACAAACAAAAGGTTTGTAAACTCTTGAGATCCATTTATGGACTCAAACAATCATCTAGGCAGTGATACTTAAGGTTCCACAAAGCTATAAGCTCCTATGACTTTGAAATGATCGAGGAAGATCACTGCGTTTATATCAAGCGGTTTGGAGACAACTTTGTCATTCTATCCCTCTATGTCAACGACATACTACTAGCTGGTACCAATCTGAAACTAATAAAGATGATCAAAGAGTGGTTATCCTTGAACTTCGAGATGAAAGACATGGACAAAGCAGAATATATCTTAGGCGTTAAGATAAAAAGAGATCGTTCTAGAAAATTACTGTCATTGTCACAAAAGGCATACATAGTAAAGATTCTTGAGCGTTTTAATATGAGAGACTGCAAGCCTCTGGATACTCCTGTGGTTAAAGGACATAACCTAAGTGAGGAAATGCGCCCTACAAAACAATGCGATATAGAACGCATGAAGAGAGTCCCATACTCAAGTGCCGTTGGCAGCCTAATGTACGCCATATTGTGTACCAGGCCAGACATATGCTTCGCAGTCGGACTTGTGAGTCGATTCCAATCTAATCCAGGAGTCAAACACTGGGAAGCTGTAAAGAGGATTATGAGATATCTAAAAGGAACCATGGACTATGAGCTATGCTATCAAGGAAATGGCCTTCGTGCGGAGGGTTATTCCGATGCTGATTGGGCAGGAGACCTGGATGAGCGACACTCGACGTCAGGCTATGCTTTCCTACTGAATAACGGAGCAATCTCCTGGAGCAGCAAGAAACAAACATGTGTGTCTCTTTCATCCATGGAAGCAGAATATGTAGCTTGTTCTGCAGCTGTCTAAGAAGCTGTGTGGCTCAAAAGATTCTTAGTACGATTGGGAATCCATGGTGGGAGTGAGGGACCAACTCTGATTCACTGCGATAGTCAAGTAGCAATAGCCTATGCAAAGGACCCTAAGTACCACAATCGTACTAAGCATATAGACATAAAATATCACTTTGTAAGGGATATGATCGCTAAGAAACAAGTGACAGTTCTGTTAGAAACAATCTCACCCAAGAGGGGGGTGAATTGGGTGAGTTACAAAAATTTAAGAATTAAATGCGTGCAAGTATTGAATGAAACAGAGAGTCAGAGTAAGGAGAAATTTAACCGCAGAGAAGAGACACAAGATTTATACTGGTTCGGTCTCAACCACGTGACCTACTTCCAGTCCCCAGAACACCTCTGAGTATTTCACTATCTTCCAAGATCGACAGGGCTCTTGGTGCCTCGGTACAGTAATTGAATCGCTCAATCACTCCCCCTTACTCCCGTAAGGATACAACCCCTCTCAAGAGTCCACACTCTTGAGTGTCTCTCAAGTTTTTAATGAAAGTAGTGAATGGCTCTCTTACAGAGTGAATTCAATGATAAACACTGATGCTCAGTAGTAAAGTGAAAAACAGAGTATTGAATGCGTAACTAAATAATAGCAGATGGTAGCTCCGGTATTCAATTCTGTTCATTAATGCCTCTTCGCGCCTTTTATAGTTGATATCGTTAAATAGCCGTTAGACGGAAGGCTTCTAGCCGTTGTGACTTCGTTTGCGTGTTTCACTGGTTTTAACAGCTCCGCCATTAATGCGTCTGAGTTTCTGACACTGTAGGTCGCAGTCTACGTAATCCCATTGAAGAGCCGTTGCACTCGTTTTCATTAATCTGCATATTTTAAACTTAGAACAAGTGAGAATTTTGTGGTGAGTGCTTTAACCTTGAATACAGAAGGAAGGCTAATTTATCATTCAAGATTTGTGACGAGATCATTTATCAGTAACAAGAACAGAGTGTCATTCCGGTTTGGTTTGATCGAAAAGATGATCGATTACTTGATGATAGATCAAGTTATCGATAAACGGAATGAAGACTTTTCGAAATAGATCACTAAAGTTATCGATCAAGTGTTGGATCATCGGCTCCAAGAATTTTCATAGAAAGAGGAAATCATTGCATGATCGAACAAGTGATCGATCATATAATTGACCGAACAGATTATCGATAATTTAGATGTTATCAAAATGAAGCTTCAGTCATTGATGATCGAACATCTTATCGATAAATATATGATAGATAATATTATCGATAAAACATGGTTATGTAAATAATCAAAGGAAGACACATGCTATTTGAAATGATCGAACAGCTGATCGATCATTAACTATTCGAACAAGTGATCGATAATAGTGAAGAAAGAAGTTTGATCCTGTAAGGTAAGGAAAATGATTATCGATCACGTTTTGTGAAAACATGAAGTTCGGGGAATTGAATGATCGATCATTTTATCGAAAATCCAGTGATCGATAACTTGATCGAAAATTAGTTCATCATAACTTAATGCTAATATGTCAATTCTCAGACTCTTTATCGAACACGTTATGTGAAAAACTTATTTAAGCAAACAAGTTAAAATTATCGATAATGTTATCGATAATTTAGCTGTAGCAAAACTGAGTAAGAGTTAAAAAGAACATTGATTATCGATCATGTAATCGATAATTTTGTGATCAATAAAATTATCGATCTATCAGTGAATTTGATCTCCTGCATTCAGAGAGTTAGAGCATAAAGTTCGAGTACGTAATCGATAAACAAATGATCGAAAATATGATCGATAAATTTGTAACTGAACTAATGTGCAGAACAAGTAGAGAGTGTTACCTTTTATCGAAGTCGTTATTGATGACTGATTTATCGATAACTTGATCGATAAATGCACTCGGTTTCTTATCAGTAACTCGATTGCTTACCTGATATTATCGATCAGCTTATCGATAATTTCCATACTCTTATGTGATTTTTACACTAGCGATTATCGATCCCTTTATCGATAAACTATTCATCGAATAGTTCTTCGATCAAAAAGACTACTATAGACCTGATTTACACTTGATCATTTATCTGAAATCTTAGCGATAACTGATTGTTCGATTAGTTGATCGATCAAAATACTTAACCCTGATATTCTGACTTGTTATCATCAAAACTATAATCCTAACAAGTTCAATACTTGTCCACTCATAAGATGTTGGCAGATCCCCTAACTAAGCCTATAGCTAGAGATCCTTTCGTTAAGCATGTAAAGGCCTTGGGCATGCATAAAGCATGATGTATTGAACTCCTTTTTTCTTTTTGATCCTTTTTTTTGTTTAAATACGCAAGCACAAGCATGTTGTACTGAACCTTTTCCTTTTACTTAATAATTCAATGCATTTTATCCAGTTCAAAGAAATTTTTCTTGTATATACATTTGTGTGTTTATACATGCATAGGCATAAGGTATGCAATACAAATATGTCGTACAGGTCACAAGGTTGGCTCACTCATACGAGCAACTGCCTCACTATGTTCTCATGGGATATAGAAGGTTTGACAACAGATGATCACCATGAGATGGTAGAGAAGAATCACTGCATAAATGTCACCTCAGCTAGACTGAGATGAGACCCATAAAAGTTTGGGCCGAATCATGGATAATGTGTCATCCATGAGACCTGTAGCCAGACAAGGAACTCTTCACTAGTAAGGCGTCATATATAGTTGTGATGAAAGAACTCCTGGTTCACATGTTGGAGTGCATTTGGAACTTAAGTCTGTACGGTGCTATTAAAACCAAAAGCGACATACTCCACTTGGTGGATTGAGCACCGTAGCATGCAATTCATACTGCATGAGCTCACTCAAATCCGCAACAAGGGACGTAGATGGAAGATCCCTGATCCATCACGGTGTGAGTCCCAGAAAGGAAATAAACATTTCATAATGCCCTTAAGACTTAGACCACATCACAAGGTTTTGGTTTAGTGGCAGCTACTCTAGCCTAAACCCCATGGTCAAGAATGATGCGATCTAACGGGTCAAGACTGAGAAAGCGACTATGCCAAATCTAAATGATGAATAGTCAGAAGGAAGATTTATCCTGAAATACACATCTACGTTGGTGTCTGTGACATGTCCCTTGTAGGTTGAACAGAACAACTAAGCAAGTGTGGATACCATACGTATGAGAAGGCAATCTGAGTAAACAAAATAACTCGAGAGGGATTAGATATGCCATAAGTAAAGTGTATGGATAAAACTAGGGCATTCGAGGCAACAAGCATACAATTTGCAGGTACACCAAGGGTGTTCTTCTGTGCTGGTCCTGCATAAAGGATTCCTAGTGCACAGGCGCCCGAATCGATGACGTCATGCCCATGCTGTCACGGCAGACACCTAGTATGAAGCAATGAAAGATTTAGCTATCGCACGATGGGCAGCCCATCAAGTGCGAGTGGGATATGTTAGATTTTGGGCTTGGGATCCGCCCTTGATGGGCGGATTATTTGACCGAGCATAAAGAGAATATATCAGTCAAATATCCAAGCGATATTGTGATATGTTTGACTTGGTCAAACACCCTGAATCATATCCAATCGGTTACGATATAAATCTAATTAATTTATATTAAATTAATTAATTTATATTGTGTAGATTAAATATATATTAAGTATATATATTTAGAATTAATTGTGATTGATTCTGGATTTAAATTCAAATATCATGATATTATGAGATAAGGATATATTATATCTTATCTCAGATTTTATCTGATGGGCTCAGTGGATATTTTTATGCTATCCAAAATATCCCTGACAAAAGCTATAAATAGAGGCTTCCCCCCATCAGTTCAAATTACTCCAGTAGTAGAGCTTTCCTACTATATATCTCTCTCTCTTATTTTCTTTCTTGCAAAAGGGTGCTTTGCTGTGCACTTAAAAGCTTAGACTTTTATAGTCTAGCTTAAGCGTGAGCTAAGAAGATCTGACCGACCCGACCCGAGGTCCGACCCGGTATGTTTTCAATCCATTGTATTATATTTTTCTTACAATAACAAATTATATTATTTATAAATTTTAAATAATGCAACTCATTTATACTACCTTCGATCCTTAATATAAAAACTAATTTGACATTCAATTTGACTCTAAATATAATACTCCAATTCACTTTGTCTCTCATATTTTTTTTTTAATGTGGTCCTTGTAGTAGTTACAAATATTAAAAGTTTTATCAATTGATAGTTCTAACTAATACATATGATTAACAAAGGTATTTTAAAAAAGACAACACATATTTATTACAAATAATTAATTTAACTAATTTTTTTAATTTATTCAAATTAGTCAATTAGCTCTTATATTAACCAGAATTAGTAGATAAAAAATATTGGCCCTACAGCGAATGCTCTTGTAAGTTCCAACAATTTTTTCCCTTACCACTCCGTCTAATCAATACATATTATACACTATTTAATTTCCTTAGTTTCTTTTGAATATTTTAAAAAGTGAGATGACACAAGTGTGGTTAATGAGCTGTAAAGGCCAACTATTCTTTGATCTTTTGTCCCCAAATGTCAATATCTGTAAGCAGTTCTTCTAAAATCTATTAATACTATAAAGATATCTATATTAAAAAAAAAAAACACATTATTCCTAGAATATCGTGAAGTCATAATGTGGTGATAAAGGATGAAGAAACTTCACTTTATGGGGAGTGAAAATCATGTTTTTTTTAAATAGATTATATGGCCCCGTTTTCTCATTTAAAGCAATCCAGTTTGAAAAATGAAGATGTGAATGTCTAAAGGATGAAGAAATAACAGTGTGATAAAGGAAGGGTTGAATAAAATGCAGCCGATTCTTGGAGCACATATTACCCCTCCTTATCTCCAAACAAAATTCTTTTCTGATCATCATTTTCCAAGAATTAATCATCTCAAATATATATATATATATATATATATATGTATATATGTGCGCGCGCGTGCTCCCTCTCTTAAAATTCATAAATTTGTCATCCGTTTCGTATGAGGGAAATGAAGGGAAGGAAATGGGAGAAAAAAATTTTAATAAGCTCAATTTAAAAAAAATTAGAGAAGTGGGGTCAAAAAATTTTGATAAGGAGATGTTAGATAAAAAAGTTTTTTTAAAAAATCAATTCAAAGTTTTTAACCGACACTTCTTAATTTATTTTTTTTAAAATCAAGCTCATTAAAATTTTCTTTCCCCTCCAATTTCCTCATACCAAACATAGTCTAAACATAGTCTTAGGGGATTGTGTATCATACCTATTATTTCCGTTTAATACGCTTCTTCATTTCTCTGCAACATAGCTTTGGTACAAACTGAACAAAGCGAGAAGGTAAACATGTAAACAACGCACTTGACTAGTATTACAATAACAAAACAAAAAATTTGCAAGAAAGGAAACTTGAACATCTCCAATGATGATATATGGTTATAAATCTTCAAATGACTAGAACAAAATAGGTAGATATAATTCTTAGGTATTGATTACAAAAATGTGAAGAGATGGGTTGTTATGGTTCTTGAATTGTGGGTCTCCCCACTAAGCATATAATTATATATCCATTATTAAGCAACTTGACATACAATTCAATAATGGGGGACTTTTACTGTAACAAAACACTCCACTTTTGGAAGAGTCATCATTATTTCGTTAAAAGAAAGGAATGAAGGAAGGAAACAAGCCAGTCATAATTTTTTTTATTCATATGATTATTGAAGAATGCATAATGCATTATCTTAGATAAAGAAAAAAGTGACTCAATCAATTCATGACCATACCTTAGGATTATAATTAAATTGAGAATCGTAAGAGGACATCGAATAAAGACGACAAGAATAACATAGTAACAAATATAATAATATAACTCAGTCCATGCATTATTAATCATCTTTAAAATAGGACGCTAGTGTGTTCACACGTGGAAAGTTTCTTTATCTTTCTTTTTCGCGTTACTATAGCAATCAAATGCCAAGGAGAGGACAAAACTGATGTCTTATACTCCCCTACTTATTATAAGTTTCAAATAACTATTTTATGTAAAAAAAATAATTAGTTAAATAAGTTAGAAATATAATTTTGTTTTCAAATGTGCTCTTATAATAGATAAGATAAAGGATGAAAAAGAATGTATGGGAAAATGTAGTAAGAGAATATGATAAAGGAGAGAATAAATAATTAAGAACAAATTTGAAAAAAAATACATTAAATATTTAGATAAACTACAAATTAAAACTTATCTCCAAATTTAAAGTTTATAAGTAGAACTGGAAGGAGTAAATATTATGTGCACATATGATCATAACAACAAATGACAAGTTGTTCCAGTGGTAATGTCACTTGTTATTGGAGACCATGCATAAATCCTAATATCTGGGACTAGCACAATATATATACATACACATATATATTAATTATGACTCTTAATAAACTTCATATTTTTATATTGATTTTATGAATTTTACGTTCATTATTTTTTATTTTATATTCTTTTGAAAAATAGAATATGCCCGCCTACGAAATTTCCAATCTTTTGGAAAAGCAATCTCTTTCTGAAAGCAACCGAGGGTTTTTGTGCCCATGGATCATCGTGCATGAGGGTACCACAGTATTATTCCTAGAATGCTTTTTTTTTTTTTAATAAAAAAGGAATCATTTTGTAAAGATATCTTATATGCTACGACTGTGACCATCATGTTTGGCATCTCCCTAGAAAAGTAAAAGGAAAAAGCATCGGAATCCATTAACAAAGAATGTTTGGCACATATATTGCAATATAATCAAGCGTGGGATGTGGAATATAGTGTGCTTTTCCTCATGATCTGATAAATCTCTTTTCTAGTACATGCTTTTATTTCTTTTCATACCATGCAAGACATAATAATGCTTGAGAAATAAGAGCTTTGCCTTTTACAACATGTGAATACTACGATATATGTTGTACATAGGCATTGTATTCTACATTAACGACTAATTTTTATAATGTTATCATCGGTATATCAATATATATGATGAAACTTATTATGTTATAAATCATGAGCTGCGTGACTTCAACGCGCACACACTTCAGATAATATAATAATTTCCCAATTATAATACAGTCTTATTCATTTGCAACTCAAGTTTTGTTCCCCAAGGTCTCCACTTCTGCAACTCAGTTTTAGATGTTGAATGAAGGTTTCATGTCAAATTTTTGGTAAGATTTCATACGGAAATATTATAATTATTGTGCGCTCATCCATTTTCTCTGGAAAAGTAACAAATTTTTCAAGACTGATCTCGAGGAGCTACCAAAAATAGATAAAATATAAAATATAAAATCAGAAGTTGAGAAAGTTGCAAGAGTAACTCTCGAGTAGACTGATCGCTTTATTATTGTAAGAAGACATAGATGAGTACATCCACACACATCTGAGCACACACTAATTAAAACTACTACCTCTCACAAACTATTACACAAACAAAGGGGATTATTGGTAACACTGAAATCTACATAGCCATTTTCTCATGTTGAGGGATTACTATAGGACTTCTCACTCTGTGCTTGCCATCAGTCCATGTCAACTCTCCAAATGAAGGCTCTGAAGTTTTGGCTGAACGTGTTGCCTGCAAAATAACCATATAGCTCTTCTTCTGGTTTGTCCTCTGAAAGGTTAAAGTTGTTGGAAGAACAACAACCTTAAATCCTCTTGGGGCTTTAATATTTACAGTATATGTGCTTGGAGGCCCAACATTTGTTACTGTACGAGTAACATTGACAGGTTTCACACCCAGAAAAGGCAATGTGATGGTAGGATAGTTGAAATCTTGTAGTCTGTAAGACCTTGGACATTTGTATGGCCTATTATAATTGATGGCTTCAATTATTCTTTCCTCGTAAAAAGAGAAGCATAACAAGTTGAGGTAATCGGAAGTTTTGAGATCATAAACAAGTCCAGGGTCAATTGCAAGGTTGGGTTTCACGTATCCTGTGCCATAATGAAATGGAGTTGCTATGCTACTATCTTGTTCATCCTTAATCGGTCTATTGGTGTTGTCCAGAGTGCTTGCTATAACAACATATAGTTTTTTATACTTGTTAGAGAAAGAGAGAAATCAGATTGTGAACATGGCAACAGATTGTAAATGTATGTCATGTACCTGTGGTCATGATTGCAGACTTGATCATTGCAGGACTCCAATTAGGATGGCGATTTTTAACAAGACCAGCAATGCCAGAAACATGAGGACATGCCATGGAAGTTCCGGTTTGAACAGTATAGTTAAAGCGACGTTGATCTGAATCTAGGTTGTTGGGACTTGCAGCAAATGAATAAGCAGCAATTATAGCCTGACCTGGTGCAGCTACATCGGGCTATGAAAATTAAAAAGAAAAAGAAGTTAAGAATTACAATATGTAATTGATGACGGGGGGAGTTGATTAGACGGTGTGAGAATGGACAACCTTGAGGATTGAGGGCAGAATTAAGTTGGGTCCCCTTGATGAGAATGCAGAAATCATTGGAGCTGGCCTCATTGGTATAAATGTTTTTGCATTATTCATGAATGCAAGGGGGTTCCTGCAATATATGCATATATAGAAATGTAGCACTTTCACCAAAATTATTTTCAGAGCAATCCCAAAAGGATTGGCGGATGAGAAAGGTGTATAATAAGTACTTACTTGTTTTTGTCGAAATACGATTCGCTTGTTTGGTTACTCATCTTCTCACCTGCATCTTGAGGAAGATTGGAGGTGTCAACAGGCTGAACATCAGCTGTACGTGTGTTCAACTCCTTATCATTTCGTAAAATCATTTGCAATGCGCCTACACGCTTTGCTTCTTGGCCCTTGTCCACAGGCAATAGACTCCTTCCTCTTCGGCATATTAATATGCGACCCTTAACTTTGTTAGGATCGAGGGTTCCAGTTTTGCAAAGCTGACTGGAATAATATTCGCACTTTAATTAGGATCAAGCTAGTGGGGAGGGAAACATTTGACAGTTTAACAAGCAGAGAGCATCGTGAATTGTGGAATTCATTCTTACGCATCTTGAAATGTTGCATTAGGAAGCCTGGCATTCCCAGCAACGACCACAGGAATTAACCTCTGAGATGTCGAGTTTATGGCAAGACTTGTGCCCTGATTACACCCATGGACAGATCATTTTACTGATGGAAAACTAACAAAATCAATATATAATTAGTATTGGGTTAAATCCAATCCAAGTCCCTATACATTTAGGGGTGTTTGAGAATCCTCAAAATTGCTCGAAAAAAATTACTTTTATGCAAAGTAAGACAAAACTCTTGTTACAAACTTATTTCAAACTCCGTAGAATCACTTCTTAAAAGTTATTCCAAACACCCCTTTAACGAGTTTTGGTTATGGTTCATATGCTTTTTTGTGGTTGTTTCTCGTCCCTATACTTCATACAATCCAAAATGTTGGTCCCTATAATTTCACGATAACTTGAACCCGAGCTTAACAGTGTTAACTTCGTTGATGCAGCATTAACACCATTTAGTAGGCTACCACAGACTGACGCAGCTCAGGTATAGGAACTAGAACTAAAACTCGTTGAAAGTACAAGATCAGAGCCAAAACTGGTTAAAAGCATTAGACTTATGTGCTTAAAAGAGAAGTGCTACGAACCTGAATGATTTGGCCATTACCAAGGGTAATATTATTGCTGAATTCCCTGTCTATGGAGCCAGCAGCAACAGTGAAGATCCAAGGCGCTACATTGCCCACAGTATGAGGTCGTGGTCCGTTATTTCCAGCAGAGGCAACGACTAGGATTCCCCTGGAAACTGCATGGAAGGATCCTATGAATATCCCATTGGTCAACATGTCATTAATATCAGGCACGACACTCCGACCAATTGAAACGGAGATAATATCAACGCCGTCGTCGATGGCTCGATCAAATGCACGAAGCATGTCTTCATCAGTGCACTCTTTAGCACTATGAGTACTCCAGCAAACCTTGTACACTGCTAGACGAGCTCTGGGAGATCCTCCCTTGGCTGTTCCATTGCCGTTGTTCAGAACGCTGACGTTTCGCACGAAGTTGCCACCTGCTGTCGACAAAGTGTGGGTCCCATGCCCCACCACGTCACGAGCGGTGACTTCACTTCTAGGGCCAAGGCTCCCATGTTTTATCTCAAAGCTTTGATAGAACGTTTTTGCTCCAATCAGCTTCCTATTTCATGCACATAGATATCTCAACCTTCTAGTTTTGTTCAGCTTAGACTTTACACATTATAATGTCATATTTTAATTATGGTTAAATGTCTTTTTTGTCTCGAAAGTATTCACGAAATTTTTTTTTGAGCTCAATGATGCCCCAAAAATGTAATTAAACAAAGAAGCAATTTAGTCCTTTCCGTTAAAGAACTTCCGAAGCACACTGAGTAACAAAATAAACTTGCGCGTACCCAGAGCTCATCCGCAATACTTCCAGGTAAAAATATCCCTAAACTCTTTTGATTATAAAAATTCAAGTCTTGATGGAACCTGTTGCAAAGAGTTCTGTTGGGACCAGACAGACTGTAAAGCTCGCATTTTGATCCTCCACGCCACTTCTTAGGAACGGGACCGTAGCCATCATCCCGGAAGCTTTTGGATTCTGGCCAAACACCTATATATATCCAATGAAACAATTCAGTGTATGAGGATGAAAAAAGAATATTAATCTTGTTGCAAATGTTTACAGATTTATACAAACTTTGATAGCTTTAGTTACCGGTGTCAAGACTGCCAATAATCACATTTTGACCAAATCTTCCTTTGACCCAAGCTGAGTCAGCTCTGACTCTTCCATTTCTTTCTTGTCCTAGAAACCCCCATGACCTGGTTGTATGCAACTCATGCGATTTGCCCAAGAACACCGACACTACTCTTGGATTTTCTGCGTCCATTTCCCAACCATTTTGCGTCAATCATCGCTATCAACATTTAATTTATAATATAAAATATAGAATTTACTTAAATTTATGATAGACATATAAGGGTGCGAGTCTCTCACTTCTGATCTCTGCTGCCTGATCATCTTCTAGTAATGCAGCAAAGCCATTGATGTGTCGGTTATATGAGTAATAGATGGCTTCTTTGGCCTTTCCACGGCTGCCAAATCAAACGTGTAACTACTCACGTAAGTACTGTAAACATAGGATTCTTTGAAGAAAGAGGAAGGTTAATTATACCATTCAAAAGAATTGAGTTAGAGGTTGCTTTGAAATAAGAGAGTAAGGATCCAAAAAGGTAGCCACGTAACAACCCATTAAGGAAAACAAGGGATGGGGGGTGGAGAATGAATAATAAAACAATTTTAAACACATTTTAGTTGTAATAATATTACTTGTTTCTCTTTATTGGAAAAACATGGGCAGGATCTGTCGGTTGCACCTTTTTTGTCATCCTTGACCCTAATTTTGCTTTTATTCTCTGCTTTTTAAATTAAATCTTATAACCAAAATTAGATATTTTGGAGTGATTCCCCGGGGGGGGGGATTTACATTCATGTGACACATGACTTATACAATACAACTCCTAATGTCCCAATTACTCCCTCTATTTTTTATCATAATTAACCTGTTATATATTTACCTTATATACATAGATATAGAAAGAAAAATACTTAAAATTACTAAAAAATAAAAAATTTCTCATAATTCTTTACAATTACCTACAACGATTTAAGGGGGAAAACACAGAAGAAAAAGAGAGAGGGTATAATTGAAGATGGGTCACAAAGATCCATGAAACATGCATGTACCTTCCTAAGACGGGGGCAAGCAAATCGTGATGAGAATTTGTGGCAGCCTCCATATCAGCAGAGGAAGGCTTTGGACCATGAGAATGTGATCCCAAGTATACAATGTACGACTGCAAGATGAAATTAAGGTGGTTGACGACCACCACGACGACAAGAATAATACTACTATTAACTACTACCTCTGGTTCTAGATATGAGGATTTAGTTTGTAGTACAATTTATTCTACAAATTATATTTTACATTTAGGACTAGAGGTAGTAATTACGAGCAAATGATGCCAGCTTACCTGTTTAACGGCATAGGCAGGTTGCTGCAGCTGTACGAAGCAGCAGAGCAGAAATGACGAAAGAAGAAGGTGAAGCACAGTTGAGCCTCTCATTTTGCTTCAACTGAATGTGCGAGAATGGCGACTCTAACTCGCCTCTTTATATAAATCCATTCTCACGTGTTTTGTGGACGAATTTGACTTTTTTCTTCTTCTTCTCTTCTTCTTTTTTCCCTGTTGTTTAAAAAAAAAAAAAAGTAAACAAACTTGGCCTATCGCGACTTTGATTCAATTATTCCCATAATCTTGTCGGCATGTATTATATCTCTAATGTAACGATGGAGTGGAGCTTGAGTGTGAATTTCTTGAAAGTTTTACGAGATGGAACTAAAAGATCACCAAAGACAATTTCCTAGTTAACTTTACAATTAAGAGCAAATTAAGAATGTCAATATAAAATACGTAGAATAGACATAGATGTAGCTTTTATATTTTTATTACTCGCACACTTTTGACTAGACTATATTCTTTCCAGTCGATAGAAGAAAATTTTATGGAGTTATTCAATATAGAATATAAAAAGATACATGGAATTATAGATTCATAAGAATGAACAGTGCGATTTTATCATAAGTTTTGTGTCAAAAACATGAAAATAAATTATTATATAATTTTTTAGAAAGTCAAGGGCTTCACTGTGAATATGGATGGTTCCAACGTAAATTTTGTCTTTGTTAGGGCCTTCACTTTGAATATGCCCCGTTTACAAGCCTTAATTACCTCATCGATTCAATCTTTTTTTTTTCCCCCACTCTATACCGTGTCGCTTGCTAGCAATGCAAAGTTCAGCTAAAATTGTTTCATTAACAATCAGTCTTGATCATGCATTAGTATAGGGTGACGTTGAACTATTTTTGAAACACTATGAGCTACATTACGCCTAGCGACAGTTTAATATATCAATTGTTTCTCGACAAAAAATTTTCGGAGGCAAAATTGCTCTTTAACCTCCCTTTTTACCAATTGCATACTGTCGGGTTTTTTTTTTATTTATAGAAAAGAAAGTTTCATGAGTTTGATCTTTGACACTTAGTAAACTAAGTCAGGTAGGTCTTAAGGTTCAAAGAATATACATTTATAGCAGTAACGATTTAAAACGTGGAAGGGGAAAAGGGAAAGAGAGGAGGAGGGAGATTAGATATTGAGAGGATTAGAGAAAAGATAGAGTACTCAAAGGGAAGGAAAATTAATATGTAGTTATTTTTGAAGCAAGATGTATAAATTTGATGTGTTTAGGTCTATTTATGGTTTTAATCCTAACCCAAACATCAAAGCAAATATTCTAGAATAATCTAAAAGGTAATAACAATAATAATAATAAACAAAAATAATACAATAATTAACATATTCAAATATTCTCCGTCTTCTTTTTTTCTGATTTCATCAAATAGTTATAATCCTTTGCTAATTAGATCCGCACAATAACAAAGTATGAGTTGCCTTCTCATGGATTGGACCAAAAATTATCTGTATTATTATTATTATTATTATTATTATTATTATTATTATTATTGTCGTTCTAAGAAGTGGAATCCAAATTTCTTTCGTTTGCTTTTCCAAATGAACATGTCATTGGTCATTCATAGTGCGTTATAAAGTATAATGCTCCTTTCTCAAAAGAAAAGCAAATTCTCCAAATGACTGTCCATACGCATAAAACAACATTTGATATCATTAGCTGCCTTCCATGTTCATGATCTATAAACCAAATAACGTGAATTAATTAATTCTTATAAACTTCATATTACGCGCGCGCGCGCGTATGATATTGTAGGAAGTGATATGCATATGAAGAAGGTAGATCTAGAGATACCCCATTTCATGAATCTTTATATTATCTCCAAATTGAAGAAGTTTAATTTTACCAATAAAAGTTGGTCTAATTAATAGAAATTTGGTCCATAACCCGTAATATTGCAGGTTCAAATTCCATTATTGATGTGAGTATTTTATTGATATGGGATATACAGATACATAAAAAAAAAATTGCTCTTTAAATTCCAAGGCAGATATACTCTGGTCCTGATGATCACCTAGCACCAACTTACCTAGCCTTTTGTTATAAAAAATGTGAAGATGCTTGTTATTTTTACTTGGTCTCAAAGTAAATGCTATTTTCATGATTAACAAAAAAAAGAGAAAATTATAATGAGGTCCCAAACAAGGAAAACAATTGAAAAACAAATCCCAGAAGTTGTTATTTTCACTATAGAACTTGTCATTATAGGGTGTTAAGGTTATTATTGAGACTTTTTGGTGATTATTTCTCTTCTGTAGAACTTAATTGTAATTCTTCCAAAAAAAAAAAGGTAACACTGCTTGTGACTATCATTATGATTTATGATGTTATGCATCGATCGTCATTGCAATTATTGCCAACTAATTATTCATGTGACTATTTTATTCATTTCCTTCCCATAAAGCTGTTATGTTCTTCAACTTTTTCATTAATTAATTGAAAGATAATATTTTTGCTATACGCCTCACCTTATTGTCTCTTCTTTTACGGCCTTTCTATTTGCTTAATTGCTTTCCTTTTTCTTAGACTATTTTTCTTTAAATAAATGTGCTTCACTACAAATCTTTATTAAAGCAGCCATTATAACAAATTTGCCGTACTTAAACCAAATATTTAAATAAATCTACTGCTCTTCTTTTAAGATGAAAGAAATTCGGTCACACTATTAAGATAGTTTGAAAAGTCTAACCAAAATACTTAAAATTTTTAATAAGACTGTTATATTATTAAAAGGAAAATGACACATGAACTTAAAAAAGTCAAAATGGTCACTTGAATTTGTAAAATCCCAATTTAGTCACAAATGATCAATTTGACTTTTATAAATTTGCTGAAATGACTATATTGTCCTTTATTTTGTTTATTGTTTTTTTAAAAACCAAATGCTCCCACTAGCTGGCCGGTCGCCAAAGCTCTGGTGCCACTGGCGGCCACCGGAGCTTAGGTGACCACCATCACCGGAGCTCCAGCGGCCCTGCCAATTGGTCACCTGAGCTCCGGCGGCCAGCAATAATATTTTTGAAAATTTTTACAACTTCGATAAAATGGTTAACAGCTTTTGTAACATTATTAACAAGTTCGGTATAGTAATTAACAATAGGTTTTCTAGAAAATTTAAAAAGTAGTATTTTCATAACTTCAATAATGCCATTAATAAGTTTTGTAGCTCTATTAACAACTTCGATATAGTATTTAACAATAGGTTTTCTAGAAGATTCAAAAAAATGATACTTTTACAACTATAGTAACTATTTTTTTTGAAAATTTTTACAACTTCAGCAAAACGATTAACAAATTTAATAACGTTATTAACAATTTCAATGGTCCAGACGGCTTGTCAACTTTTGCTTTTGTCGAAAGGGTTGAAGCTTTGAGCATGTAATCATTTTGAGTGTGTGAACTAGTTAGTCATTTTGAGGATAAAATCATTATTTTTTTTGTGTGAAATATACACATTAAAAATGAATTATATAAAATAATTATATGTATCATATGTACATCTCACAATTAGTTTAATTTTATTATTTTTTAAATACTGATTAGATCCTCATTTTTAGTAATAATTGTGCCTTCTTTCAAGCTAACTAGTGAGTTTTATGTTTCAATTATTTAGGTTAATATTCTTACCTATTTTATCATTACTTGTAAATACTATCCCTGATCCTGAATATAAGAAGTAGTTTGTAGTATTTAGAAGCGAAGGTAGTATTTGATATTGATTTATCTCATAGTTCTTATTGTGGTTTTTGTCTTCATTTAGTGTTATATTACTTTTTCATAGGGCCTTGGAGAAGATTAGATGGATATAAATGAAGGAAATAATTTACGAAAAGAAGAAAACATAGTTTAAGGCACCCGCTATGGTGGGTATACTAAAGCTTTAATGTAAAAATTAGGGGCACAACCATCATGTAATGACCGTTCTTCTAGAACCAAATTAAATCAAATCAAATAATTTAGCTGAAAGATGAAGCATGATAGAAAAGAGGAAACATTAAAAATTATGAAACTACTATCATGGTTAAAAAGAATAAACTTATATTACCAGCAATATCAATCATTAACTTGAGTCTTGGACTTTTGAAGTCCAGAAATAACTGTTGACCATCAGCTCAATCAAATCTCATACTTTCAAACATACAAACTTATAAATCTTTTTAAAATAAGTTAGGAAGCTCCATTAATCAAAAGACAACATTTATAAAAGAGTGTCACATGCCAGTCTTAGAGACCTCTGGCCTTCTGACAGCATTCCCAGTAATTAGCAAATCAAAAGTATTAGTTTACAAAATTAGAGTGAATGAGCCCTACATGGTAATATATAATAAATCAGCACATAAAATAACATGAGGGAAGCTATACAAGCTATAGTAGTATACTAAACCTCCAGAGCCTTCCCTAATGGACCAACACCACAACTATCACCTGAAAATATTAGAAACCATGAGGTGAGATAAAAGTCTTAGTAGCTAATTTTTCAACTCATCATACTTACTAACATGTGCTCATGAGGTGTCACGTGGGATAGTTATCAAATCTCAAAAGATATAGATATCAATGGATTTATAAAAATGTATGTAAGGATATTCTCAATTATACAAACCCTCACTATGGGGGCTAATATACAAGCCACATTAGTTTATCCCTCATTATGGGAGATTAATCAGACATATGGGCCTATCCCTCACTCCAGGAGATGAATAAGGAGCCACAAGGGCCTATCCCCACTATGGGGGACGAAGGAAGCCAACCAATGTGCATAAATGACGGTCTTACCACGTGATAGAACAGGACCCAACTCAAAATTCAAATAACAACCAATCAATCACAATATAACTAGAAATATGTCAATCTTTTCTCAACATAATCCATGAGATATAAATCATATGTTAAATATTTCTTTCAAACTTCTTAATCACAATTCCAAAATATTCCACAAAACAATTTTCGTAGCCTAAAAGGTATAACATATATCATTAAATTTCAAATAACATATCATTGTTCAAAATAGCAAAAATACTCACAAACAATATATTAGCAAATATAATAAGTGGAAAGTGGTTATCTTTCGCCAAAGCGATAAAAAAGATCACCACAAGGTCAACCTTGTACTCAAATTGATAACTAGTCCACACAATTAATATAATCACATATTAATATAAGCTATTTAATTAATTAACTACGCTTATATATATATATTTGTTGAGGTTTCTAAATTTTCAAAACTCTCAAAGCCCAAAATTAAAAATTTTTAGCCCTAACTTATAATTTTCTAACAACTAAATTACTCATTTACATCCTTCAAATACTTTAATAAAAGAAATTTTTTCAAAATTATAAAATCTGAAATTATTATATTTTAAATTCGAAAACCTCATTTCAAATTTAAACTTTCAAACTAAACCACCAAAAAATTCTATAGTACCTCAAATATATACTTGCTTTGTATCTTAGACCCAAAAGTTTTTTTCTAAGTAGCACAAAATCATTCTCATTATATAGATATAAATAAGTAGAATAACTTTAATAAAGTGAGTTCAAAAAAAAAAAAGAAATTGTTTTGCTTAACAAAAATATCTGTAAAGTTAAACTATATACTGAAAAGAGAGGAAGATGTTCCATGAAGAAGAAGAACAAAGAAGACGAGACGGGGGCCGAAGAGGCGTTATATAAGGAGATTAGAGCAAACTACCCTAATGGGCCTAAGGCCCAAACTTGCAGATATACCCTTTTCTTTTCCTCTTTTCTCTTTTATAAATCATTTCAATTCTAATTATCTCTTTTTTTAATACCTAATATTTATATTATTTTATAATCTCTTTCATTTTTATAAATCATATTTTAGGTAAAACTCTCTTTACCCAATTAATTATAAAGTAAAATTATATTTACTATAAAACAATTCTTCTTTCTAAATATTTAAATCTTGAGACTAAAAACTAGGATGTTACACATCATGGCTTTGAAAGCTTTAATCTTAATCATAGAGTGATTTAAATTGAAAATTTGAGACTTCAAAAAAGGGGGTTTCTAAGCATTGAAAACATTTTGGGAAAAAATTGGAGTTGATTTGTGCGTAAACAAAAAGCATTATTAGACGACTAAATGCCGAACTTTAGTTCGAATTATCAAATTCGACCAATTAAACTTTTGGTCAAATTGAAATATTATGAAAAAGCTTTAAATTCAAACTACGTTACGTCTTTGTAAAATTCCACTTGGAAGCCAGATTTATTGTGAAGATGCTTCTGTCTAATTTCAATTGAACTTAACTTCATCTTGTCACTCGAATGGATTTGTTGGCATGCTCTCTGCGAATTTGACTCAACTTACGTTTGACCGTATTTTAACACTACAACGAAGTCCTCTTGATTCACTTATACAATTGCCATTTCTTCATTCCTAAACTCTTGAACTCAGGAATGAGATTGATTTCTCTTGTTCAAGAGAGTGCAAAAACTTAGGTGTGAGGAAATTTAATGTATCTCTATATTTCAAAGCTTCATGTGCATATTCTTAAGCTTTTGACACTTTAATTGGACTCAATTGATTTAGTTGTGCCTAATTATGTCCAAGGGGATTCTAGGAATTTTATTGCTTAATTATTGAATTTTAATTCCTAACTATTTTTGTCTTAGAAATATATAATATTACATTGCCGCAATTTCTTGTGCAAGTGATATTAGCACAGTTGGTGGCTAATGCAGCCTTTATCAATTGGTCAAAAAGAAGTGATTGAGTTTCCTTTCCTTCCACTCTTTTCTGTCGTCGACTTGGGTTGTTTTTTTGGGGACATTCTCTGTCATCATCTCTTCCATTCTGAAATCTCCGTTTGTGACGGCATGTCCTCTCTGATCTCCATTATCATCATCTTCTCTCACTTTTTCTCTTCATCTTCTTCTCCATCATTTTCTTCATTCTTCCTCTGTCCGCGGTCTTCACACACCAAATTCACCTCAAAACTCCATATATGCACCGCTCTTCTCCTTGGAACTTCGTTTAACATGCCTGGGAATATTCTGGATTGTTGAGTAATTTCTCAAGTGTTAGAGTTGCCATGGCCATTGACATTGAGTTTGTGACGCTTGATGGAGCTGAATGCGCAGCTGAATTCCTTCAACTTCTAGGAGTGGAGCACGGCCGCAGTTCATAAGCTTCAAAAGGGGGAGTTAGTTTCTTTAATTCATTCCATCTTGTTTCAGATTTATGATTCTGTTTCTTAGGTTGGGTAAGTTCAATTGTAATTCTGAAATTAGAAATGCTCGGCTTAATATTTATTAGATGAGAATGAATTTTCGTAATTGAAATTTAGAATATGTGGCCTTTGTGCCGTGAATTTGAATAATATTTTTTTGAATGAATTGGATTGCTTACCCATGCCAGCCATGGTATTGCATTATATTGATGATTAAGTAAGGACTAGCCTACAAATATGATTCTTGATTCACTCAGTAATGTATAATGATGTTAGTTAGACAATGTTTGTTGGCTATTTCACTTTAAGTAATAACAACTTTAACATGTAAGTGATAACTATTATTTTGAAAAGTTAAGTTGGGTTTTAAAGTGTCAGTGCTAATTTAGAGACCAATGACTGTTTCACTTTAAATAATAACAACTTCAATTATATGAAACGACAATAAAACTTTAATTAGCAGCATAACTGCGTTTATGGGAGAATAACACAAGTAAAGTTATCATCGCTCAAGGTTTTTTTTTTTGGGTGAAATTTATTGTTAAAGTTTTTGTTGTCATTTTATATAATCAAAATTGTTATTTCTTAAAGTGAAGTAACCATTAATCTTCAAATCATCTTTGACATTTGAAACTTCAAAATACTAACGAATTTTTTTTTGGTGCTACATATAGGTATTCTTTTATTATAGACAATCATATTTAAGGCACTATCAAACATTAAATGTGGATATTTCTCCCAGTGGGGATTTGAATAGACTGGCAATGAATGGGCTAGATTATAAAATGGGCTGAGACTATGAACCAGACATTAATGGGCCAAAAGAGATGATAATTGGGCTTGTGCAAGGTGGACTGATATGGTACAAGCAATTAAGGTATTTAGAAGGGAGAATATGATGGCTTGGAGGCATTAAAAACTTATTTCAGAATAATTTTTCTTTCTCGAAACCTAACTAATCTATTTTTTTTTGTAATAAAAAAAATTTCCCCCTTGCTTGTTTTCCTTTCTCCACGAAAATTTCTTTCAACTGTTGTTGGTCTCTGAATACCACTTTTAATTGTATTGCTGCTTTATTTCTAGACCTGTAGCTGATACATATATGACTAAATATGCTGAGTGAATATCCATGATGTTTTGCAGTTTCCTTGTCAATAGGGCTCAATCACTATTATTTTTTAGCTGTTTCTTCTATTTTACGGAGGATGTTCATTAAATTGCCATTGCTTAATTTTTTGATGTAATTTAATATAATAAAAGTTATTTAATTTTTTACACAAAATAACCATTATTTTTCAGGTCATCCTTTTTTTCAATAATTTTCTAACAGCCAACTGCTGGAGCCTTTTCGTTTCTAAAAACTTAAAACGACTTAGGTTTTTCAGATACATTCCCAAAGAGGCCAGTTTAACAGCTTTTTGGATTGTTAAAGCTTTACTGGTTGGGTTTTGCTCGTTTAAATGATACTCGCGGAGTTGCTTTGTATTTGTTTCTTTATATAGTTTGTTTTAGGTTTTAGTTTGCTTTGGTTAGTATCCCATAGTGCTTTCTGAAATCTCTCTAAGACGTTGTTGTGAGTTTTTTATATTTTAATGAATTTTCAGTTGGCAATACATGTAGAGTTAGCAATATATATAGGGTAATATGCATCAAGCACCCTAAAATATTTAGTGCGATTTTTAAAGTATGTTTTAGTGCAATTGTAGACTTAGTAATTTAGGAAACTGGATGCACACAGACAAAAAAAAACTTTAATATGTTAGATGCACTTAAACATATACTTTAGATGCTACAAGTATCAAAATATAACTTAAGATTTTGAACGCACTTGAAAAAATATTTCAAGATGTTGAATGTGTCATAAAATACTATACAATACTGAATATATGCACCTAAAACTTTTTTTTTCGTAATATTGGATGCACCTTATCCTATGTATATTCAGGTGCCTTTCTAGTGTCATCCCCCCTAAATTGTAACAACCTGTCGTATTCCCCACAAAAAATTTTGGCTGCCAATAGAAATTTGCCTATGTGCATGCTTTTGACCGGGATACCTAGTGGCACCACACTCATAAGTCATAGTCCATTTACTTTTCCAATTTTTTATTGAGGGGAAAAAGGGAGCAAACGTTACTTTAGACACGATTAATGCTTCGTAATCTGATTTATATTGCACAAGAAAAAACATGTAGCTTATAAAATTGATTTATAAGCATAATTAATTTTAGGCTAAAATGTATATTTAGTCTTTTAACTTGGTATAAGATTTCAATTTGGTCATTTAACTTTTAAAAACATACATTTGGTCCTTTAACCCTAGAATGATTAGGCTTCAGTGATGATTTTTTATACCAATTATGGATGTTTTGAAAATTAAATTTAATATGTTAACATTTAAGAATATTTTATCAACGTTTAAGATTTTAATGTCATTTTTTTAAAAAAAATTTTAGAGTTAAAAGACTAAAAGTATACTTTTTAAAGTTAAAAAACTAAATTGAAACCTTGTACAAAATTAAATGACCAAATGTACAATTTAGCCTTAATTTTAAACTAGGTTGTTTGGATAATTTTTATAAAATTGTCATTGAAAAACAGATAATAGTAACTTATGAGATAATCATGATTTCAAGTTGATAATTGATTTTTTAGTCATCCGTTTTGCATTAGACGTGTGGCCTCGTCCCTCGTGGGCAATGAATTCCATCTTCATTATTTAACTATATATGTTTATACATTTTTAACGAAATGAGTTCTCAGTTTCTCATTGTCTTTCAAAATTAGCTTTTCAATAATTCCAATGTAAAAGACAAGGAAATATTAAGTTTTATATATTTATTTGATCCTAGTGGCCAATATGATGAATCTACTTAATGGGTTGAGTGTCTGCTTGTTAGAGATAAGGCGCAACAAATGTGGGCTTTATCATACAGAGCACTTTAATGAGGACCACCACTTATGCTTAAGCAGTACTCTTTTGAAACTTAATATCCACTTGGATATGTTACTTTAATCTTTAATATAAGATCCAGTTGAGGTAACTATTTTTTGTCAAAAAAAATTGATATAATTATAGCATATGTTGCATATGATATTTTTAAAATACTTATATATATCATTAGATTATGTATCAATTTATAAGTAAGACAAATTAGTTTTATAAAAAATAAGCATACATACTTTAAAATAATTTAGTAACTTTCTTAATCTTTCCAAATTAATCAAATGGGTCTTATATTAATAACCCAAGCTAGTATATCTTTTCAACTTCACCCTTTATTAAAATTAATATCCACAATAAAGGGTTCTACTATAATTAAAATATTGCAGTGCAATAAAATAGGGCAACACTATTAAATTTTTGTATGTTCTATATTCACTACAAAAAAATTGACTTTCAGCGGCGACTTAGTACAAAAGTTGCCGCCGAAAGTTTTTTGCGGCGACAAGTCGCCGCTGAAAAGTCATTGCCATAGCAACCGTGGCTGAAAACTTTCAGTGGCGATTAAAAAGGTCGCCGCTAAAAGATACTTTCCGCAGCGACTTTTAGAAGTTTCGGCAGCGACTAGTGTCGCCGTTGAAAACACTTTTAGCGGCAACATTTGTCGCTGCCAAAAAGTCTTTCAGCGGTGACAAACAAGTCGCCGCAAAAAACACTTTCGGCGGCGACACTCTTGTCGCCACTGAAAGACTTTTTAGCGGCGACAAATGTCGCCGCCGAAAGTGTTTTCTGCGGCGACTTTTTTGTCGCCGCTGAAAGTAATGCCTAAGAAGAATTGGCTTTACCAATGCCACGTTATTGTCTCCGGCCGCCACGTCATCACCGTCGACCTCCACGTCATCGCCATCGGTGGCCACATCATCACTGCCGACCGCCACATCATTACTAGCCACCTCCACGTCATTGCCACATCACTCCTCCTCGCCACGTCATCGTCCAAATATTTTCACCTTAAATGTGTCTTCTTCCAGGTTCAAACTCGTGGCCGCCTCCTTTCGTGTCCAACCTTCTTGCCGCTGAGCCAGATTGAATTTGTTTATTAATATTGTAAAATAAAATATATATTATTATATTATACTTTCAGCGGTGACAAAAAAAGTCGCCGCTGAAAGTCTTGGTTTCAATGGTGAACTTTCGGCGGCGACAAAAAAAGTCGCCGCTGAAAGTCTTGGTTTTAATGGTGAACTTTCAGTGGCGACAAAAAAAGTCGCCGCTGAAGGTCCACTTTCGGCGGCGACAAAAAAAGTCATCGTTGAAAGTCTTGGTTTCAATGGCGAACTTTCAGCGGCAACAAAAAAAGTCACCACTGAAGGTCCACTTTCAGAGGCGACACTTTTGTCGCCGCTGAAAGTCTTGGTTTCAATGGCGAACTTTTAGCGGCGACTAAAAAGTGGCCGCTGAAAGTCCACTTTCGGCGGCAACAAAAAAAGTCACCGCTGAAGGTCCATTTTCGGCGGCGACACTTTTGTCGCTGCTGAAAGTCTTGGTTTCAATGGCGAACTTTCAGCGGCGACATTTTTGTCGCCGCTGAAAGTCTTAGTTTCAGCGGCGACTTTTTTAGTCGCCGCTGAAAGTCGTTGCCTAAAGTCTGTTTTTTTGTAGTGATTTTAGATCAAGTAGAGCTTTATAACTTTGCCTTATAATTAAAATATGAGAGACTATTAATTAATTATTGTCATTCTCAATAGTTATAGTATATTTTAAATTTGATTAATAGATATATAAAGATAAAACCCTAACAGATCTTCTTAATCATCAAGTTGTTTAAGTTCATGAAGTGTTGGGAAAACAATAATGATGAGTTCCTGTTGCTGTTGAAAGTTAAGCAACAAAAAAAAACAAAAAAGAAAAGAAAAGAAAAAGAAGTGAAACACCGTCAATTTTAAAAACAAAAAATTTAACAGGTCCAAGCATCATACTTTATATCCCTTGAAGCAATATTGGTTAGGTTTGTGCATGTCTATCGCAAAATATTATTATTGTATACTGACAAATTATTGCCTGCAAGGCCAACCCATGCTATAAGAAGGCCTGTATCATCAACCAGAACATACCAAGCCTCAGATAGTCTCCATTTACAGCCACCAACTCAACCGCCGAGCTAATATTCCGTCTTTGAACATATTCCTAGCTGATTCAAAACTTCAACCAACAACATGTTTGAAAGAGATTCCGCTAAGATGCCAGCATTATTCTTCTGTGTAGCTTTATTTGCATCTGCTGCTGCTGGAGATAGCGAAGCAGAAGCTCTGTTGAAGTGGAGAGATGGCTTTAAAAGCAAAGACACCTTGTCGTCTTGGAAGAATGATACCAATCCTTGCAGAGATTTGTGGAGGGGAGTTTCTTGTGATGAATCCATGTCTGTGATCAACATAAGTCTCTCAAATCATAGCCTTCAAGGTACACTTTTCGGTCTCAACTTCACTGCCTTTCCTAATCTCCTCTATTTCAACATAAGTTACAACCAATTTTATGGATCCATTCCCCCCAAAATTGGTAATTTGTCCAGAATTTTGATGTCGAGTGTGTCAGATAATCCATTAATTAGGGGTCCCATTCCTCTTGAAATCTGGAACCTAACCACTCTAAATCGTCTTGATCTTAGTGCATGTAGTATCACAGCACCAATTCCCCAAGAAATTGGGAATTTGAGAAATTTGAGCCTCCTATATCTTGGAAGAAGTTCCTTTTCTGGTCCCATTCCTGAAGAGATTGGAATGCTAAGCAATCTTGTAGACCTTCGTTTGCAAAACAACTCTCTATTAGGGAGAATCCCATCATCAATTGGAAATTTGACCAAGTTACAAACACTTTTTCTTTACGGGAACAATCTCTGGGGTCCTATTCCTACTGAATTATGGAGTCTCTATTCTCTCATTAGTATTCAATTATATAGCAATGGATTTTTTGGGCCAATCTCTCCCTTTATTGGAAACCTAACAAATCTTGGAGACTTAGTCTTAGCTGATTACAGACTTTCTGGTGTAATTCCTCCATCCATTGGTAACATGATCAATTTAAAGCAACTCTTTCTACAAAATAACAGTCTTTCAAGACATATTCCTTCCACCATAGGAAACATGACAGAGCTCGACACTCTGGGATTGATGATGAATAATCTTGGTGGTCAACTTCCACAAGAAATGAATAACTTAAGTTGGTATAATTTACAACTGGGTGGTAATCATTTCCATGGCCATTTGCCACAACAGATTTGTCAAGATAAGAGATTATATAGGTTTGTTGCCAGAGGTAACCAATTCACTGGTCCTATTCCAACTAGTTTGAAGAATTGTCCAAGTCTAGAAAGACTCATGCTTCAGAATAACCAATTAATTGATAATATCACAGATGCTTTTGGAGTATATCCTCGTTTGGACTATATTGATCTAAGTGGAAATCAATTGTACGGCCACCTTTCATTTAGGTGGGGAGAGTGTCTAAATCTCACGCAATTGGTTATTCACAGTAACAAGCTTTCTGGCAATATACCACCAAAACTAGGAGAGGTAACTAAGCTTGGTTTACTTAATCTGTCTTCAAATCTTTTGTCTAGACAAATTCCAAAACAACTTGGGAAGTTGACCATGTTGACAAAACTATCTTTGACCCACAATAACTTCTCTGGTAGCATCCCCTCAAATATAAGACCACTTAATCGGCTTGAAACTTTGGAGCTGGCAGCAAATAATTTCAATGGCACAATCACAAAAGAGCTTGGGGAATTAAAACGCTTAAAGTTCTTGAACTTGAGCAAAAACAAATTTGATAAAAGCATTCCCCTTGAGTTTGGTCAACTCTAACATCTTGAACAACTTGATCTCAGTGACAATTTGTTAGCTGGAAAAATACCAGCAAGACTTGGAATGTTACCTGCATTGCAAGTATTGAACCTCTCACATAATAATCTCAATGGCACCATTCCTTCCACTTTCAGTGGATCAATGTCAGCTTTGTCTACAGTTGACATATCATACAATCAATTAGAAGGCCTCATTCCAAATAACCCATCCTTTCACAACATTGATGCATTGAGAAATAATAAAGCCTTGTGTGGTAATGTCAGTGGTTTAAGTCCCTGTGATAATTTTCAAACAAATGGATGTGGCGATAAGATTAAAAAGTTCCTGACAATATTCCTTCCATTGGCCATACTCCTATTATTAATTGTTAGAGCATCTTTCATTTTTGCTCGAATAGCAAGAAAAGCCGAAAGCAAAGACAGAGAAGGTTCACCAAAAGATGTTTATTTTGTATGGAGTCTTGATAGAGAAATAATGTATGAAAATATTATTGAAGCCACAAACGGATTTGATGAAAAATATCTGGTCGGGAGAGGGGGCCAAGGAAGTGTTTATAGGGTTGAGTTGCCTACAGGTGACGTTGTTGCTGTAAAGAAGCTTCATTCAATGCCAAGTGGGGAAATTTCAAACAAGAAAGCTTTCACAAGTGAGATTCGAGCTTTGACAGAAATCAAGCATCGTAACATTGTGAAACTGTATGGGTTTTATTCCAATTCACAATTCTCTATTTTGGTTTATGAGTTCTTGGAAGGTGGCAGCTTGGATATCATACTAAAGAATCTGAAACAAGCCACTAAGTTTCAGTGGAATAAGAGGATGAATCACTACTAGAAAAAAGACTTTTAATATTGCAAACTAACAGTGGTTCAGCAGAAAAACGAAGTGGTAAAAAATGCAATGGCATTTTTGTAAATAAGCTGAAGAGGGAATGACTTTCCACGGCGGTTTTCCTAAAAACCGCCGTGGAAAGTGTGTTCAAACCCCCGTGGCCGCTCGACTCTCTTCACTTTCTTTTGCTTTCTTTCTCATTTCTTCAGTGCGCCGTGGTCCCCCTCTGCCCCACCACCGTGAAACTGCCATTACCGGCCATTCCCGCCACTATCCCACCGTTTAAACTCCTCCATTGAGCTCTGGGAGCCTTGCCGCCGTGCGCCGTAGTCCGCCGTGGTCGACCACCTGCCATTTCCGTCCATTCTTGCTCAGCCGTGGCCGACCGCCTGCCATTTCTGTCCGTTCTTGCTCAGCCGTGGTCCACCACCGAAAACCGGTCCTACCCCCCACTATCTAACCGAAAACCGGTGCGTTGCCGCTGTCCGCCGCTGTCCGTCACTGCCTCACTTCGTGTTTGAAGCTTCTCTGCTCTGTGAGTATCCTCTTCTTTCATTCTTTTCAATTTTTCTTGGTTTGTTGAATGTTTTAGCCATGAAAATCTGTTATATATGAAATGGGGTTGTTAGTTTTACATTGTGGTTGGCTTGTATTGTTCATTTTGCATTTTTTATGTGGTTGAACCATTGATTGGTGTTAATTGGTAGGCATTAGATGTGAGAAAACCTTAATTCCTTTTTATATACTGTATTAGAAATATGTTTAAATGTTTAGAGTTGATTAGTTGTGAAGTTTTTAAATTTTTTTATAATTTTTTGATATTTATTTCGAATTTTTGATAATTTTTTTGTAATAAATATAAGAATTTAGTGATAAATAATCTGTTAGTTATTTTGTGTTTTTTTCCTTCGTTATGAATGTTGATTGATAGTAAAGTATTGTTTAAATAATCTGTAGAACAATGGATCATAGTTGGATGAAAGCTAAGAGAATTAGCAAGGAATATGAGGATGGGGTTGAAAAGTTTCTTGAGTTTGCTCAGAGAAATGCCCCTAGTAAAGGAGATGGATTGTACTATTGTCCTTGTGTCAAATGTTTAAACAATAGTCGACGGAGTATTTCTGAGATAAAAGAGCATCTTATCTGTGATGGGATAAATTTGAGGTATACAAATTGGATATGGCATGGAGAAATTAGAAAGACTACACTGTCTGTAAATGAGAAGGTTGTGAATGAAGACTTTGGTGATCGAATTTCGGATATGTTTCATGATATAAGGTTTGAATCCTCTACACAGTTTTCTTCCACCTTTGAAACTTTGTGTAGTGATACAGAGACACCTTTATACCCGGGGTGCAAAGATGATTACACAAGATTGACAACCGTATTGAAACTGATGAATTTGAAGGCAAGAAATGGTTGGACCGATGCTAGTTTTACGGAATTGCTTGAATTGCTGAGTGATATTCTTCCCAAAGGGAATTCACTTCCGAAATGAATGTATGAGGCAAAAAAGATTTTGTGTCCGATGGGTTTGGAATATGAGAAGATACATGCGTGTCCTAATGACTGCATATTATTCAGAAATGATTATGAAGAGTTGAATAAGTGCCCTAAATGTGGGACTTCAAGATACAAAATGAAGAAAGATGATGGTGATTATAATGAGATGACCAAAGGTTCTCCTTTAAAGGTTCTGTGGTATCTTCCAATAATACCACGATTTAAGCGTCTATTTGCTAATGCCACAGATGCAAAGAACTTGAGATGGCATTTTGATGAGAAAATATGTGATGGAAAGCTTCGTCACCTAGCAGATTCTCTTCAGTGGAAAACAATAGATCAAAAATTTCCTCAATTTGGTGGCGAGCCAAGAAACCTTCGGCTAGGACTTTGTACGGATGGAATTAACCCATATGGTAATCTTAGTAGCACACACAGTGCTTGGCCAGTGCTCCTCGTAATTTACAACTTGCCTCCTTGGTTATGTATGAAAAGAAAGTATATCATGCTATCTTTGATGATCTCGGGGCCAAAACAACCGGGAAACGATATTGATGTGTATTTGGCACCTTTGATTGAGGATCTGAAGAAATTATGGGAGGAAGGTGTTGATGTGTTTGATGCATATAAACAAGAGACCTTCAATTTACGTGCCATGATCTTCACCATGATAAATGACTTTCCAGCATATGGAAATTTGTCTGGATACAGTGTTAAGAGGCATAAAGCATGCCCGATATGTGAAGAAGGCACCCACTATATGCAACTTAAACATGGCAGGAAGACAGTATATCTTGGTCACAGAAGGTTTCTTAGTCGGTATCACCCTTACCGTAGATTGAAAAAGGCATTTAATGGCTCACAAGGATATGAAATGGCTCCAAGACCATTAACTGGAGAAGAAGTTTATCAGCGGGTGGAGGGAATTAATGTGGTCTTCGGTAAGAAGAAGAAGAAGAAGACTGCCAGTGAGAGAAATATATGGAAAAAAAGATCTGTCTTTTTTGATCTTCCATATTGGCGAAGTCTTGATGTGAGGCATAGTCTAGACGTGATGCATGTGGAGAAGAATGTATGTGAGAGTCTTGTTGGTACACTTTTGCATATAAGTGGAAAGACTAAAGATGGAATCAATACAAGACGAGACTTAGTCGAAATTGGAATAAGAAATGTCCTTCACCCACAAGAAAGAGATGGTAAGAGGGCTTATTTACATCCAGCTGCGCACACATTATCAAAAGAAGAGAAAAGAAGTTTCTGTGGTTTTGTCAATACTATTAAGGTGCCACAAGGTTATTCTTCTAATTTAAGCAAACTTGTTTCAATGCAAGATTTGAAGATAACGGGAATGAAGTCTCATGATTGTCATGTGTTGATGTAACAATTACTTCCACTTGCTATTCGAGGCATTATGAAAACCGATGTGAGAAATACTATTACAAGACTTTGTATGTTTTTTAGTGCCATTTGCAGCAAAGTCATTGATCCTGCTAAGTTGGATGAATTAGAAAATGAAGGTTATGTGATCCTCTCTCAATTGGAAATGCATTTTCCTCCATCATTTTTTGATATTATGGTCCACTTGATAGCTCATCTTGTGCGAGAGATAAGACTTTGTGGCCCTGTGTGTTTAAGATGGATGTATCCTTTTGAGAGATACATGAAAATCCTAAAAGGGTACTCTAAGAATCCTTATCGGCCTAAGGCATCAATTGTTGAGAGATATGTAGCTGAGGAGGCAGCTGAGTTTTGTAACGCATATCTTGACAGGGTAAAGGCAGTTGGTCTTCCTCAATCTTGACATGATCAAGGGAGAAGAAGCAAGGGAACACGGGGTGTCATAGTGAGGTCTATGTCAAGAGAAGTTGTAATGCAGGCACATCTATACATTTTAAACAACACGGATGAAGTTTTGCCGTACTTAAATGCTCACAAGAATATGCTGAGGAACTTGAATCCAAGAAAGAGTGACATGCAACTAGCTAATGAACATAATAAGTCATTTGCAGAGTGGTTCAAGCGAGAAGTGTTAAAAGATGGCAATCCTTCTGAGACAATACAAAGGCTAGCTGCAGGGCCTTCTTTTGAGGTTTTGTCTTGGGGTGGATATGATATAAATGGTTATTCTTTTTACACAAAAACCCAAGACGATAAGAGTACTATGCAAAATAGTAGGGTGATGGTAGTAGCGGAAGCCATGCATTTTGCTAGTTCTAAAGACAGAAACCCAATGTTGGCGGCAATGTCCTATTATGGAATAATAGAAGAGATATGGGAGGTTAGTTATACCAAGTTTAAAGTTCCCGTCTTCAAATGTAAGTGGGTTAATAGTAATGCTGTGCAAGTGGATGAAGAATTTGGATTTGTTTCGGTCGATCTTGAGAGGTTTGGATACGGAGACGAGCTATTTATTTTGGCAAGTCAAGCAAAACAAGTGTTCTTCGTTTCCGATCTAGCAAAAAAGAAATTGTCTATCGTGCTTCAAGGTAAAAGGCAAGGAGTTGGTGGAGATGATGGTGACTTAGAGCTTAATCTTGATGAAACCCTGCCTTTCACAGCTACTCGACCTAAAGCAGTTGAATTAGATTTGGTAGATGATGACTATGCTGTTAGAGATGATCATTGTGAAGGAATTTGGGAGGATAATCGTTGTAAGCCTCAAATGAATTTTTTGATATTTTTTTTGCTAAATATACTTAATAATATAATATTTTATATTAACTTGATATTTTTTATTCTTACATTTATTAATTCCTTGTTCTTTAAACAGGAAATGGACGGATCCGGTCAACAGGGTTCTGGTGATGACAACTCTTCTTTTACTAGCCAGAGAAAGGGTAGAGGGCCAACCCATATGAGGCATTTAGCTTTACGTGATGAGAGCACACAGCCTATGAGGATTACAGTGGAGTTTGATGATGATCTGAAGCCTATAGGAAAGGATGGGGCTCAATTTACTAGTTATGTGGGTTATCTCGCACGCAGTAAAATTAGCATTGATATTCCTAACTGGAAGAAGGTGGACAAAGATTTGAAGAAAAACCTTTGGGAGGATATATTGGTATATTGTGCATTGTTTTCTCTACTTGTTTCAATTATAGTTATTTATTTACTTTATAACTCTATGCTATTATTGTATTGCATGCAGCTGACATTTGATATTCCTACCACTAAACAAATGAGAGACCGTCTGTTGAAGCAAATTGCTGAACGGTGGAGGGATTTTAAGTCTATGCTTACAACACATTATATTAATGGAAAAAGAAAGGGTGAGCATCCTAAGGAACGATATGTATTTATTAGTGAAGAGGCATGGGAGAATTTTGTGAAGCAATGTGAAGACCCTGCATTTCAGGTTTGGTTTCTTCAAACTTATTTTTTAATCAGGTCATATTTTATTTAACTAAACTAATTTTGTCGATTTGGTTTCATTGTCATAGGCATTGAGTCAGAAGAACAAACAAATATCTAAGCAGAATGTATACCCATATACCATGTCTCGTGCAGGGTATAGTGGGTTGGAAAGAAGTATGATGGAGGACCGACTGAAGAATGCACAGATGGCTGCTGCTTCAGATCCTACTGGCTACATGCCATCTATTGAGCGTCCTTCTCGCCAAGAAAAATGGAAGGCGGCGAGGATTAAAAAGGGTTAATACATTACTCCACAGTCTGCTGCTGTTGCTGAGAGGATTGTAAGTAATATTTAAGAATTATGCTTCATTAATTGTTTTTTTCAATTATCTTAAATTGAATTTATTGTTGTAATGATATAAGATACACTTGAGGAGCAATTATCTCAAGGTACATTCATCCCTCAAGGACGGATGGATATCTTGGCCACTGCTATTGGAAAGGCTAACCATCCCGGAAGAGTCCGAGGGGCCCCTAAAGGGATTGGTATTAAAGAATTTTTTGGCTCTGTTTCACGAAGAAGCACCAGATTATCCTCCGCTAACATGGTATCTAAAGAGGAGCTCGACCAACGACTACAAGAAGAAACAGAGAGAGTTCGAGCTGAACTAAGTCAACAACACATGGCAGAGATGCAAAAGATACGTGATGAATTCGATGCCAAGTTTCAACAGACTTTGATGATGATGGGTATGAGCGGATTCCAAATGCCCCGAGTATCTGAACCTTCCCAGGTAATAATCACACATCTTTTTAAATCTTCTAAAGATTCATTTAATCCATTTAAACTTATTTAATGTTTCTTAACTAATTTCATATTATGTTTCAGGGTTCACCTGTGATAAAAAGCGGAAAAGGCAGTAATAATCAGACACAGCCACTGACAGTGTCTGACCCTGACCCTAGCCCTGACCCTGTCGAAGACAATGGGATGCCGTGTTCTCTCTATGTGGATTATGAAAATTCACCTGTTCATGTTGCTAGTGGTCGAGCATTCATGGGCACAACGATTCACGGCAACAAAATTCCGAGCAATCAAGCAAGGGTGATAGTGGAGAGGATTGTTCGTGGTGTTTTCCTTACCTTTCAACGTCGCCTTTAACAACTTCGCCTTCAAAACCGCCGTTAAAAGCCACTTTTAACCTCCGTTAAAAGCCTTTTTTCTGGTAGTGAATGTTATTAGAGGTGTGGCCAATGCATGATTCCATATGCATCACGGTTGTTCAATTCCTATTGTTCATCGTGACATATCAAGCAAGAATATTCTTCTAAGTTCTGACTATGAAGAAGCTTGCATCATTGACTTTGGAACAGCAAAGTTTTTGAATCCTAGCTCAAACAATATGACCACATTTGCTGGCACATTTGGGTACGCTGCACCAGGTAAGACTACCTTTTTGCCTCTTCTTTCCAAAGTATTAATCTTTGCTATATTATGGTTATGTATAACATTAAATCTTATTGCAGAGGTTGCTTTCATTATGAAAGCAAACGAGAAATGTGATGTTTATAGCTTTGGAGTGTTGACTTTAGAAATCATTATGGGTACACATCCTGCGGAGCTTATTTCATCTTTGGCAGAAAATTCAACCAATAATGATTTGTTGTTAAGTAATATGTTGGACCCCCGACTTTCTCCACTCACAAAACCAATCCTAGATGATGTGATCTTAGCTGCAAAAATAGCTCTTTCTTGCTTGAAAGAGACTCCTGAATCTCGTCCAACCATGGAACAAGTGGCTAGGGAGCTTGCAAGGACACCAAAATCCTATTCAGAGGATCAATTTCACACCATCACAATTGTACAACTAATGAGGGATTGAACATGATTTGGAAGTGTGTCTGCTTGCATAAAGTGTTGTTCTTGACGTTTTAACGTAAATTTTCTAAGCTTGTGATGATTTTTGTATCACATGTATGATCGGTTTGGAACTTGTATAAAACTGAAGTGAATGTTTGGTTTCAGCATTATCGTTTCAACTCTTGTAACGTAATATAATGAGTAGCTATGATCATTTTATGCCAGATTTATGTCTTTTATTACTTCAATCAAAAGTTAAAAAGTAAAATCACTTACATGGACTAATACATCGCATGCTTTTTTTTTTTTTTTTAACAGGGAATATAAAGTTTTTGAAATATTACACTCAACTGGAGAAGCAGTACAGTAATATAGCACGATGAATGTTCAGCTTCTTATTTTAATATACATATCTATTATGTATATTTCACTGGATGAGTTGTGTTTTGACATTAACTCTTAAATAAAATATATGAAAAGTTAATCATTTGGTCCTTCAATTTTCAACTCATTTAAAACTCAGTTCTTATTTTTGCTATTAATTTAATATTCAACTTAATTAATCGGTAAAATCCATCGAAATTAATCCAAACCCTCTCTTATAATGTGCTAAAATATTTACTCAAGTAACATTCACATTTCCTATCATACTTGAAATCATTTGCATTAATCACACTAAATTGAGTTATCATGAATTGTAAATAACATGAATATAATTTTATCTGAGGGTTTGTTTGATGCCCAGAATGAAAGATGTGAATGAAAATGGAAAAGAAACAATGAAAGGAAAGGGATGGAATAAATTATATTTTGCTCACAGTATGAAAGGAAATACAAATATGTACTTTTTCATTTTTTAATTTAACATAATGAATGAAAAGAGATAAGTATTAATTGAGTCACTTCTTCTCTTGAAGTTATGCATGCTTTAATCATCAAGAGGAAAAATAAAAAGTTATGTTTAACTTCTTCTCTCCCTCCTTTCCTTATTTTCAATGAAGTAGTGGAACTCTTCCAAAAGATAAGAGCTGTGTTGCAGGAGCTGTGTTGCAGGAAAAGTAGTCGTCATTATTGAATTGCCAAGTTGCTTAACAGTGGACATATACACACAAACGCACACGTATGATTATATGCTTAGTGGGGAGACCCACAACTTATCGAGTTAAGAACCATAACAACCCACCTTTTGATTCCATTTTTATTTATCAAGATCGATCTGAGGATTATCTTTACCTAGTTTGTTTTTATCTCTCCAAGATTTATAACCATCACTACTGGACATGTTCAATTTTTTTTTTCTTGCAATTTTTTGTTTTGTATTTGTAATGCTAGTCAATAGTTTACCTGTTTACCTTCTTGTTTTGTTCTGTTTTTATCAAAGCTACATATATGTGTGTGTGAGCGTGCGTGTCTCTATATATATATATATATATATATATATTGCAGAGAGATGAAGTGTATTTAAGTGGAAATAATAGGTATGATACCCATTACCCAATACACTAAATGTGACAAAATTTATAGATTTAAGCATACGGATATAACATACTCCTCTGGTTCTATTTATAGGATGTTTTCAGGATGTTTCATATAGACTAAAAAAAATCTTAATAACTCTCCCTTAAAATAAAATAGCTTTCTAAATTTATCTTTATTTAATATACACACATTTAAAGAAATAACTATCTATCCTATAATAAACAAAAAATAAAATAATATATTCAAGCTAAAAATTTAGTGAGGTGTGACTTATAAGTAGAACCAAGAAAAACCTTGTATTTTATAAATAGGATCAGAGTATAGCATAAGTTAACTCTTGAAAAATGATCAGCAGCATAAAAGAACACTGAATTTTAGACTATCATTTTCCGCAATGAAGAGCACCTTCTTTTGAGATAAGGTGGTGGGGTAATTTTGCTCCAAGAATGGGCTACATCTTATTCATCCTTGTCCATTTCAAACGGTTATTTCTTCATCTTTAGACGTTTAGATCTTTACTTTTCAAACTAGATTGCTTTAGAAAGGAAAAACGGAACAATATAAGCGACGGAAAAAAAAAAAAATCCCAAGTTTCACACTCCCCGTAAAGCGATTTTTCTTCATCTTTTATCACAACATTATGACTTCATGATATTCTGGAAACAATTTTTTGTTTTTTTGTTTTTTTTTTTTGTGTTTTTTGCTTTTTGGCCTTTTTTTTTTGGTTTTTTGCTTTTAGACATGCTGGGCGTATTAGACTTTAGGATTTATAAGTGATTACAGATATTGACAGAGAAAGAAATTATCAAAATTAAAGCAAATTAGACTTTTCCAGCTCATTGACATGACTTATGTCATCTCAATTTGGAAAATATTCAAAAGGAGTAAAAGAAATTAAATACTGTCTACCAATGACGTAATGGGTGGGGGTGATGAGTGTTGAAACCTAATATGAACAGAAAAAAATCATGTTCGAAGAGCTTTCTCAATAATTGGACCGGCGGGACTCAAATTGGGTTTGTTCGGTAACGAATAATTTATTGTCACTAAAAAAAATGAAATTAAATCATGTGTATATATATAATTATTATTATTATTTAGCTCTTCCCTGCCAACAACCAGAGACTGGAAGAGAAAGATCTAGCGAGAGAAACAATGAAGTGCGAATCGCTCATAAGTCATATCAAAGAAATTCATTGAGTCATATTTTTATAAAAATTAATTAGAGCGCCATCAATGTAGTTTATGTTCATTTTGGGTGTTTAATTAGGTTTAGATATATGTGCCATTAGATGTAAATATTGGTTTTATTGATTTAACGAGAGATTGTATGTACACGTTTTGTCTGCTTATTAAACCTGAGCACTGAGGATCTGAACTGAGGCATTTTATTTTATACGATTTTGTGCTTATGATTTATCTTTTAAAATGTAAACAGAGATTACGGTGAAAAACTCTAAGTGAAAATCATTGAAAGAGGTGTCGGATATTTTCTAAAGTGGAAAATACGACAAAAATAGATTTGTTACGCCCAAAAGCTCCACCGACGCTAACTCAATGTGAATTATGTTCGGTGGTACAACTTCACGTGACTCAAAAGTCCTTTCTTAGCTTTTTTTTTTTTGGCCGCCACTCATATATATATATAGATATATAAAAATTTATATATAGTGTGTTGGTGTCTCATGACTCAAAGACCTCCTATAAATTAATAATTCCCTTCTTTATCAAAAGCTTTAGTTGTTTATTTAGTTGGCTTTTTTTTTATTCAACAAACGTACCTGGAACAAGGCAATGGACGATGGGGCTGCAAATCCCTCATTTATACTCTAAAACAATGTCTGATTCGTCCAAAATGTACCCCCTCCCAAAAAAAAAAAAAAAAAGAGAGAAGGAAACGAAAAAGCGCACTGTACCTTATGATCGTGTTCATTTTAAGGCAATACGTTTTCATATTTTCTTTTGATCATGAAGCACTGTTATGCGTGCTAAACATTGCTCTGCTATTTCGTAAATGCTAGTACATAAGTGATGGCACAATATTTTGAAACATTAAAAACCCAAATTTAAGGAAAAATTTCTACTAAGGATCATAGTTGGCAATTAATTTCAGTCAGTCTCCAAAAAATTCTTAAATTTCACTGAAAGATTCTAAAATTTCATTGAAAGACCCAGGGGATAAATTGAAATTAATTGCACAACCTATTTTACAGAAATGCTTTGCAAAATGTCAGCTGCTAAAAATGAAGAAGAAAGAGGGAAAAAGGAGAATTTGGTGTGTGAGGTAAACTGTTTTTCCCAAAATTTTCATTCTGTTGAATTGACTTATTAAGTATAGTTGGGTTGTGATAGTTGAATAATATAAAAATGAGTGTTTAAATGCATGGATAAGTAGGTAGTGAGGGAGAAAAAAATATGATATTGCTTTTAAGTTTAGAGAGATATTATTATCTTCTTCTTCTTTGAAGTTAATAAACATGAGGTGTTAGTGATTTTTGAAAAGAGGGTGAGAACGGGTGAACACTGATTGAAATACGTTGTTGAAGGAACTTATAGAGGGAGAACTGAAAGGAAAATGGGTGAATGTGCTGAAATGGGTGATATGAAAGCTAAATGTGCAAAGAAATGGTAACTTGCAGTTGTGAAAATACATATTCAGATTGTAAATTTGCAAGTTAGAATTGTGTAGGAAAATGGCAATTTAATGTTATGAAAACCTGTATTTTTGTGGTAAAACTACAAATTTCTGTTGTTAAAGTATACTGTCTATTATTATTGAAAGTTGATTGAAATTGATAGTTGAATTATGTGCAGCAACGGATTATAAATGGCTATTGGTGGTGAGAAACAATTATTTTGCATCTTCCATATGGGAGGGGAATTTGTAAAGACTTTAGAAGGAAAATTGGTATATGAAGGGAGTATTATAGGTGGAAGATTGATCAGAGAATGGATGATATATGAAGAACCACAAAGCATAATAGCAAATAATGTTTGGCCAGGCAATGATCAATATAAAATGAAGTATACAGTTAGTTTGGACAGGAAAACATTTTTAGACCTTGTCGATGATATTGAAGCATGACAATTAATTGAGTATAATGACAACAGTGGGCATGTTTATATTTGCAACAATGAGAAAGACTTGACACAAGCGTCACAGTTGGACAGTGCACAAAAGTAAATGGGCAACTTTATTTAGATTTTTTTGTATATGATAAGAGATTGTATAATTTTCATAAATTGAATTGTAAAACTCAGAACTTGTATTTGTAGTAATATATATGCGTATATGGATGATTGGTTTTTACTCTTAGCTCAAGAAAAAATTTATGGTACACTTATGATTCCAGTTGAGACACATGACATTCTTAGGCTAAATTCCATTCGATATGAAGAATACTCGTCAACTATCTTTCTACAACCACCATTGACTACTCGCCATCCTGGAAGGCCTAAAGTTAGGAGGATTGAAACACAATTTCAGGACAAGAAAATGTATTGCTCAAGACTGGGTAAAGGTGGTCACATGAGAAAAAAACTTGTAGTAACTTGAACGATGTGTGACTTGATTGTTGACAATAGTATTTTTTTTGGTTTAATATACAGCTACTTTTATACATGAATAAACACCAATATGTATTTTTTTAGATAGGTTGGGAAAGTAGCTATGACAACCCATTTAGTATATTTGGTGGTGAGTTGTAATCTTTTTTGTATAGTGAATTGATAGTTGAAATATTTCATGACAGTACATGATGACAGGCTATCCCAAGTACTGTGCTGAAATTAGCTGGTAATACTATAAACGTATGAAAGACTTTGTCCACTTGTGAATGGACGTATTTCTGTTGTTAATTAATATATTGATTTTGCAAATTTCCTAATTCCAGTTATAATGCACATATCATTTCCTGTTGCCAATTACGTAAGTCCACTTACGAATACATGAGTTCCTGTTCTAAATTTCCCAACACCTGTTGTAAACTGTCTAAACCTAGTTGTGAACACACTTGACAGACTAACGTGATGGTTAAGTTATACTTGAAAATTTGCACTTGTGAAAACACTTATTCCTCTTATGAATTTCCTAATGCCTGTTGCAAATTGTCTAAGCCTAGTTGTCAACACATTTAACAAACACTAGCATGATGGTTAACAGTACATTGTGAAAATTTGCACTTGCAAAAATGCTAGTTCCTCTTGTGAATTCCCCAACACCTGTTACAAATTGTCTAAACCCAGTTGTGAATATACTTGACAGACTCTAGCATGATGGTTAAGTTATATTTGAAAAATACCACTTGCAAAAACATGAGCCCCTGTTGCAAACTCTGCTATTATTGTTGCAAATTCCCTAATTCCAGTAGTCAACATTTGCAGTCAAAGTATGAAATTTGTGGGGGAAAATATATTGCCATTACTGGACATGTAATAAATATATAATATATAGTTCATTGCACTAAAAATGAAATTGTGGGTAATCTTTATGTATAGAAGTTGACACATCCTTTGCTAATATAAAAGACATCTTGAGCTGATAGATCCCTCTTCAATTTTCTCTTGGTTGTGTCTGTATCTTTGCAAGTAGTTGTACAACAGCTACCGACTATATATTTCTTACATGAGTAATGAGCCACCACAGCAAGTCTGACCTTAGAGAACTGAGTTCTTCCTATTGCACAACATTAAGAACCATCAAACAAGAGACACAGTGGAGTACAAGATTGAAATCTAAAAATAATGCATTCATAGATAAACACTTAATCAACTCATGCTTCTATAAAATAGTTGTTTCCTGCCACTAGTAGCCATTTATAATCTGTTACTGCACATAATTCAACTATCAATTTCAATCAACTTTCAATAATAATAGACAGTATACTTTAACAACAGGAATTTGCAGTTTTACCACAGAAATACGGGTTTTCATAACATTAAATTATCATTTTCCTGCACAATTCCAATTTGTAAACTTACAATCTGAATACGTATTTTCACAACTACAAGTTACTATTTCTCTACAAATTTAGCTATCATATCACCCATTTCAGCACATTCATCCATTTTCCTTTCAGTTGTCCCTCCATAAGTTCCTTCAACAACGTATTACGGTCAGTATTCACCCGTTCTCACCCTCTTTTCAAAAATTACTAACACCTCATGTTTATTAACTTCAAAGAAAGATAATATCTCTCTCTAAACTTAAAAGCAATATCAGATTTTTTTCCCTCCCTCACTACCTACTTATGCATGCATTTAAACACTCATTTCTACATTATTCAACTATCACAACCCAACGATACTCAACAAGTCAGCTCAACAGAACAAAAATTTTGAAAAAAATAGGTTATCTCACACACCAAGTTCTCCTTTTTCTGTCTTTCTTCTTCCTTTTCAACAGATCACATTTTGCAGGGCATTTCTATAAAATGGGTTGTGTAATTAATTTCAGTTTGCCTCCTAGGTCCTTAAGTAAAATTTTTTGGAAGTTATCTGAAATTAATTGCCAACTGTGGTCCTTAGTTAAAAATTTCCCCAAATTTAATTGGGTCTTATAGTACAGAAAATTAGGGAGAAGGACCTACAAGAAGTGATATTTATTAGGAAGGATCTTAAAAAGTGCAATTATTTAGGAGGACCAAATATTAAAATATAATTTTAAAAATACTAAGGTGTTCTTAACCAAATCTCTTATCTTTCGTCTAACCACTAATTTTGAATTTTAAATTAAATCCTTAATTTAATTATTAAATCTTTAATAGCTCATACCGGCACATCTCTCATTCGCATTCCTGTCATTCCTCAACATGGATCCACACCACTAATACTCTTTATTGCCCTATACCAACCGTTGTTAATACATAGTTTGTGTGATTATAAGATCATTAATAATGATAGTAATATTGTGTAGGCTTTTCTGATTGATGCAACGAGTCTTATTACATTTGGAGAATATTTGGAGATTAATTTTGAGATTCCTTAAGTTAATGTGTTAGATAATATTAGTGTCTCAAACATTGGATGATCTATGTGATTTATTAATATTTTTTGTTGTTATTAGTATGTTGTCTTTTTTTGCTATTTCAATTTTTAAACTTCATACTTACAATTATTTGGTTTATAAATTTTTTTTGGGGTTTACAATCAATTGAGCATAGATGGAGTGAGGTTATAGTTTTAGCTAAATGTATTTTATTTGAATAATATTAAATTATGTATTGTTATTAGACTTGAAAATTGAGATCATAAAAATATGGATATAAAAGTAAAATAACAGTGCAAAAATATTTTTATTAATGAAAAATAGGTTGTAAAGTTAGTGGTTAGAGAAAATGTAGGAGATTTAGTTGGGGGTATTTTAGTATTTCTAAAAATGTATATATTGATATTTGGTCCTCCTAAATTATTACACTTTTTCAGATCCTCCCCAATAAATATCATCTTTTCTTGGTCCTTCTCTCTAATTTTCCCTTTATAGTATTATTGCTTAATTAAAGAATAACAAGGAGAATTTAATTATCATCTATTTCAAGCTTATCACAAAATATTAAAGAAATTGAGGAGTTAAAATTTGAATCAAGTTGAAGTAATCAAAAATAGTTATCTTATGCGTAGGATTATATACTTAAATAACTAAACTGAAAGATAAAATAAAATTGTAAATAAGTGTATAGGTATTTGAAAATAAAAGTAGGGAAAAAATGATGATGATAATATGAAATAGATTGAAATTCGAATTTCAAATCTGTCATGTGAAGTTTAACCCAAAATATATATATATATATATATATATATATAAACAAGAGAGATTGAGTTTAACTTTTAAAAACTTTTTGATTGATTCCGGTAAATTTCATATAAATCGGTTATATGTTTAAGTTTAATGGAACTTCAAATAATAATAACAATAAGATAAATTAATTAATTAAATGAAGATTTATTAACTTTAAAGATACAGTAACTTAACCCCTACTTCCTATCCACTAATTCTTTATCCTTTAGCCGCCTCTCAGTTTCTTATTTAGCTTTCCCACTACTATGAACTTGTGACTTTTCAGAAAGCATTACTCTTTCTTCTATTCTAAATATTCCATCCTCATAAATCAAAATAAATTTATGGTAAACTTTGCTGTTCTTGTTTTTTTCTCTTTTTTATTTATTTCCCTTCTCATAATTTCTCTTTACCTCATTCTACCCGTAGGTCTCCTTGTCATCACCTTCTCCAAGATATACATATATTTATTAAGGTGTGCACCTACTTTTCTCTTCTTCTTTTCTTCTCCCTTTCCTCACGTCTAACAACTACAATCATGAATATACACATGTATACATTAATAGGAAAAAGGATGAGAATGATTTGACACCATTGACTACCGTTTTAATACTTAATGTCTTTCTTCATTGATTCCTCTTTCTTCCCTTGCCCTCTTCCTTGCATGTGTGTTTTTTTTTAAATTAGATTTTGCCTCTTCTTATGACTGTCTATATATATGCTTGATAGAAATATGAATAAATATATATACCTCTATATATCATCACCCTTTATTTCGTCTTGGTGCTCCTCCGTTTTAATAATAGGTGCGTATACTTTTATATATACATATATATATATATATATAAAAGAAATTCAGCGATATATAAAGAAATTTACCATTTTGTTAGTGTTGAAACATGGGATAAAGGCTTAAAAAAAATATTCTTCAACTTTACATAAAGTAAAGTTAACATTTTACTAATACTTACAAAAAGTTAACTAGAAGAAATTAATAATATGTGTTGTGGGCTTTAGGATAACTTTAAAGTTTTCGAGTAACTTTCACGTAACATTAAAATAAGCATATGATATAATTTTTAGTCTCAAATTGTAAGTTAATATTTTATTATGTTGACTTTGTAGACTCTCTTTGAGAGCCGTCTTGATTGAAATTGTTGTTGTGGTTGCTGGAGAGCTAGAAGAAAATAGGTAAATGATAAACTCTCGAAATTCCTACCAATTCAACTTGTTTTAACACTTTTTTCTGGGTTTTGGAAGTTAATTATGCAAGGTTATTTCCTTAAAGCTATAAAATATGGCTTGAAAAAGTAAAATTTGATTTATGCTAACAATTGGGAATTATTTGTGCAATGCTTCTAAGATTCTTGTTGTAGGAAATAGCAAGAGTTGGAAGATGAACGACAAGGAAAAAGATTAACCAATTTTGGTTGATCAGAGGAAGATCAAGGATCCAGAGCGAGCAAAGATGGAAGACCAAAGGTAGAGAGGCTAAAAAAGCACCATCTATCACGGCCCCTGAAGCAATCTGTCGTGGCATCTCCAACAAAAAGGAAGGAGAGGCATTTTATATAAGGCACTGCAGTGCCTATCTATATCTGCCACAGCGCCTAGTCCTTCCTGAGGAGCTTGCCATTCTGTAATAGGCACCACAATGCCTCTCTATCTCTGTCGCGGTGCCCAGTCCTTCCAAGAAGTTCCCATTTTGTATTATCCGCTACGTGGATGAGCATATCCACGGTGGCTTCTATTCCCACACAGTTGTGCGTTTTGCATTTATAACTTAAAAATTAAGACATCTAAGAGGGAGAACTCGTGATTTTTGACATTCTTTGACTTGGGGGCTTATTTGGAGGTGTTTTCTGCTAGGGTTTGGTGGTTTTGAAGCTTGGGAACATTGGGCTTGAAGTTGCAAGAGATTGGTAGCTTCTTCTATCATCTTCCTTGATTTTCTTCTCCTCTTCTGCTTTGTTTCTGCAATGGCTATGAAATGGCTATGTATTTGTAGCTCTTTGCTCAACATTTGTAGCTAGAGTAGTCATTCTAGAGTTGTTTTGATCTATGGTATGGATTAAGACTTGTTTTAACTCTCTCTTCAGTGTTAATGATAATGTTATGTTGTTTTTATCTTGAGTTTAATACTTCCTTGTGATTGGCCACTATTTGGAATGATTTGTTGATTGGTTGAAACTTAAGAACGTTAAATCGATCTTTGAACTTGGATAAAAATGTGCTAGACCAGAAATTTATCCTATTAAATGAATGGTTTGTTGGATAGAATAGAGATATATCTATTAACCTAGCATTGTCCAAAAAGGATTTTGGTTTTCAAAGTGTAATCTTTTTAAACAAAATCAAGAGATTGTGAAGTTTTACTAAGATTGCAAAACTTGATTTTGAGTTGAAAAAGATTAATCAATATTTGTGAACATTGGGCTAACTTAACTTATCATTAAGCACCAAATGAGAAGTTACTAATCAAGTTTTATGAAGTACAATAGTGAGAAGTAACCTTAGATCCTTATTTGTCTCAAAGTCAAGTTTATTTTATTTTGAGTTTAATCTTTGTTTTCAAAGTACATTAAACAATTTTATTTACAACAGTTATTTCACTTAACCGAATCAAGAGCACAATTATGATTTTTAAATCATTTGGCCTTAGTCTCTGAGGGAACTATACTTTTTATATTATTTGCGACCTATCCGCTTGCAGTTAAGCTAATCAGCTAATAGTACGTAACTCAAGATTTGTCCATATGTGTGCAATCTTTATCTATCATGATTAAATTTGTTTTGACAGTAATAGATATATAACTTTATTAGCTTAATTAATACAAATAAATAAATAAGACTGAAAAGGTGAGGGGATATAATTGTATTCTTTTTTTAATTATTATTGTAAAAATCTAATATTTTTTTAAAATTTGTTTTGTAAAGGTGCCTTCGTGCCATTCGCTAAATATAAATGTATAATGATATTTTGTGATGATCTTGTATTATACGTTCCTTTATTTTAACACATTTTTCTGTTCTCCAATCTTTAACAACGAATCTTAAAACTGATAAAAATATCTGTATTTTGCTAACTAGTTAAAAAAAAACAGAGAAGAACTGTTAACGATTAACATTTAAAATTTATACCGGTTATCTTGTGTTCAATGTAAAATGAGTTTTTAACATTGGTTTCTATGTCAATCAGTGTTAAAATTTTGCCCTAGCTATAAATACTGCCCTTCTGCCCTCAATTTTGCAGTCTCTGTAACATCCCGAATTTTCTCACTCAGGATGAGTAGAAAAGAAAAAATTCATTAAGATTATTTAATAGCCCAATTACAATTGGGGAAAATTACGGAATATTTATTTGCAAGGTCTAGAAATATTTTGAAAAAGTGCATTCCCAAAACGTGGCTTAAATAATTTTAAAGTTATTTTCATAGCAAAATGGGTTATTTCTTAGAAAATTCTAAGAAAAATATTTAGAGGTCTCTAATTAACTAGGAAATTTTAGGAAAATTATTTTATGAGGTAAAGAAGTTATTTGAGGCATAAAATCCTTAAAATGGGTTAGGGATTAATATCTGGAATTAAGAGTTATTTTCTTGGAAAATTCAACGAAAATAGTTATGAGTTAATTTTTGACCCAAAATTTTTAGAGAAATTATTTTAAGGGTCATAAAAGCTAATGGATAAGGAAAATCCATATAAAACATGGTGGAATAACTTCTGTGTTTATTCTCTAGGTTCAGAAAAATATAGAAAGGATCAAAGTGAAGACAAGGTTTATTGTGAAAGGCAAAATGGTCAAGACAATCAGCCACACGCACACCCACGTGTTGCTCCATCCTTATAACCATCAGAATTCATTTTCTTCCCTATTTCATTACTGCCCAAGTCTTGAAACAAAGAGAGAAGGAGGGCGAGAGAAGCAGAGCATGGCGGAGCTAGAGAAGTGATCGGAGGTGTTTGAGTTACATGAAAGCCGATAAATCAAGCAAGGTGAGTCTTCTAATCCCTCTTCCATGGTTGTTTTCTACATTTGGTGGATGAATATGAAGTTGATGATGAAAGAAGTTTGGGTTGGGTCGCTGGTTTAGGATGATAATGAGTTATAGTTAAAGTCTATGTCATATGCGAACAGGATTTGCTGTTGCATGTAGGTTTTGTGGGTGCATGTTGTTCAAAATCTCTGTTCTGGTTCGGCCGAAATAGAGACCAATATTTCTTGGTCTGTGTTGTATTGATGTTGGGTTGGTTTTGGTTGAAAAAGGAAGCTTAAGATGTATAGGAGTAAGAATTGCCACTGCATGTGGTTTTTGGTTTCGGCATGTTGAAGTTCGATGGATTTGATGAGATGTTTACAAATAGGATTTGTGTCTTCTTATCTTGGTAAGTTGGCGTCGGGTTTCACAACAAAGAAGTAGGGAACACAGCTGTATAAAGTTTCTAGATTGCATGTGCTGTTTGCTCTAGTTTGTAGGTATCGAAACAGGGGCTGTTGTCTTCTTGAAGCTGCTGTTTTAGTTTTAGGATAATTGAGGGAAATGGAATGCTTAAATGCTAGAATAATTAAGCTATACAAAAAGAGATACATATGTTTATACCTGCTCGGATGCCATGGTTGTTCAAAATGAGGTTTTGGAAAGTATATATATAAAGGAACATATATGTACTCGATTGTTGTGGGTGTTGACTAGTGGATGTTGGGAGTAGCAAACTTTAAGTCTGAAATTGTTGTTCATGAGGAGTTAAGCCGTGGGGTCTAATGGAAGGATGATTAAAATATAATTATTATGTCCCTCTCTATCTCTATATATATATCCATATATGTTTGTTATATGTACATTGTAGCTGTCAAGAGAGGCCGAATTGGTTCATGAAATATTAAAATAATGAGGTTGGTTGGATGTATTTGAGTTTCTGTTTTATGACTCACAAAGCAAGAATTTCTATCTATGAAAGAATGAGTTTAGCTTCTAAACATGGGAACTGAAATTTTGGGATGTTAGGAAGAACTTAAAGTGATTAAGTTTTGAATTAAGGATGTTTTAAGTTATATTTAGAAGCAGTAAAATGAAGATTTAATTATTGTTGTAAGGTGAAAAATTTCCAGATTTGAATAAGGAGCTGAATAGATAAAGTATATTTGAGTTTCATAGGGATTGTCGTTGAAACAGGGGGTGATTAAATCCTATTAAATATGTGTGTGAATCTGGAAAATTTCCAGATTTGTTTCTAAGTGATGTTTAAGGATTGTTGGATTAAACAAAATGAATTTGGGAGTTAAATGAGGATTTTGAAAGTACGTGTGTATACACACACACACACACGCATATTATCTTGGACCAAGATGACCAAGTTACTAAGTAAAATAGTTGTATGTGTTGAGATAAGGAAGGAAGCCTTCCCAAGAGAATAGTTTGAATAAGAAAAATTGTCCACGATGACCAACTATTATGTGAGGGTAGAGACTAAAGAAGATTTGGGATTTAGAGAGAGTTATTTAATTTATGAATTACAGTTGGATCAAGTGTTAGTATACCTTTACCAAGATGATAGGTTTTTTATATCTACTCAAGCCCACCAAGAAGCAGAAAGAAAGGAGAATGGTAAGGTTTGATTTGGAGGGAGGCAGACCAGGTAGTAGTTCCTTCCTACGTTACACTTGTGTATAATTGCTGCATATTTGTTTGTGTCATATTACTGTTTAAAGCATGAGAACATGTAACCCTTATTTCCTTGCATGAAGTATTTAGCCATGATCACATGTAGTTGATAGACATGGGGCAGTATCTGCCAATTATTTGCGCATTATTTATTCAACTGGTCTATCTGTCATTACGCATAAATGCTTCATTGTATTAGCTTGCAAGGTTATGTTCCACTTTGGCTTGTTTTGCATACTTTGTGTAATTTGCACGTTTGATGGAAATTACTACTACAGGGATTCTTTAGAATCTCACCCTCCTATTCATGATGAACAACGAAGGCTAGTAGCTCGAAGGATAAGGAGGTTGTTTAAGAAGAAGGTGAGTTGGCTGAAGAGCAGAAATGCCTGTTATATTCTTGAATCTCTCTATATTTCATTTATTCTAGCATGATTTTCATGGTATTATATGTTTAATTTTGGATTTAATGGTGCTGAAATACTACTAATTGCTTGGAAGGAGTGTTTTGTAATTTCATGAGAATTTAGGTCCAGAAATCAAAGAAACAAACACTCAGGGACTTGATATGAAAAAGTGATACGACTCTCTGTAAAAAGCACCGTGGTGGATTTAAAGAAGTGCCACGGCGGATTTAGCTCAACAGGCAGCTCAGAGTCACTAATATAAACAACGCAGTTTTGGATGTGTGCCGCGGCGGATGACGAAAATCAGTAATTTGAACCAGAATGCGTGTGACAGAATCTGGGAGGGAATGGAATCGGATCTTGGAGCTCCATTTTGGTTAGCATGCGGATCCTGAATTGATTTTCAGTTGGGAGGCGTTAAATACAAGGGAGTAAAGCATTTAGGAGAGGATTGAGTTTTGAGATTCAGTTTTGGAAGTTTCCATCTTCATCTTTATCATCATCTCTCAGCATTTCTCGATCAGGCTAGAATCCTTCATCCAGATTCTCCATTTCTCAACCATCACCATTGCTTCGATGAAGTTCCTATCCTCCAGCTTGAGTCTTTCATCCTCCATGTCCAGCTAAGCTTCAAGGATTTCTAGGAGTTATAATAGAGCCAGTGCTATGGTTAAACAGGGAAGAGTTTAGAGTTTATAGGTGTTTAATTTCGGTAATATTTTGATTGTGTTGTCAATCTTTGTTTCTGGATTCAGACTTCTCTCTATCCATTTCTATGAGTTGAGATTTGGTTAATTGTATTCAAAAGTTATCTTCTTGATTTAGAGTAATGATGTATGGTTATTTAGCTAGGTCTAGTTATGGATTTATACATTGTGATTGAATTCTTGGGAATTATTGGTTAATATTTCTTTTGGAAGTGGATGAATCTCCATTTAATCAATCTCACCTCATCAGAAATTAATTCAATTAAAGCTTTTAAATTTTGATTGATGTAAGAAAGGCAATGAAGGCAAAGTTATACCTTCTAGGAATTGTTCATCTCATTGATTTCCAATCTCAAAACATTCTCCTTTCTGAATCTGATTTTAGTAGCATTTGATTACAGTCTAGAAATGATTTCATCTCATTTGCCAATGCATTCACCTAATTTCTTCCCTAAATTGTGACTTAATCACTTAATAACACTATTGGACTCTTGAGTTCCTTGAGATTGACCTCTGATTGGAAGCTACTTAGCTGCATTCTTAGAGTATTAAATTTGGTTTTAAACGCCATAAGATCAAATTTTTGGTGTCGTTGCTGGGGAACTCTGTCTCCCTGGTGTTTGTAGTGTTTTTGTGCACTTAGGATAGAATTAGGTTGTGTGTTTCTTGGTTTTCTTTAGTTACTACATAATTAGAAGGTTTTGGATTTGGATTCTTGACTTTTTGGCTAATCATACTTGTTTTTCATTGTGTAACTCATTCATTGCACTAATTTGTGGCCATTCTTACTACAAGGTTTGCCCCGATTGCTTTATAATCATTGCTCTTGAGTGTTTTCAAGTTTAAGGGGTAGTTGATACAATTTAGAGCTGATTTTTCGTCATTCTACCACAGACACTGCGATGCGTCAGTGTATCTGCCGCAGCACCTCTTCTCTCTTACTCTTGGTGTAAAGCACTGCAGCGCTTTGCGGAATCCACTGCAGTACCCTTTCTCCCTCAGCTTTCAGTAATTTTCGGTCATAGAGGCCACAGCACCTCAAGTTAAAGGCCGCGGCACCTGGACCTGATTCTTACTTTTACTATTTTAGTTCAATTCTCTTGGTTGGTTTTGGTGCATGACTAGGGACAAAACATTTTATCTATTCGAGTCAAATTCAAGAGTCATAGTTCCTATTAAGAATACTCCTTCTTCAAACGATGGTATTGCTAAGTTGGTTAAAGCTATGAAAGAAGGAATGAGTGATTTGGGTGCAAGGATTGAAAGCACTGCAGCTTCTTCTAATTCCAAACTTGTTGCCATGGAAAGTAAGTTTGATAGCAAGTTTGAACAATGGAAAAATAAAATAAACAATCTTTTTGGCTATGTCACTCAACTAGCTAACTCATTAAGTGAGCTGTAAGCTAAAATTGGAGGGAATTTACCCTCCAATACTATGGTGAATCCAAAGTCTCTGAATGCAATATCCTTAAGGAGTGGGAAGCAAGTAGGGGCTAGTGAGAAGAAAGTAAGATTTACAAAAGAATGTTGTCACAAGGAATCAGATTCTAGTTCAGAAGAAGATTCTACACTTATTGTGCAATCTGAAAGTGGAAAAGAGAGGAAACTCTTACAGCAAGTGAAAACCTCTCATATACATTCTGGAGATAAGGAAGAAGCTAAATCTTCCCAGGTACAATAGGAGAACATAGGAGTCATAAGCAACAAGAATCCAACACATCTTTCTCAAATCATCAAGCAGAAAGAGGAGGTAAAAATTTCTGATTTACCATTTCCTAATTCATTTCTAGTATCTAGAAAATTATCTAATGATCAACTTGAGAAGGATGCTATGAATTTGTTTGGTAAACTTGCTGTGAATGTTCCTTTACTTGATTTCTTGAAAGGAGCACCTAAATACATGAGGTTGCTAAAAGAATTATGCACTAACAAGAAGAAATGTAAACCTAATGAGAAAATGCAATTGGGCTCTAATGTTTCTGCCATTTTTAAACCTCAACTACCCATTAAGTGTGCTGATCCTGGATCTTTCACAATACCTTGCACTGTTGGTCCTTTGAATATTGCTAATGCTCTTTTGGACTTAGGAGCTGCAATTAATGTGATGCCTCTTTCTTTATACACATCTTTAGGCATTCAAACTATTAAGAGCACTAGCATGTTAATACAACTTGCTAATAGGACCATTAGGAAGCCAAGAGGGTTGTTGGAAGATATCTTGGTGAAAGTCAAGGACTTGGTTATCCCTGTAGATTTTTATGTTTTGGATATGGATACCCCATCCCATGTTCAAGAAACACTGATCTTGGGTAGACCATTTCTTAGGACTGCTAATACAATAATAAGCTTGAAAGATGGATACATAACCATGGAAGTAGGGGATAAGAAAATTCAATTTGATGTTTATAATGAAACATCCCTTTGAAGATTAATCACTTTTAGGTGTCAATGCTATTGATTGTTTGATTGATGAGGCTGTGGAAGAATATGAATGATCTTTGCATAAATTGAATGAGGAAGAAACTTTGGATATTGGTTTTTCTTTTCTTGATGTCAATTCTCTTTTCTGCCTCGATTTATTTTTGGATGATAATGATGACGTGTGTAGTATTGAGTCTTTGACAGTTGATAGCTTACTTTCCACTTTGTCATCTTTTTCTTTTGACCTATCTTCTATTAATGATAAGGTATTTTCTCATGCATCAAGCCAAGAGCTTGGAAAGGATTTTGTGTCTGATTTTGTAGAAGTGAAAAAGCTGGCTCAAGGTATATTGAACAAGGAAAGGGAAGAAAACATAGGTTTTGGTCTAGAATCTATACTTACTTCTTCTATTCCACTTCATTTTAATTGTCCCAATTCTTTGCACATTATACAATATCTTGCTAATTTCTTTTCTAGCCTTTCTACAAAGGTGAACCAAAGAAAGAAAAGTCAAGGTGAGGAACAACAAATAGCTGATTCTTTCATAGCAATAAGGGGAAAGGATATGCTTGACTCTACAATTCGAGATAGGGAGTTTTCTGACCTTATTTCTCCTAGAATTAACGCTATTCCTGAGAAGCATATATCATTTGATTCATCTTGTAATTATGCATATTCCCTACACATATCTTCAGCAGGTCTAGCTATTTTGGAGCTTAAGGAATTAGTACCTTCTGTCATTAAACCACCAGAGTTGGAACTTAAACCATTGCCTTCTCATTTGAGATATGCATATCTAGCTGAAAATGATAAATTGCATGTTATCATAGCTAGCTCCTTATCTAATATTGAGGAGAAGAAATTGCTCACTGTTTTGAAAAGAAATAAGAAAGCAATAGGTTGATCTATGGCTAATGTTCCTGGTATTGCCCCCTCCATTTGTACACATAAAATTTTACTTCATGAGGGACCAAAACTAGTGAGACAACCACAGCATAGACTTAATCCAGTCATCTTAGATGTTGTGAAAAAGGAAGTGAATAAATTTTTGAGTGCTAGAATTATATATCCAATTTCAGATAGTGAGTGGGTTAGCCTTATGCAAGTGGTTCCTAAGAAAAGTGGCATTACTGTTGTTAAAAATCAAAAGAATGAATTAATTGCAACAAGGGTCCAAAACTCATGGAGGGTATGCATTGATTACAGGAAATTGAATGATGCTACACTTAAAGATCACTTTCCTCTACCTTTTATTGATCAAATGCTTGAAAGATTAGCTAGAGGAACTAACTACTGCTTTCTAGATGGTTTTTCAGGGTATTTCCAGATTCCTATTGCTCCGGAAGACCAAGACAAGACCACATTCACCTGTCTATTTGGGACATTTGCCTACAAGAGGATGCCTTTGGGGCTATGCAATGCCCTGGGTACCTTTCAAAGGGCTCTGATGTCCATTTTTAGTGAATTTCTAGGCTCATCTATGGAAGTGTTTATGGATGATTTTACTGTGTATGTTGACACATTTGATGAATGTTTAGAAAGTCTAGATAGGGTTTTGTCTAGGTGCATTGATAGGAATTTGATTCTGAATTTTGAAAAATGTCATTTTATGGTTGATAATGGAATTGTCTTGGGTCATCTAGTCTCTAAGAAAGGAACTGGAGTAGACAAAGCTAAAATTGAAGTTATTGCTTCTTTGCCCTATCCAACTAACTTGAAGGAACTTAGGTCATTCCTTGGACATGCTGGTTTCTATCGAAGATTTGTGAAAGATTTCAGCAAAATAGCAAACCCTCTTTCTAGGATCATACAAAAGGATGTGGCATTTGTTTTTGATGATGCTTGTGAAAAGGCTTTTGATTCATAAAAGAGCATGATTGTTTCTCCACCTATACTTTCTGCACCTGATTGGAAATTAGATTTTGAACTTGCTTGTGATGCATCTCATGCTTCCATTGGTGCTATGTTAGGTCAGAAAGTAAATAAGCTGTCTCAAGTCATTGCATATGCATCCAAAACCCTTGACAATGCACAGACTAATTACACAACCACTGAAAAGGAACTTTATGCTATTGTATTTGCTTTAGACAAATTTAGACCTTACCTTCTTGCATCAACAGTGGTTGTCTTTACTGACCGTTCTGCTGATAAGTTTTTATTTAGCAAGGCACGCACTAAGCCTAGACTGTTGAGATGGGTTTTGCTTCTCTGAGAGTTAGACATAGAGATCAAAGACTGAAGTGGAGCTAAAAACCATCTTGCAAACCATTTGAGTCGATTAGCAACAGGAACTAAGGGAGTTTCTGACCCTAATCTGATTTGTGATGAATTTCCAACTGCTATTCTTTGTTCTATAGCTTCTTAGGATCTATGGTTTGCTAACATGGTCAATTTTCTAGCTACTAGTTTAATCCCTGATACATTGTCTCATTTTCAGACTTAGAAGCTCAAAAGTGAAGCCAAATATTGCATTTGGGAACCGCCTTACTTATGGAGGATGTGTAATGACCAATTGATTAGGTGTTGCGTTCCAAATGAAGAAATTCAAGGTATCTTGGTGGCATGCCATTCTCATGCTTGTGGAGGCCATTTTAGTGTTAAGAAAACTTCAACGAAGATTTCGGAATGTGGATTTTATTGGCCTATCCTCTTTAAAGATGCTTATGAGTTTTGTAAGAGTTGTGACAAGTGCTAAAGGTTTGGAGGTAATACTAAGAGGAATGAGATGTCTCAATATCCTATTCTCTTTTGTGAAATCTTTGATGTATGCGGTATAGATTTCATGGGTCCATTCCTACCATCCTCTAGAAATCATTATATTCTCTTGGCTGTGGATTATGTTTCAAGATGGATCGAAGCTATTCCCACAAAGAAACAGTTTCAAAATTCATAAAGTCACATATCTTCACAAGATTTGGAATCCCTAAGGCTATAATAAATGACCATGGGACTCACTTTTGCAATAAGGTCTTAAATGGATTTTTCTCTAAGTTTGGGGTTACTCACAAGATGTCCACAGCTTATCACCCCCAAACTAATGGTCAGACAGAGGTTTCTAATAGAGAATTAAATAGATTTTAGAGAAGATAGTTAAACCATTAAGAAAGGACTGGAGCATTAAATTGGAAGAAGCTTTGTGGGCCTACAAGATTGCATACAAGACACCCATAGGAATGTCACCCTACAGGGTAGTTTATGGAAAACCTTGCCATGTCCCGGTTGAACTAGAGCACAAGGCCTATTGGGAAATTAAAGCATTTAATTTGGATTTTGAAGCTGCTGCAATAGAGAGGAAACTGCAACTGCAAGAGTTAGAAGAAATTTGAATGGAGGCATATGAGAGCTCTTGAACCTACAAGGAGAAAAGTAAAATTATTCATGACAAGGGAATTCTGAGGAAACAATTTCATGTGGGTGATAAGGTCCTATTATTCAAGGCTAAGTTTAAGTTTAAACATGGAAAATTGAAAACCAAGTGGGATGGGCCTTATCTAGTCACCAAAGTACATCCCTTTAGAATGGTTGAATTAATAGATGAAAAAAGTGGCCAAAATCTGAAAGTTAATGGTCACTTACTCAAGTTGTATCATGAGCACTTCCATCCCCCATGAGGCTACAGGTTGTTTCTTCCACCTTATCTCATGTGCTTTTATTTGCATATTTGAACTTGTTAAGAGAATAAGTGTGGGGGAAACCCTTTTCTATTAGCTTAGGAAAATCTTTGTTCGTTTGTTTTCTTTTAGTTGGTTTTCCCTCTTTGCACAGCTCATTGGTTTTGTATTGAGGACAATACTTTGTATAAGTGTGGGGGAGATAAGTATTGCTAATGGCTTAGTTAGATGGTGATTGTATTGATATTTAAGTTGTGATTGAAGTAGTTGAGCCATGTTTTACAGCTGAACATGTGATTTAATTCAAAGGTTTTTTGTTCTTAATAATGCATTGCATGTTCCTGTGATTTAAAGCTGCATTTGTTAGTGTTTGAATGATAATTTTTCTTGGAACATTCAGTTCTGTGAAAAGAGCCGCAGCCCTCTGAGTAATCTACCACAGCGCCTAATGGAAGTTTGGTTCTAAGAAAAGCGCTGCAGCCTATGTTGAAAGGCGCTGCAGCGCCTATTCCTAAATGAAGGTGAACACCTCCTTTTTGATGCTGAGTGTCACTGAGTAATTGTATTGTGATGGTTTAGAATCTTTTTAAGAGAGAGACAATTGGATTTGCTCACCTAACACTTTATTTGTTCAAAAACCTTTTTGAGAATCAATTCATAACCCTTGATGTATTCTTGCAAGTTGGAAATCCATTTTGCAATCATATCAGAATCTATGCCTGGTTGATATTATTCTTATTACAAACCTTTTCCATGGGATTGATTTTGGTGGCAATTAAGTTAGTGACTAGATATGATTCAATTAAAGTAAGTGGATGAGAGAAAACCCACATGGAAGGAATTTGAGCCTATATGTTCTGAATTTGTGTGCATACTCTCTAGTCCTATGATCCTCTAGAACTTGTCCTAATTCTTCATTGAGACTACATTTTGATATGAGCGGGATGCATATAATAGAGGCATTTTATTTTAAACCCATTTTGATCTAAACACAAACCCTTTCACGTTTAACCTTTGTTCACCTTTTTGAGCCTTCATTTTCATTTCATTCATTGCTTTGTAGCAAGTGTTTTGCATGAGTTATATTTGGTTTTTCATTTTGAAAAGTGCGTCATGAATGTCTATATCTTTTGTCTTCTTGGGTTGGGTGCCCAAAAAAAAAAAAAAAAGAAGAGAAATGGAAAAGGCAATAAATAAAAAAGAAGAAGAAGAAGAAGAAGAAAATAAGTCGTGAAAAAAATTAAAAGAATAAAAAAAATTTCAAATAAGGCATTCCATGGTGGTTTGAAGGGCAAGGATTTTTGTTCCAAAAGTTTAAATCTGCACATTGGTGTCTTTTCAGGATTATACTTTAGCTTACTCTGAGTTGACATTTCGCTACTCATGCATTTCACTTGTTAGTTCATTCATTCCATCTTAGCCTTTTCCAACATTACAACATTAAGAAAGACCTCTTGATGCATTGAACTCATATAGTACAGTGGTGGAAATGTCGAGAATTTTGACAAGCCTATGGTAGGACATAGACTAGTAGAGACAAGAGAAAATTTAAACCCTGGTAAGTAGAGAGAAACACTTTAATTTGAGAGTCTCTCATTTCACTTGTAATGATTGAGCTATGTTTAGCATTAATTTTCTCGTCATTAATTGAAAGTTTTATGGATTGGCTTGCTCAGCAAATAATACAACTAGTGTATGGATTTTGATTTTGATTGCACTTGGATTGACATGTGTTCTGGGAAGTGAATTGGTGATTCTTTTGCCTGGAGTGCAAAGTGCTAGTGTGGGGAAATTTGATAATATTTCATTGATTCTAGCATGATTTTCATGGTATTATATGTTTAATTTTGGATTTAATGGTGATGAAATACTACTAATTGCTTGTAAGGAATGTTTTGTAATTTCATGAGAATTCAGGTCCAGAAATCAAAGAAACAAACACTCAGGTAGACTTGGTATGAAAAAGTGATAGGACTCTCTGTGAAAAGCGCCGCAGCAGATTTAAAGAAGCGCCACGGCGAATTTGGCTCAACAAGCAGCTCAAAGTCACCAATCTAAATGACGCAGTTTTGGATGTGCGCCGCGACGGATGATCATAGGCACCGCGCAGATGACGGAAATCAGCAATTTGAACCAAAAGGCGTGTGACAGAATCTGGGAGGGAATGGAACTGGATCTTGGAGCTCCATTTTGGTTAGCATGCGGATCCTGAATTGATTTTCAGTTGGGAGGCGTTAAATACAAGGGAGTAAAGCATTTAGGAGAGGATTGAGTTTTGAGATTCAGTTTTGGAAGTTTCCATCTTCATCTTTATCATCATCTCTCAGCATTTCTCGATCAGGCTAGAACCCTTCGTCCAGATTCTCCATTTCTCAACCATCACCATTGCTTCGATGAAGTTCCTATCCTCCAGCTTGAGTCTTTCATCCTCCATGTCCAGCTAAGCTTTAAGGATTTCTAGGAGTTATAATAGAGCCAGTGCTATGGTTAAACAGGGAAGAGTTTAGAGTTTATAGGTGTTTAATTTCGATAACATTTTGATTGTGTTGTCAATCTTTGTTTCTGGATTCAAACTCCTCTCTATCCATTTCTGTGAGTTGAGATTTGGTTAATTGTATTCAGAAGTTATCTTCTTGATTTAGAGTAATGATGTATGGTTATTTAGCTAGGTCTAGTTATGGATTTATACATTGTGATTGAATTCTTGGGAAGTATTGGTTAATATTTCTTTTGGAAGTGGCTGAATCTCCATTTAATCAATCTCACCTCATCAGAAATTAATTCAATTAAAGCTTTTAAATTTTGATTGATGTAAGAAAGGCAATGAAGGCAAAGTTATACCTCCTAGGAATCGTTCATCTCATTGATTTCCAATCTCAAAACATTCTCCTTTCTGAATTCTGATTTTAGTAGCATTTGATTACAGTTTAGAAATGATCATCTCATTTGCCAATGCATTCACCTAATTTCTTCCCTAAATTGTGACTTAATCACTTAATAACACTATTGGACTCTTGAGTTCCTTGAGATTGACCTCTGATTGGAAGCTACTTTGCTGTTTTCTTAGAGTATTAAATTTGGTTTTAAACAATATAAGATCAATTATGTACTTATGAAGTAGAATATTTTGATAAGTTAATATTTGTACTATTGTATATGTCATATGGGCAAGTAACTTTACTTGTTTTATGTAAATATTATTTTGTATCCTTCATAAGAAGGAGAGCATTGTTAGGTGAAAGTATATGCTGTCAACCAAGATGGTTGCTATATTTTTAATATAATATTACGAGATTGCACAGTATAAAATCATTCTAAGGCATAATAGATTAAGTTAAAAGCAGGGTTGATTATGGATCACTTTTCAATTATTCTAAAGGTTTGAAATGTTTGATTGACGGATTCCAATGTTGGAGGGGGGATTTTTTTTCCCTGTCTTTTCCCAAGTCGAAAACTTGGCATTAGTGATTCACATACGTTAAAATGATCCTATTAGTATATAAAAAGTGTGTTGTGTCACACCTCGCTTTATAATCCATTATATGTCAATTGAAACTAATATAAGTCATTTTGTAACGTTTCCGGATGAAAAATTTTGAATTTCAGGATTTCACTGTTCATCCTATCCGTATACTATTCATCCAAAAATGGGCCAATTTTAAAAATTCATAACTAAATTTAGAAAAATTGAAATGAAGTGGTTCCAATTTTCACACGAAGCTTGCTAAGATTTCTATGCAGGAAAAATAATCATTAAGTCTGATTCAATCCAGAATAATTCGAGGAAATTCATCAAAGTATACTGTTCATTTGGTAAATTTTTGAATTTTCAGTATTTTTTCCCAACTTTGGAAGGGCATAACTCTTAGCACAAAACTCCAAATTTAACAAATTACCACTTGTTTTAAAGCTAAAAATGAGATCTATTGGTTTGTAAAATTTCACACCTAGCTTCCCACAATTGCTTATTATTTTATGTGTCACAAGTTTGACACTTTTTAGGGACTTTCTATCCCCTAATTGCCACTTTTTTTATTTATTTCCCCATTTACCTTTTTCCAATTTCCTTCCATAATGTACCATGCATAATTCCAACATTAGTGCATGAGAATAAAATATAATACACATCATAACATCATCCATAACTAGATACAACTATTACATAAAGTTCAATGATGCCTTACACAACATAACATAACAACATTAATTACATATTGCTCCACTATCCCAATACCAATTCCTTGCCTTGATCCATGCTTGGTCCACTTCCTAATTAGTGCATAAAATGACATAGGAGGAATGAGATTTCAAAGAAATTTCAATAGCATAATTATCATGTAAATCATTGCAAGTTAAATTGTGAAATGTCATGTAATCCAAACCATTCCCAACTCATAGGAATTCATGCCAAATATCATGCAAGGAGAGGAACATTATATCATCCACATTGACATACCATAAAGCATTTGGCCAAAGCATAACCAATCTCAATCAACAATCAAAGTCACCATAAAGTTCCTCCAAATCCAAGCAACAACAAATCACAACAAACAAGCAAGATAAACAATCAAATTATAATTCAAAGCTACCTTTGCAAAGCTCATCCACTTAATTCCTCCAAGGAGCAATGCTTCTCCTTAATTCCTCCTCTCAATGCCTATTAAACCAAGCATAAACATAGGCCATATTAATCACAAGACAACTTAGTTCTAACACTTTAACATTACTTAACAATTTCCTCCTTTTGTCTTTGATTTTTAACAAATTGATTCCTCCTTTAGAATCAACCATCTCATGACTTATTCCTACATAATTTTTCATGAGGAATCCAATGGTGCAATCAGATTTTTAAAATTCAAACTCCTTTCCCATAAACTCCTCTTGGCCGAATAGGGGGCTATATGCTTCTAAAAATTCTATTTTTGATTCCAATGATTTTAAACACTTGCCAACATTATATCCCTACATAAAAACATGTTTTAAAGCCATTGGAATCATCAAATCAAGAAAAATCAAATTGCTTCTGCATGAACAGTGCTGGATAAAAATTCTTTCCCTTAAACCCTAACTTTGTTTTCATCCAAAAATCAATCCATACACCATTTAATCTTCCTTATTCCACTTGATTATTGAGGTTTCTATCCTTTCCTAGGCATCACACATCCAAACTGAATTTCTCAGAATTTTCAGCATTTTTCCAAGCAAAAATCCTTGTTTAATCAATGTAAAACTTAGAGATATTGATGCTTGGACATACCTTAGTGTTTCCTTGAAGTAAGTTGGATGATCTTTTGCCTAAAACACCTCAAAATTTCGTGCAAGAGTGGCTGGATGAACAGTGACAGAGTTTCCCCTTATTTTCCCCAATTTTCTAACATTTTTCTTGTATTTTCAAGGGGTATGTATAGAAAAATTCAAGTCTGCCCTCTCCCTCCTGATTTGCACGAAATTGGACACCTAAGGAGGTGTATGTGGCAGCCATCAAGTGTCCAAAATATCCAGATCACTCCATGTGGCATTTCTCTAGATTTTTCCAAGCAAATATCTCTTAATTTTGCATTTTATTTGATAAAAATAGTGGAATCTGGAAAGTGCACGAAATTGGGCCTTTAATGGGTCCATTTTGGGTCCCACAAATGGTTTGGTCTGGTCCAAAAATATAACCCACAAACCAAATCACTATCCCACACCGATTTGAAACTTTATCGGTTACTATTCACTAGTAATATTCCATAATTTTTCCAGACCTCCAAAAATTCATTTCTCTCCATGATAATTCACCTTTTAATATTGGAGCATGATCTGGAAATTTTCATAATTTTTCACTATCTCTAGGTATTTATTTTGAATTTTCTCCAATTAGGCCTTTATCAGTGAATCTGAGGGAAAATAAATTCCCTAAAATTAATTCCTGAGCCTCCAAGTCCTAAAAAAATTTTTATAAATTCAAACACATATTTAGATGAATTTTCCATCAATCTCCCAACTTTATTGAGGCCTCTAACTCATTAAAATAATTATTTTCCTTCATTTCCCTAATAATTTCCCAAAAAACCTCCGTTTACGGAAAATTCCATAATAATTCATTTTCACCAAAATTTCACCTTTCAGGCCTCACCCAAGTTTTTAAAACCTCTACTCTATACTTTTCCTATTTTTCGGGGATTTTCTGGAATTTTTCTCAAATTTTCCCGTTTTGCCCTTCCTAGACCGATAATTACGAAAAATGCCAGCCCGGACCTTTTCGGGGTTTCATATCAAAAGTTGTTTCATCTCCCCGTTTAGTTTTTACATTGGCCCTCATCCCAATTTTTGATCTTTTATTGCCAAATGAAAATTTTTGGGATGTGATATGCTGCAGTCTCAGTTTCGCGGTCTTAGAATACGGAGATGTATACTCTCTGAGAGCTGTGTGGAGATGGTGTGGAGTACTCAAGTCATCTTCTATCAATTATTGTTGTCATCACCATCCATTGCCTCCATCGTTCTAATCTCACCATAGTTATCATGGTCACTATATTATTTCTTGATTGAGCTATTTGCGTAAACCCCAATACAAGTCTCTTTCTGTTTGAGATCAGCTTTTAATCTGTCCATTAAAGGTTGCAATAAGCTGTCTGAGACTTGAAGCATTGTTATCATATTTGGTCCATTAAAAAGAATGAGGAACTCTGCCAAGTATTTTTCATTCAAGTATGATCAGCTTCGAGTTGCAGTACCTTGAGTGACCAGGTACTTATTAGAGATCTAGTTCATCCTTGAAAAAAAACTAGCCTTTGTTTTCTTTCTTCCTGTCAACCACTAGTAACTCATCTTCTTTCATTTTCTTTCTCCCTAGTGAGCTATTTTCCTAAACCCTAATACTGGTTGGTTCTTAACTGGTAGATTGTTTTGTGTTTTTAAAGTTTCTTTTGTTTGTGACAAAACAAATTCAGTCATTAGAAGAACTAGCTAGTATAAAAAAAAATTTTAAAAAAAAGGAGTCTAGAAGTTGACCTTTTTTAATTGAAATTTTCAATATTTAATTTATACTGGTTGGTATAATAACTACTGTTGAAATCATAGTTTTCCACACCGGTTAGAAAACCGGTATAAAAAGTGTGGACTTTTAACACTGTCCATTTTTACACTGGTTGTATTTTCAATGTTAAATGCTCATTCTAACTAAAGCAAAAGACATTTTTTCTAGTAGTGTTAACAATGGATATATATGATTATATGCTTGGTGGGGAGACCACAAGTCATCGAGCTAAGAACCATAACAACCCATCTCTTGATTTTTTCTTTATCGATATCGATCTAAGGATTATCTTCGCCTGGTTTGTTTTTATCACTTCAAGATTTATGACCATCACTACTGGACCTGTTCAAGTTTTTTTCTTTGCAATTTTTCGTTTTGTAAATGTAATGCTAGCCAATTTACCTGTTAACCTTTTTGTTTTGTTCTTTTTTTAATTATTACCGAAGCTATATATCTATATGTGGGTGTGTGTATATATTGTAGAGACATGAAGTGTATTTAAGTGGAAATAATAGGCATAATGCCCATTACCCAATACACTAAATATGACAAAATTTACAGATTTAAGCATGTGGATTTAATATACTCATGTAGTTCTATTTATAAGACATTTCTAGCATGTTTCATACAAAACAAGAAAGATCTTAAACTGCATTAGTTCTCCTTTAAAATATCATAAATTTTCAATTTTATCCTTATTTAATATACATACTTTTAAAGAAATAACTATTTATACTATAATAAATAAATGATAAAATAGTACACTCATGCTAAAAATTTTATAAAGTGTGACTTATAAATATAACCGGGGAAACTTTCTCTTTTATAAATAGGACCACAGCAGTATAAGTTAACTCTTGAAAAATGATCAGCAGTGTAAAAGAACACTGAATTTTAGACAATCATTTTCCGCAATGAAGAGCATCTTCTTTTGAGATAATTGGTGGGGTAATTTTGCTCCACGAATGGGCTACATCTTATTCATCCTTGTCCATTTCACCCAGTTATTTCCTCATCCTTTTGACATTTAGATCTTCAATTTCAAACTAGATTGCTTTAGAAAGGAAAAACGGGACAATATAAGCTTTTTTTTTAAAAAAAAAACCAAGTTTCACTCTCCCCGTAAAGTCATTTTTCTTCATCTTGCATCACAACATTATGACTTCATGGTATTCTGGGAACAATTTTTTTGTTTTGTTTTTTGTTTTTTGTTTTGCTTTTAGACATGCTGGGCGTATTTGACTTTTGAAGATATAAGTGATTACAGATATTGACGGAGAGAAAATATCAAAAGCAGAATTATATTTTTACAGCTTATTGACATCACTTATGTCATCTCACTTTGGAAAATATTCAAAAGGAGTGAAAGAAATTAAGTACTGTCTACCAGTAATGTCATGGTTGGTGGTGATAAGTGTTGAAACCTGAACAGGAAAAAAAAAAAAATTCATGTTCGAAGAGCTTTCTCAGTAATTGGAGCCGTGTGACTCAAATTTGGTTTGGTCGGTAACGAATAATTTATTGTCACTAAAAAAATGAAATTAAATCATGTATATATACATATATATAAATATTATCATTATTATTTGAATTTAGCTCTTCTCTGCCAACAACCAAAGACTGGAAGAGAGAGAGATCTAGCAAGAGAAAAAATGAGGTGAGAATCGCTCATAAGTCATATCAAAGAAATTCATTGAGTCGTATTTTTATAAATATTTTTATAAAAATTAATTAGAGAGCCATCAATGTAGTTTATGTTAATTTTGTTGTTTAATTAGGTTGAGATATCTGTGCCATTAGATGTAAATATTGGTTTTATTGATTTAACTAGAGATTCTATATACACGTTTTGTCTACTTATTAAACCTGAGCGCCGAGGATATATCTGAACTGAGGTATTTTATTTTAAATGATTTTGTGCTTATGATTTCTCTTTTAAAATGTGAAGAGAGATTACGGTTAAAAAATCTCAGTGAAAATCACTGAAAGAGGTGTCGGACATTTTCTAAAGTGGAAAATACGACAAAAATATATTTGTTACACCTAAAAGCTCCACCGACACCAACTCATTGGGAATTATGTTCAATGGCACAACTTCACGTGATAATACAATACTTAGGCTCAAAAGTCTTCTCTTAGCTTTTTTTTTTTTGCCGGCCGCCACTCATATATATGAATTTAATTATACATAGTGAGTTAGTGGCTCATGACTCAAAGACCTCTTATAAATTTATAATTCCCTTCTCTATCAAAAGCTTTAGTTGTTTATTTAATTGGCTTTTGTTTATTCAACAAACGTAGCCGGAACAGGGTGATGGACGATAAGGCTGCAAATCCCTAATTTATACTTTAAAACAATGTGTGATTCGTCCAAGATGTCCCTCCTTCCAAAAAAAAAAAACCAAAAAAAAAAAAGGAAACGAAAAAGCCCACCGTACCTTATGATTGTGTTTATTTTAAGGCAATACATTTTCTCATATGCTTTTGATCATAAAGCACTGTTATGCGTACTAAACATTGCTCTGGTATTTCGTAAATGCTAGTACATAAGTGATGCCAACAATATTCTGAGACTCATAAACATGACGAATTATAATTATCAATAATATATACATATTTAAGCTAATTGAAATTACAAATGTGACACACAATAAGAGTTAATTATGTAAAATGCTAACGTGTGTTGGGTAACGTATTATTCTTACCATGTCTAATTGGGTATCATGGTTCTCAGGATGACTCTTTAATAGTCTGGTGGCTCATTAATATGAAACTCTCTTAAGCGAAAGGTAATAGAACTGATCCCTTTTATGATCTTAAAATTTTAGGATCCATTTGGACTATTTTATAAATAACTTTTCAATTATAATTTACAAAATATGAGATAAGTATGTGAAAAGTAGTTTATTTTAATTTACATAAAATATGCTTATAAATGCTTGTAATCATGATTCCAAACTGGCCGTTAGTGTTTGTGCTTTCAGTTAGGAGGAAAAAACAATGGGGCGACCTCAGTACAATTGCCACCCACCACACACAGCCTTAACCTACGAAGTTGACCAATAACCCAACCTATAAGGTAGGCCTTCCTGTGTAAGGGCCCATGGGCTTAGAGACAAATTTAAGCTGAACACGCAGAACTATTGTGCTTTAGATGGAGGCAGATAGAGGCCCCGATTAGAGCTGTGGGAATGTTTTTAAAATTAAAATTTAGAAGGACATTTTGGCATTTTTCACACTATATTCGAATATGAAATGAAAAATGCAACTGGAAGTTCATGGACTTCCCAACAAGTCCAAACATATTTTGTAAATTGTGAGGTCCACTTCTAGCACTTGCGTTTTCATTTCCACTTGGGTATAGATCCTAATATTAATTTTCAGATATATTTAGTACTCTGATCTTATTTACGATGTACCTATCATCTTAATCTTATTTGATCAGTGCATCTAAAATCCTAATCTTATTTATAACATGTCTGATATCCTGAATATTAAGGCGCTAATTTAACTAAAACAGTAACATCAAGTTGCTAGATACATTTAAAAAATAAGATTAGCTGCCTTTTAACCTTTCGAGTTATTTTAAAAACTCTTCCGAGATTCGACACATGGCGTAAGGGAATTCATCAGGCAATAACAACAATACCCCTTTGTCCCTTGTTTGCTTGATTGCTTTGCCATACCAGCTTCATCGTGCTTCCTCTGCTGTAGATCCAGCAAAGAAGATGAAGAAAATGCTCAAGCAGATAAATTATTATACAAACACGCACACACACACACTATAATATATTCCTCCGATCCTTAATATAAGACCCGTTTAACTAATTTGATTAGATTAAAGAAGTTAGATAAGTAAGTTAATTATAAGAAAAGTGATACATTTTTCCTAAAACACTATTATTATCTTTTTTAATACCCCATCTCCCTCTTCTACTTGATTATAGTTGAGGGAGTATCTATAGGGGTAATTTAAAGAAAATTAATAAATATGAGAAATAGGTCATATATTTAAAACTAAAACCAACTCAAGAACTGGGTTCTATATTAAGAACCAGAGGAGTAGTAATCAATATATGATTCAATTACGCGTGTATGCCTTATATGTTGGATAATGATAAAATATTCTTAATATTAATATATATTTACATTTAATTTTTCAAGTTTTTAGAATGTTTAATGATAATATTCTTTTTGAATAAAATGAGATATGGACGTAATTAATGGAACATCAGGCAAAATTATGTCACTCTTTAAACCATTCCAAATCTAAAGACATAAGTACTATTCAAACACACATAGCTAACCACAATATTAGCTAGTGAAATTAAAGCGATTTGTACAAACATTTTATTTAAATTCCAATCTGACCTTGAACCAGAAAACAGCATTTCTGTCCTCCATTTTGTTTCTGCAGAGATAAGACGTGAAGGTCGAGAAGAAACTTTAAACCATGAGTGAAACCACTAATAATAACATCTTATTAGAGGGGTGTATTTGGCAAGCACCCCAAACTATGGTTTTGGGACCCAAACCATGGTTTGGAAAAAATGTTAGCCAAACACCCTTAAAAAAATCAAAACCATGGTTTGGGTTCAAAATCATGGTTTTGACTCCAAAACCATGGTTTTGGGAAAAGCAGAAATTTTTTACTTTTAGAGAAAAAAGGGAGAGTGTGAGAGCCTATAGGATATATATCTTGTTATTTTTTTTATAAACATATTTTTTATAAACATATTTAATCTTATATCTTATAAATATATATACATATTAATTATTTATTAATTATATTATCTTATACATTATTAATATATGTTAATAAAAAATATATTATTAATAATTTTATTCCTTCAAATTAAAATATATCATAAAATATATTTTTTCTATAATTATCATATTAATTTATGCCAATTTGTATATATAAAAAGTACTTCTAATAACAACTATCCAAACACTCACACTTCTCAAAATCACTTTTTCACAAAATCTATTCTTCCCAAAATCTATTTTTTTCAGAATCTATTCTCCAGAAGCTATTCTCCAAACCATGGTTTGGTTTCATCCAAATACACCAGAAGTGGTAGGATTTATTCTCATAATAAAATATATTAATTTTTTTTTTGCGAAAAATTTGGAAATCCAAAATAAATTAGTCTTAATTAATTTGAAGATTGGATTAATAATGGAATTAGTTGAATTGTTATTTTCGTCATGATATTTATGTTCTTGTCACCTGTACACGATGTTCTCTTATGATTATCCTTTCATAGTCAACAAATTAAAGAGGGGTCGTTTTTGATGAGTCATTTCTTCTCTTTTCTTTAACTAAAGTTTTGCACCATGCATACTTTATTTATCAAGCAATTAAGAAAAAGAAGTGGTGCATGACTTTTTTTGTGCCGGTGACGAGGGTGATTCCTCCCATCACCATTAAATTTGTTTCCCATTCAATTTCATGTTGCCTGTCCAATTCCCTTTCCTGTTCTATTTCCATTAAAAAAAAAAAACTTTCTAATAAACCAAAAGAGTGCGAAAGAAGGGTTGAAATTTTTCTGCGTGTGAAGCATACTCTCTAGTCTTAAATATAAGACTCATTTTATAATGTAAATATATAAAATGGGTCACTGTGAAATAAAATTCTTACACTTAAAGGATCTATCATGTATCATTGTGAAATATGCTCACAGGTCCAGCTTCTTGTGATAATGTCATAATAGAATCACTTTTTCTTTTCTTTTCTCTTCTCTTCTCTTCTCTTCTTGGCCTAAACGATCAAACGTTACTTTATTGTGAAACATATATGCAACGAGTCAGTGACTCATTAGTCATGATTCAAAGATCTCATTGTATTGCCTTTTTCTTTTTCTTTTTTGATGACTAATTCCCTCTTTTCTTCTTTTCTGTCAAAGATCTAAGCTAAGTCTCCTTGTTCAACACTTTTATTCAACAAATAAATTAAAAGTACAGCTGGAGCCATGTGACGTGATTGTAAGAGATTATGCAAAATATTATGAGCGTCCTAAACTTGGAAGGGAATGTTCGATTCCTAAGTATTGCATTGTGCAATGACAACAATACCCCTTTTCCTTGGCACGCTTGTTTTCGTCTGGCAAAGAAGACAGTGCTCATTTTTTTTGTTGGGGGGGGGGGGGGAGCAGATATAAGGTCATTTTGGCATCAATATCATAGAACATTCCAACTAATAATCATTCCATTGTATTTTGTTCCATTATACCTTTCCTTTACTAACACCTGGTCTTTGTTTTTTTTTTTTTGATATAATTAAATTGGCCTTAATATCTTCGCTAACTCAAGACTTAATTAAATATAGGATGGGAAACAAGAAGAGGATCGTTAACTAATTATAAAATGCAAGTAGTTTTTCCACCGAAATGATGAAAGACAATCCACAAGATGAATAAATTCACAAAGCTCAACTCATCCTTATTAATTTGCCTGCAAGAAACATCGTTCATAGGAAGCTGAATTTCCGAGGACTTCTTTTTGGGCTAAAAACTATTCATATTTTCCAATGCCTGCGCCTTAAAACACCAGATTATCATAAGGAATAAGAGAAAACATATGTTCTTGACCCTTTCAAAGTCATCTAACATTCGGTAACCTCCAGCTAATAAAAAAATAAACTGACAAAACAAATATTTTCCGGTAAACGCCCTTAGCACAAATTAATAATTCATTTTTGTAAAAAATTTTCGTAAAAAGTGCCTAGTGCTATCTTAGCTCATGCCTAGGGGGAGAATCGCCATCACCAGTTTTCAATAGTATTTTCCTCCGATAGGCCATTGTTGGGTGCAACATATCCTTCTTCTCCTCTAGGCCCATTTACCAATCCAAGAAAGTGAGATAGTTTATATATACTTGAACCGTCCCTCTCTTAAGCAATATGAGACTTCACTTTTGACACACTCACTTATATTCACAACAGTTCAAGCTTTCTTTCATGCAATTTTTTGTTTTAATTGTAATACTAGTCAATTGTTTGCATATTTACCTTCTTGTTTTGTTCAGTTTGTTTTTGTCAAAGCTATATATATATAATATGAAATTATAAAGAAATGTTTAAGTGAAAATAATATACCCAATACACTAAATGTGATGAATTTATAAATTTAAGCTTACACATATAATATAAGAGAACATTGCATTTTAAACAATCATTTTTCCACAATGAAGGGCATCTTCTATTGAGATAAGGTGGTGGGGTAATGCTGCTCCGAGAATGGGCTACATTTTATTCGTCCTTGTCCTGTTCATCACACAATTATTTCTTCATCTTTTAGGCATTTAGATTTTTATTTTTCAAACTAGGTTGCTTTTAAAAATGAAAAAAAAAGGACCGTATAAGCTATTAAAAAAAAGTTTCACACTCCCCATAAAGTGAATTTTCTTCTACTTTTGCCACAACATTATGACTTCATGATATTATGGGAACAATTATTCTTTTTTTTTTTGGGGGGCCTTTTAGACATGTTTGGCGATTTAGACTTTAGAATATATAAGTGATTACAGATATTGACAGGGAAAGAAAATATCAAAAGCAGAATTAGACTTTTACTGCTCATTGACATCACTTATGTCATCTCGCTTTGGAAAATATTCAAAAGGAGTGAAAGAAATTAAGTACTGTCTAACAATAATGTAATGGTTGGGGGTGATGAGTGTTGAAACCTAATATGAACAGAAAAAATCATATTCGAAGAGCTTTCTCAATAATTGGAGCCGCGTGATTTAAATTTGGTTTTGTCGACAACGAATAATTTATTGTCACTAAAAAAATGAAATTAAATCATGTATGTATAGAAATATTATTATTAGAATTTAGCTCTTCTCTGCCAACAACCAAAGACTGGAAGAGCAAGATCTTGCGAGACAAAAAGTAAAGCGAGACTCGCTCATAAGTCACATCAAAGCAATTCATTGAGTCATATTATATTTTTATTAATATTTTTATCAAAATTAATTGGGGAGTCATCAATGTAGCTTATGTTCTTTTTGGTTGTTTAATTAGGTTGAGATATTAAATCATGTATGTATAAATACTACTTTCAATATTTAATATAAGAGCTAATTAGGTATTCAATTTGAATTTAAATATAACATCTTAATTTATTTTGTCTCTCAAATTTACACTTTTTTTTAAAATATTCTTATTAATTGTAAGGGTTTTCATTCCAATACAAATAAAAGTAGTACACATCTGATATAAATAAATAACTTAATTAATTAATTTTCTTAATACCTCTAACTTAATTATTTAATTCTTATATTAAAAATTGGAGATAATAATATTATTAGAATTTGGCTCTTCCTTGCCAACAACTGTAGACTCAAAGAGAAAGATTTAGCAAGGGAAAAAAAATAAAGTGAGACGCACTCACAAAGTCACATCAATGAAATTCACTTAGTCTTATATTTATTAATATTTTTATCAGAATTAATTAGAGTCATCAATGTAGTTTATCTTCATTTTTGTTGTTTATATTGAGATATTTGTGCCATTATGATAAATATTGGTTTTCTTGGTTTAACTATAGATTTCCTTTGCATATTTCTACGTATTAAGTCTTTTAACTTTGCAGCGAACCGGAGCAAGATCTTATAAAAATGACCCGAAAAAGTATATGATAAGAATTTGATCTTCTAAAAATGATTTTTTTGGAAGGGGATGCCAAACTATAAAGAGTGAGGAAACAAAAAAATTTAATAACAAATGGGAAAATCATAAAATAAAAATCCATGCCATGCCTTTTCACTCTATCATGTTCCCTATATACTACTTTCGGTCTTAATTATAAGACTTTATTTGTAAATTACAAATGAGATTTTATAAATAGAACCGGAGGTAATATAAAACTCTCATGACTCTCCCCCTAAAAAATAGTGATTTTGTCGTTCTGACGTCAAACAAAATAAACAAAGATTGAGGTGTAATCATCGGAAGAGCTGTTGGAAATTTTCTGAAGTGGAACTGACCATAAAAATAAATTTATTACCATTAAAAAGCACCACCAGCTTTCTGTGAATTATGCTCAATGGTACAACTTCACGTGATTGTATAATATTTAGACTCAATAGTCATTTTTTATTTTTACTTTTTGCCGGCACTCATACATATGTAGTGAGTTAGTGACTCATGAGTCATGACTCAAAGGACTCTTACAAATTTATAATTCCCTTCTTTATCAAAAGCCACTTGTTTATTTTAATGGCTTTTGTTTATTCAAAAAACACATATAATTAAGCACAGGTGGGACAAGTTAGAGGTGATGCCCGATGAGTCGGGTAAAACACACACCCTTAATTTATATTATCCCTGTATTTAATATAAAAACTAAATAACTACATTACAAATTTTAAAAAATTTAGTTAAGTTTGTTATTCGTAACAAATAAATGTTGTCTTCTATAATATAATATTGTTAATCATAATGCATTATAATGAAATTCTTTTTAACATGTGCAATCTATTTTAGAAAAAATAAATAAATATGAAAAACAAAATGAATTAAGATATTATATTTAGGACCAAATTAAATACCTAACTGGATCTTATATTTAAATCTAGTACTCTAGATAAAACAATGAATGATTCGTCCAAAATGTTTTCCCCCCAAAAGGAAACGAAAAAGTGCACTGTATCCGATTATTGTGTTTGTTGTAGGGAGTACATTTTTTCTCAGTTTCTTTTTTTCTAAATATAAAAAATTTAGGTGGGTTGAGTTTTAGAGGCTGACCAAAGCCTGTATATGCTTTTAGGCTCAAAGAGTAGTTACAGAAATATTTACATATCACCTACCAAAAAGATTCTTATATCGACAGCAGGATTCAAACCCACAACTTTGTGAGTTATGAACCAACTCTTTTTTAACTGGACTAACTCTTGTTGATTACATTTTCTCATTTTCTTTTGATCAGAAAACACTTTTATGTGCACTAAACATTGCTCCGGTATTTCATAAATGCTGGTATATTAAGTGATAGCAACAATATTGGGAAACTCACAAACATGACAAATTATAATTATCAAATAAAATATATATCTCAAAAAGCTAATAGAAATTACAAACGTGACATACAATAAGAGGTAATTAGGTAATATCATGTGTGTTTGGTAACATACTATTCTCACCTTGTCTAATCGGGTATCATGGTTTGAGATGACCTCTAATAGTATTGTGGCCTAATAATATGAAAACTCTTTTAAAAGTGAACACGCAGAGCTATTGGGCTTTAGCCCAACCCTCACTAGGCTCACACAGGAACACGTGTTAAGCCCATGAAGCCCAATTGTTTTGTTTCATTTGGGTCAATAGTATATATTTTGAAAGCTTTGTATGACTTTCAATTTGTGATTATTAACCAACAACAACTAATTTAGTTGGTAAGAAGTGGATTTATAATTTACAAATAGTCACTTCTTCTCTTTAACTAAAGTTACGCAGGCTTTAATCATCAAGAAGAAAAAGAGAAGTTCATGTAGCTTCTCTCCTTCCTTCAATTTCTTTTGATAAAGCAGCGAGACTCTTCCAAAAGATAAGGGCTGTGTTGCAGGAAAAGTAGTTGTTGTCGAGCCTGTTTGGTAAGGATTTTTTTGGGGGGGGGGGGGGAGGAGCTTATAAGTCAGTTTGCAAATTTAGAATTTATTTATTATAGCTTTTGGCCAAGTTAATTTATGGGTAAAAAGCTGCTTTAGGCATGATTGCAAAAGCATTTAAAACTTACTTGTAACTTATACAAAAGTAACTTTTTAGAATTAAAGACATTTTTGCCAATATATTTATGTTATTCTTATGCTTTTCTCTATATATTCTTTGCGCTTTCTAATCAGTTTTTAGTTATTTGTTTTTAATATTCTCTTAAGTCAAAATAATTTTTAACAGTTTTTATAATATTTTTGATTTTTAATATTATTTTCATTTTGTATTTATATAAATTATACAGAGTATATCATCCAATTATGTAATATTATTTGGTTTAAAAATTTTCACATTACTATGATTTCTAATTTAAATATATGTTATTCATTGAATATAAATTTTTCCTGTTATAATAATTTAAACTTATTATATTTTGTAAATTTATTTTTTAATCATTTTTCATTATTTAATAAAAGTCATACCCATTTTAGTCATTCTACAAACTAAACTTACTTATTCAACCATAATCTAAATAACTTTTTTACTTTACAAACTAATTTTTATAAAATTCAATCCAAATATAAATCACATCACCCAATCTCACTTTTCTAAAAATCAAATTGAAAATAAGTTACTTTTTCTACTGCTAATTCAAATGGATCCATTATTGAATTGTCAAGTTGCTTAACAATGGATATATATATATATATATATGATTATATGCTTGGTGGGGAGCCCACAAATCATCGAGCCAAGAACCATAACAACCCATCTGTTGATTCTATTTTTCTTTACCTAGTTTGTTTTAATCATTTCAAGATTTATAACCGACTACAGGGCATGTTCAAACTTTCTTTCATGCAATTTTTGGTTTTGTAATTGTAATACTAGTCAATTGTTTACATATCTACCTTCTTGTTTTGTTCAGTTTTTTTGGCTAAAGCTATATATACATATATATATATTATAATATGAAATTATAAAGAAACGTTTCGGTGAAAATAATATACCCAATACACTAAATGTGATGAATTTATAAATTTAATCTTATGGATATAATATAAGAGAACAATGACTTTTAAACAATCATTATAAGCTTATGGATATAATATAAGAGCATCTTCTATTGAGATGAGGTGGTGAGGTTATATTGCTCCAAGAATGGGCTACATTTTATTCATCCTTGTCCATTTAACAGAGTTATTTCTTCATCTTCAGACATTTATATCTGTATTTTTTCAAACTAGATTGCTTTAAAAAGGAAAACGGGACCATATAAGCCATTAAAAGGAAAAAAAAAACAAATTTCACACTCCCCATATCAAAAGTGAATTTTCTTTCATCTTTTATCACAACATCAATACTTCATGATATTCTGGGAACAATTTTTTTTTTTTAATCTGGCTTTTAGACATGTTTGGCCTATTAGACTTTAGAATATATAAGTGAATACAGATATTGACAGAGAAAGAAAATATCAAAAGCAGAATTAGATTTTTACAGCTCATTGACATCACTTATGTCATCTCACTTTGGAAATTAAGTACTGTCTACCGATAATGTAATGGTGGGGGATGATAAGCGTTGAAACTTGAACAGAGAAAAAAAAAATCATGTTCGAAGAGCTTTATCAATAATTGGAGCCGTGTGGCTCAAATTGGTTTGGTTGGTAACGAATAATTTATTGTCACTAAAAAAATTAAATAAAATAATATATATTATCATTATTATTAGAATTTAGCTCTTCTCTGCCGACAATCAAAGACTGGAAGAGAATGATCTAGCAAGAGAAAAGAGGTGAGAATCGCTCATAAGTCAAATCAAAGAAATTCATTGAGTCATATTTTTGCAAATATTTTTATAAGAATTAATTAGAGAGCCATCAATGTAGTTTATGTTGATTTTGGTTGTTTAATTAGGTTGAGATATCTGTGCCATTAGATATAAATATTGGTTTTATTGATTTAACTAGAGATTCTATATACATGTTTTGTCTACTTATTAAACCTGAGCACTGAGGATCTGAACTGAGGCATTTTATTTTAAATGATTTTGTGCTTATGATTTATCTTTTAAAATGTAAAGAGAGATTACGGTGAAAATATCTCAGTGAAAATCATTGAAAGAGGTGTCGGTAATTTTCTAAAGTGGAACATACGACAAAAATAGATTTGTTACGCCTAAAAGCTCCACCGACACCAACTCATTGTGAATAATGTTCAATGGTACAACTTCACGTGATAATACAATACTTGGACTCAAAAGTCTTTTCCTAGCTTTATTTTTTTTTGGCCGCCACTCATATATATGAATTTATATACAGTGAGTTAGTGACTCATGACTCAAAGACCTCTTATAAATTTATAATTCCCTTCTTCATCAAAAGCTTTAGTTGTTTATTTAATTGGCTTTTGTTTATTCTACGAACGTACCTGGAACAAGGTAATGGACGATGAGGCTGCAAACCCCTAATTTATACTTTAAAACAATGTATGATTCGTCCAAAATGTCCCCCCCCCCCAAAAAAACACAAAAAAGAAAGGAAACAAAAAAGCCCACTGTACCTTGTGATTGTGTTTATTTTAAGGCAGTACATTTTCTTAAATGCTTTTGATCACTAAACCTTGCTCTGGTATTTCGTAAATGCTAGTACATAAGTGATGGCAGCAATATTCTGAGACTCACAAACATGAAGAATTATAACTATCAATAATATATATATATATATATATATATATAAGCTAATAGAAATTACAAATGTGACACACAGTAAGAGTGAATTGTGTAAAATTCTAACGTGTGTTTGGCAACGTATTATTCTCACCATGTCTAATTGGGTATCATGGTTCTCAGGATGACTCTTTAATAGTCTGATGGCTCAATAATATGGAAACTCCCTTAATCGAAAAGCATAGAACTGATCGTTTTGATGATCTTAAAATGTTAGGATCCATTTGAATTGTCTTATAAATAGTTTTTCAATCATAATTTACAAAATATGAAGTAAACATGTGAGAAGTGTTTTATTTCAATTTACATAAAATATGCTCATAGATGCTCATAATCATGATTCCAAACTGGCCGTTAGTGTTTGTGCTTTTAATTAGGAGGAAAAAGTAATGGGGCGACTTCAGTACTTAACCTACGAAGTTGACCAATAACCTAACCTATAAGGTAGGCCTTCCTGTGTCAAGGACTATGGGCTTAGAGGCAAATTTAAGCTGAGCAACACAGAACTATTGTGCTTTAGCCCACCAAGCCCGATTTTGGATACTTTTTATGACTTCCAATTTGTGAATATTACGTAGGCAGGCAGATGGAGGCCCCGATTAGACCTCTGGGAATTTTTTTAATTAAAACTTAGAAGGACATTATGTAATTAAAACAATAACATCATATTGCTAGATACATTTAAAAAATAAGATCAGCTGCATTTTAACCTTTCGATTTATTTTAAAAACTCTTCCGAGATTCTACACATGGCGTAAGGGAATTCATCAGGCAATAACCACAATACCCCTTTGTCCCTTGTTTGCTTGATTGCTTTGCCATACCAGCTTCATCGTGCTTCCTCTGCTGTAGATCCAGCAAAGAAAATGCTCAAGCAGATAAATTAATGTACTCAATCAATATATGATTCAATTACGCGCGTATGCCTTATGTATATGTTGAATAATGATAAAATATTCTTAATATTAATAAATATTTATATTTAATTTTTCAATTTTTTAGAATGTTTAATGATAATATTCTCCTTGAATAAAATGAGATATGGACATAATTAATATAATATTATTAATTTGATATATTTGAATTTTTATTTATATTGCAGTTATATGGCATTTAATGTATTAATAAATTTCTCAATATTTTAATATTTATAAATACAACAATTTAGGTTATGATGTTGGCATGAGTTAGTAGAAATTTTAATTCAGTATATATTCAGGAACAACAGTCCAACAATGTATATAAAAATGCAATTCAATGGAACATCAGCCAAAATTATGCCACTCTTTAAACCATCCCAAATCTAAAGACATAAGTACTAATTCAAAAACACATAGCTAACCACAATATTGGCTAGTGAAATTAAAGCGATTTGTACAAACATTTTATTTAAATTCCAATCTGACCTCGAACCAGAAAACAGCATTTCTGTCCTTCATTTTGCTGCTGGAGAGATAAGACGTGAAGGCCGAGAAGAAACTTTAAACCATGAGTGAAACCACTAATAATAACATCTTATTTTAGTCTTAATTAATTTGAAGATTGGATTAATAATGGAATTAGTTGAATTGTTATTTTCGTCATGATATTTATGTTCTTGTCACCTGTACACGATGTGCTCTTATCATGATCCTTTTATAGTCAACAAATTAAAGAGGGGTTGTTTTTAACGAGTCATTTCTTCTCTTTTCTTTAACTAAAGTTTTGCACCATGCATACTTTATTTATCAAGCAATTAAGAAAAAGAAGTGGTGCATGACCTTTTTTTTCCCCCGGTGACGATTGTGATTCCTCCCATCACTATTAAAAAAATTTTCATTTCTCTTTATTTCTTGTTCCCCTTTCCCATTCAATTTCATGTTGCCTTTCCAATTCCCTTTCCTGTTCTATTTCCATTTAAAAAAAAATCTTTCCAATAAACCAAAAGAGCGCGAAGGAAGGATTGAAATTTTCTGGGTATGAAACATACTCTTTAGTCTTAAATGTAAGACTTATTTTACAATGTAAATATACAAATGGGTCATTGTGAAATAAAATTCTTACACTTAAAAAGCTCTATCATGTATCATTGTGAAATATGCTCACAGGTCCAGCTCCTGGTAATAATATCATAATAGAATCACTTTTTCTTTTCTTCTTCTGGCCTAAACGATCAAAAGTTACTTTATTGTGAAACATATATGCAACGGGTCAGTGACTCATTAGTCATGATTCAAAGATCTCATTGTATTGCCTTCTTTTTCTTTTTCTTTTTTGATAACTAATTCCCTCTTTTCTTCTTTTCTGTCAAAGATCCAAGCTAAGTCTACTTGTTCAACACTTTTATTCAACAAATAAATTAGAAGTACAGCTGGAGCTCTGTGACGTGACTGTAAGAGATAATGCAAAATATTATGAGCGTCCTAAACTTGGAAGGGAATGTTCGATTCCCAAGGATTGCGTTGTGCAATGACAACAATACCCCTTTTCCTTGGCACGCTTGTTTGCGTCTGGCGAAGAAGACAGTGCTCATGGGGGTGGGGGGGAGATATAGGGTCATTTTGGCATCAACATCATAGAATATTCCAACTAATAATCATTCCATTGTATTTTGTTCCATTATCCCTTTTCTTTACTAACACCTGGTCTTTTTTTTTGTTGATATAATTAAATTGGCCTTAATATCTCCGCCAACTCAAGACTCAATTAAATATAGGATGGGAAACAAGAAGAGGATCGTTAACTAATTATAAAATGCAAGTAGTTTTTCTACCGAAATGATGAAAGACAATCCACAAGATGAATAAATTCACAAAGCTCAACTCATCCTTATTAATTTGCCTACAAGAAACATCGTTCATAGGAAGCTGAATTTCCGAGGACTTCTTTTTGGGCTAAAAACTATTCATATTTTCCAATGCCTGTGCCTTAAAACACCAGATTATCATAAGGAATAACAGAAAACTTATGTGCTTGACCCTTTCAAAGTCATCTTCACCGGCCGCTGAACTCTAGCTAGGGCTGTGCATAAAACCCAGAGCCCTAAATATGATGACTAGGCCAGGTTAAACCTTCCGGTTCAGACTGGATTCCATGACCAACCTCAGAACCAAGTGTTTTAAACTTGTTCTAGCCCTCCTACAATCCATTGAAAACAGCCCATAAAATAACATGGGCAAAAGTTTTAAGCATGTCTCATACTACGTCTGGTCTTTAATATAAGCTAGTTTGATATTCAATTTAGTTCTAAATATAAGACTTTAATCTATTTTGTGTCCAATATTTATCTATTTTACCTTTAAAATAATCCTTATAGTAGTGGCATATGTTAAGGAGTTCCAATTAGTAGGTAACTCAAACACACATAATTAATAAGAATATTTCATGGAAGACAACATCTATTTTCTACAAATAACTAACTTAACTAATTTTCTTAATCTTACCAAATTAGTTAACTATATTAAAGACTGGTGGTAGCATAATCTAAATTCAGCGGCTTTGTTTTTACTAATTGTGAGTATAGATTATGATTTGGATTCGGCAGGAATGAAATGGCCGGCCGGGAAAGTTATTAGAGTTGATTCTACTTGATCAATGGAAGATTCGATCAAAATTCAATCATAGGTGTCATTGATATTGGTAATTAAATACTCATTACTTTGGCTATGCTTATTTCTTAGAGTTAGACACCTAAATTGTGGGCCAATTGCTTCGCATGGAATATAAGCCTCTAAAGTGCGTATCATTATTCATGACCTATGAATATCCTATGGTTTTTTTTAATGGAATATCCTATGTTTTTTTAATTACATATGTTGATGGTGTGTTGTACAACGATGTACGCCATTTTGTCAGGCCCCCAAGTTAAAATGAAAGAAACTTAACGTTTTTCCCCCTTCAATTTGAACAGTATGCCTAGGGAGTTAAGATTATTTTTAGGGAAATAATAGTTTAGGGTCAATAAATGAATTTAAATTCATTTTAAAAACAAGATATTGCCAAATTGCATACTAGATCCTTTGGTCCTTAGTATGGATACAAGATTTCACAGCTATCTTTCGCAATTTGACACTCAAATGAGACATCTGCAACTCTGTTACAAATTATAACATAAAAAAAATTTGAAACACTTGTTTAGCCATTGTATCAAGTATAGAGATTTTAGAATCATCATACAAAAATTGACCTTGAAATGTCAAATAACTCATTTCCAATTTCAACTTAGAATAAGATTAAAAAAAAACTTATTTAGCTAATAAGTCTACATGTAAGGATTTGACAATTGCCTTCTTAAATTTGACATTAAGATCTAAGCATTTGTAACTAATTATCCAAATTTTAACGTGAGAAAACCAAAATCTTCTCTATAAAAGGTGAGAAAAGTGAATGGATTACGAGAGTGATGCCTCTACGTCCATCCCATCAAAAGCATGCGCATAGGCAAAGTTCTATTGGCAGATAAATTTTTGGTGGGGAATACGAGAGGTTGTTACAATATTTTTTTTAGGAAGAATGACACTAGAAAGACATTTGAAATATGTGTATGAGTGAGTAAGACTATGAAATGCCTAATTTTCTTTAAAGTCTCACGAATTTTTAAGCATTAATTTTGAACGCAAAATATCATGTTACCCCTTTTTTTAAAAAAAAAATAGAAAAGAAAACGGAAATCTTATAAGTTGGTCACCACTACTTTGATTGCTGGTGGCTGCGCGCCCGGAGCTCCAAAGGGATAGGGCCGGAGAATTATTGGAAAGGAGATGACCTAGAGAACAATGACTATCTTTTTGCTTTAAAAAAATAACAACTTTTATCATATGAAATTAGAGTAAAATCTTAAACAGTGATAACTAGCTATATTTTAAAATGTCAATGATGACTAGGTGAATGATTATCATTTTAAGAAATAACTATAACTTCATTGATGGCCAATTCTACAATGACTAGACGCGTGGCTTCGTCCTTGATATGTGTCACATTCCAAATTTTAGACCTAGAGGTATCGAAATTAGCCTGAAATGGGTAGACTACTAAACTCTTTTTGGCAGAGGTCCCAGAGATTCTCTAGAATGACAGCAGTATTCCCAGGGACTAAATCACAAAGTGAAAGTTTTTTGGGACTGAGAAAAGATGAAGTTAGAGACTTAGAAGAAGTCTTGAGGCCCAGGAATGAGAAATAGAGATGAATGTAGGCCAATAGTTATGTTGGAGGCTTCAATGAAGTGAATTTTGAGGTTAAACCAAACTAGGGGTAAAATCATAATTTTACAAAGTTTTATGCTGGTAAGGGCAAATATAGAAATTATGCCCGAAAATCCCAAAAAAATCCTAGAAAATGGGAAATTATGAATTAAGGCCTGAACACTTCAAAAAAATTTCATAAAAATAGGAATAAGGTTTAGAGGCTTGTATGAGGCTAAAAATGATGAAAATGCCCTTGAAAGGCAATTGTGGAATTCCCAGAGTTTTGACTAATTTTGAAATGAATTATTTAAAGTATAAGGAGGCCTCAGATAATTAAAAGAAAATGGGAGAAAATACTTGAGGAATTATCACAGGTTTTAAAAATAATTTCGTCCCCAAAAAGCGAAGAGGTTGGCTTTAACAAAATTTAAAACCCATTTACATACTATCTGGAGAAAGTCAATGTTAAATGTCTAGAGGTTGACTTTTGACTTAAGAAAAATTAGACAAATTCCCTGTGATGAATAGATAGTATTGGTACTTGGAGACAGATTCTCAGAGTCGTAGACCAGTAGAAAGAATTCGTCAAGTTCACTCCGAAATAAATATGACTAATTATTTTAACTATTTTAATGGAAGAACAAGGGAAGAACATCACTCCGTTTTTATGCATGTTATATAATGCCATGTGGATTTATTTGAGGTGAGAAAATGGTATCAGAACATGTCCCAATGGTCCCAGGCAAGTTAGGATCCCAAAAAGTACCCTATACGGTGCAGAATGGCAAGATAGGTAGAGGAATACCTAAGGGTTGTATTTTGCACGAATTTTATATTAATTTCCTTCCTATTTTAATGCCAAAATGATGAAGGAATATGGAGGAGACAAGTGTATAGTTAGATGAGAAAAGAAGGTATTACGTGCACGGCTGGATGCAAGACAAGTGCACGGTCGGATGCAAGACACGTGTACGGTCAGATTAAAGGCATGTGGCTTGATGATGCAAGCATGATGTCATCAAGATGATGTAAGCATGATGCCATAGGACACTTGTCACCACAAGATTAAAAGAGAAAATGGACGGTCCAGATCAAGCCACATATTTTTAAGATCAACGGTCCAGATTTAGTCTTGTTTTCTATAAATACTCCCCTTATTTTCGACCAACCTAGAGGAAATATTGGGAAAGCTCTGGTAAAATGGTTTCTAGAGAGAGAAAGAAGAGGGAGAGAGAAAGACCAAGCGGTCATATGCAAGATCAAGCTCCAAAACAAAATATGTTCATGGTTTTTAATGTAGTTTTCACTACCCTTATTATTGTTGAGCTTGGTTATGGATTTTAATGATTTTTTAGAGCTTAAAACCCTAAGGGGTTATGCTGCATGAAATTCTTAAGAGTAGGGGAAGATGAAATTGATGTTAGAATAATGTTCAAAGACTTGAAAGGAACACGAATCAAGTGGTTTTATGCTGAAATTGGTTGAACTTCATGATTGTGTAACTTGAGGAAATGTTTCAGCCAGACCTAGTTCTTGTGCCTAGGATGTGATTTTGATGATTTTGATGCTTCCAATGTGTTTAAAATGAAAAATTGTGTAGGGATAAGATGAAAGGATAAAGTTGGAAGCATTGGAATTAAAACTGAAAATTAAGTGGCAGATTTCGGTTTGGGCCTAGGACTAGGGGAAGGAGATGGATTTTGATAAATCTACACTCATATTTGGATTCTTTGGAAAAAATTGTGTAGGATTGGTCTAAGGGAACAATTTTTACAAAGCTAGAACACTATATTATAAATTAAGGAAAAATAGATTAAGTTTAAGGACATAAGTCTTCCATATTATGTAATTCTTGGTCCTAATAAGTAATGTGACCCTTGTGATTGTGATTAGGACCTTGAGGCATCCAAGAGAAGGTTTGGATGTGGTTGAGAAAGCAACTTAATGGTTGGAAGAAAGAGAAAGTTTAAAGACATAAGGTAGCAAACTTGATCTTACTCTTATGTGCTTGGTATTTGCTTGCATGTATGAGATGTTTCTATGTTATATGATTTTATGAACTCATGTGTTGTGATTGTGAATGTGTTTGAAATATGCCACAGGCCTATGTGTTTTGTGATAAATGTATGATGATTTCCATACATGTCATTATGTTATAAAGATGTTAAGTTATAAGCATGTTATAAATGCCAAGCTTGCCTTATATGTTTGGGTGGTTATTGTTTGCTACTGAGATTCTTTCAAATCTCACCCCTCCCTAACCAACCATTTGGGTCAAGTATGATGGACAATAATTGCATGAAGGAGAGCATGAGAAGGAAAGAGAAGAAAGTGGAGAATTATTCATGTTAATGGTTGAAGCTATTGGTTAATATATAATTCTCCTATCGTGTAAATTATGTATATGAATGCCAATGATGCAATGTATTTGTTTAGAATGTTTATGGCATAAATGGAAAGGTATAAGAATGAATGGGAAAGGATAGGGCCAAGTTATGCATGCCAAAACAATAAAAAGAATTAAAGCAAGAATTGTCTAATGAATAAAACATAGGTCCTGGATCAGTCAACTTTCAGCTCCAGTTTGACCTAACCATTATATGAATTAAGCCATGAAACTTGGCAGACGTATTATACATATCCCAAGCTTTAAAATGATAAGTAGATTACCTCAATTGGATGTGTCCACTAAGAGATACGAATTTTTAAATTTGAGCCAAGAAAACTGGAAGTTCTAGAATGTACCAAACGAACAGTGATTTTCATGGATTGAACTATACGAATTGGCTTGAGATAAGTCTAGTTTGATATTTTTTTCGCGTTGATAATTGAAAGAGATTTGAGTAGAATTTTAGAGCACCTCAATATGACTTTTATAGAATTAGTTATAATTTTTCAAAATTGGACCAAAAATCTGAAAGTTAACTGGTGAATAGTGACCTGAGAATCAATTACAAATTTTCAATCTACGGGCTTGTTTCGTGAATCATTTGAACTGTAATGCATCCAAATGCATACTCTAAGGGCTTAAAGGAAGGATGTTTCAATATGAAATGAATTGTATCTCTATTTTTTAACTATGTTCATGCACTTTTAATAAAATGAGTTATCAGTTCTCAACGATATGATGAATCCTATAATCTGTTGAGCGTCTACTTGTGAGGTAAGTAGCGACAAATTTAAAAAGAACTTTAACATATCCGCATCATCATCTACTTTATATCCCTTGAAACATGGATGACATAAAAAGGAAAAAGCTTCGTTGAAGCAATAATGGCTAGTTAACGTTTCTTGAGGTCAATTATTTACAAGTCTTTGGCAAAATATAATTTCATACTGAGAAATTATTGCCTACAAAGCCCATTCCATGCTATAATAAGGTCTGTCCCGAGCCTCAGATAGCCACCATTTACAACCACCAACTCGCCTACCGAACTAAAATACCCTCTTTGAATATATTCCGGATTCAAAAATTTACCCAAAAAAAACATGTCCGAAAGAGATTCCACTAAGCTGCTACTACTAGAAAAATAGTTTCACTACAAAAAAAAAACATGTGATTAGCAACAGAATTTAGAAATGAAATTTTTTATTTAGCGATGGCTTAGTAACGAAATCGGATTAGCGATGGAATTAACGACGTTGCTAATTGGATTAGTGATAGAATTTCAATTCTATTGCCAATTAGCGACAAATTCGATCACTAAATCAATGATTTAATTTTTCTGTTGCGACTCGGTTGCAAATTTTGGGATGAAGAATTTTCGTCCCTAATTAATGATGGAACTAGAAAGAGAATTTTTCTGTCACTAATATAATTTTTTTAAAAAAATTAAAATGTCACCTGACATCTCCTTCCACCGTCACCTCATCGTCAATGATGACCGTCAACTACCTCACCTTTGTCGCCACCTGTCACCACTTCACATCCACATGTCGCTGTCACCTCAACTCTACAACCACCTGTTGTCATCTGGCATGCTACCTCCACATGTTGCCACCACATAGTTCCTTCCTAAAGTGACTTATCTATTAAAGCGAATTTTGAATTTGAATAATTAAACAATGAAATTTGATTATGATATAATTAATGACTCATATTGATTTTGGTCTTCAATACAAAAACAAATTGTATATATAAAAGTTTTTTAGAAATGAAATTATGTAGGATACACACATAAGTAAGAGAAGGATGTTTATTATAATCTAATTCAAATCATTTAATTTTTTTATATAGAATAATTTATTAGATTTTATTATAATAGTTTTTTAACATAATTAGATTTTACTAATTATAAATGATTTTCATCAAATATATAAGACACAAATAGATAATATAACATAATGTAATATAATAAATATGTAATTAAATTATATATCTAATCATTGTTAGCTAAAAAATAGATTTTAAAAATATATTTATGAAAAAATTATTAACAGTACAGTTTGATGACGATTTGAAGGGAATAGGCCCTTAGGGAGATCAGTTGAACAGTTATATGAGTTATTGAGTACGCAATAAGATTAGTATTGAATATACTAATTAAAGGTTAACGATGAAAATGTGAAGGACAAGTTTTGGGAGTGTATTTTGGTACTTTACCAATGCTATCTTTGCTTTATTTGTTTCAATTATAATAATCATTTACTTTTAACTTTATTATATTTTGTTGCAGCTTACTTATGATATTTCTAGCCAAAAAGGAGATGAAACACCATATATTAAAGCAAGTGGATGAATAGTGGAAAGATTTTAAATCTATAGTTGTAAGGGAGTGCCTCTGTGAAAAAAGGATGGGTGAGCATCCCAAGGATTGATTCCTATTTATTAGTGACGAGACATGAGAGAAGTTTCTCAAGAAGAGGGAAGACCTTGTATTTTAGGGTTTGACTTGCATGTAGAAGACCCTATAATAAAGATGGTATCTACTAATAAACTTTCTGTGACCAAGTTTGTCAAACAACAGAAAGATCCTGTATTTTAGGTTTGGTTTTTTTCAAACTTAGTTAATAATGGATTTATATTTTAATTAATTAAACTAACTTTATTGAATTTCTTTCATTATCAAAGGCAGTAGGTAGGAAGAATAAACAAATTTTTGAGCAAAATGTGTACCTACATATCATGTTTGGGGGGTACAGTAGCCTGGAAATAGGAATGGTAGAGGAACAGTTGCATACTGCACAAAAAGGTAGCTGCTTCAAACCCCATTGGAGTCATTCTACCCATATAACATCCTTTTTTGTCAAGAAAAATAAAAGGCAATAAGGACTCAGAAGGCCAGTATATCACTCCATAGGTTGCTGCTGTTGGTAGGAGGATTGTAAGTGATATAAAACATTATGTTTTGTTAAGTTCCTTTTTAGTTATCTTAAATTGAATTTATTACTTTTATGTTACAGGATACACTTGAGGAGCAAGCATCCCAAGGTTCATTCGATCCTCATTGATGGATGGATATCTTGGTGACTGTGATTAGAAAGCCTGACCAGTCCTTTGGGAGTGGTCTTAAATAGTTCTTTGGCCCTGTTTAATGAAGCACCAGTACATCCTCTATTGGTGTGTGATAACCTCTCAAAATTCCTACTGAATTAAGCTGATTTAACATTCTTTTATTGGGTTTATAAGTCAATTTTGCAGGAAACAAAGCCTGAGGAGAGTAAAGAATGGAGAAGAGTTGAAAAGAAGCCATCCGCCGCGGCCTATGGAAGAAAATGCCACGGCGGATCACACAGAAAGGGAGGACTGCGACTCTGTGAAATCCGCTGCGGCGCCTTGCTGAATCTGCCGCGGTGCCCAAGCTATCTCGGAAGAAACCTGTTCGGTGAAATCCGCCGTGGCTGATTATCACGTGCGCTGCGGCGCCTGAGCTACAATGCCATTCTGTAATAGGCGCCGCGGCGCCTGAAAGAATCCGCCGTGGCGCCTGGGCCCTCGCAGCTGTGCGTTTTACTTCCTAACTTAAAAAATTAGGGCATATAGAGGTGGACACTGGGTTTTCTGAAGGGAGTTCAACTTTTGGAGCAATTTTGGAGGCTAGCTCTGCTAGGGCTTGGAGTTTTGGAGGCTTGGGACCTTTGGGCTTGAAGCTAGAAGAGATTCAAAGCTTGTATCTTGAATTTTCTGGGTTTCCTTCTTCTTCCCTTCTTGTTTTTGCTATGACTACTAGATACTCTTATAGTTGTAGTTATTTACTCGATATGTATAGCTAAATCTGTTTTTCTAGGGTTATTTTGATCTATTGTATGGATTGAGACTTGGGTTTTACTATCTCTTTAGTGTTAATAATAATATTCAGTTGTTTTTACTATGAGCTTAATGCTTCCTTTTGTCTGGCCATCATTTGGATTGATTGATTGATTGGTTTAACTTGAGAAAGTTAAACTAATTCATGAACTTTGGTAAAAACATGCTAGTCCAGAAATTTATTTGCGTGAATAGATGGTTTGTTGATTGATCAGAGATGTATCTATTGACCTAGCATAGACTAAATGGGTTTTGGTTTTTAAAGAGCAACCTTTCAAACAAATGCAAGAGACTGCTGTGTTTTAATTGTGTTTGCAACATTTGGTTTTGACTTGAGAAAGCTTAATCAATTCTATAAACCCTGGCTAACTGAATTTACTGTAAAACACTATTTGAGAAGTAATTAATCCAGTTCATGAAGTACTTTAGTGAAGAATAACCCTAGTCTATTAATTGTTTCAAGGTCGATTTGATTTTATACTGCTTTAAACCATTGTTTTCTTAACTTTCATTTCACAAACTCTTTTACAACAATTATTTCACTTAACCTAATCAAATACACAATTATGATTTTTCAACTCATCTAGCCTTAGTCTCTGAGGGAACGATACTTTTTATATTACTTGCGACCCGTCCACTTGCGGTTAAGTTATTTGGTGAACAAGTTTTTAGCGCCGTTGCCGGGGACTAACGGCTAGAGTGTTTGAGGTTGATTGTCCTTATTGTGTGTTTGGTTACGCTTAAGTTCCAGTTAGCATTTGTAGTGATTATAGGTAGTAGCAGTAGTTTATTTTGTTCATTTCTCTTGATAAGTTTGATACTTTTGTTTTTGATTTGAATGTGCAGGTAACCCCTGACGCATGCAAGGAAGACTGGAAGTTATTGTGGAAGAAGTTACTGAAGAAGTATCCAGGTCGGGAGAAACTGAAAACACACCGGAGATTCAACAACAACCTCAGTTACCACCACCACCACCACACACCACCACCACCACCACCTGAATCAGAATCAGAAGAAAACATGGCGGAGGAAGATGAAAACGATGTGTACACCCTGGATGACTATTTGGATAAAGAAGGGCAGACTTTTCACTCAAGTATCCGGTTACCAGACATTCAAGCCAGGAATTTTGAAATCAAGCCCGTTATGATTCAACTACTGGGGATGATGGGTACTTTTGAAGGAAATTTTAAGGATGATTTGAATGAGCATTTGACCAAGTTCATAGAGGTTTGTGAGAACTTCAAACAAACTGGGGTTACTAAAGATGCACTGCGATTGAGATTGTTCCCCATGTCATTATCTCACAAGGCGAAAACGTGGTTGAATTCTTTACCAGAACACTCCATTAAGACTTGGGATGAGCTTGTATCTAAGTTCAAGGCCAGATTTATTCCAAGGGGCAAACGTGCTACATTAAGGGGTGAGTTACTTTCTTTTGAGCAGCATCCGGATGAGTTATTTTATGAGGCTTGGGAAAGATTTAAGGATATGTGGAGAAATTGTCCAAATCATGAGCAGAAGAAATATGTTCTAATGGAAGCTTTCTGGAATGGGTTGAATGATCAGACAGTGACAATGCTGAATACCGCTTCAAACGGAGGAATCAGAAAGATGAAGGTAAATGAGCTATATGAACTGTATGAAGAGGTGGCATCTAGCACTATGTAACAGTATAACAAAAGAAGGCAAAGTTCTGGGAGACATAAGGAGCCTAGTTCTTCATCATCAAGGGATATTGCATCGCAACTTGAAGCAATATCTAAGAGATTTGACAATCTAGAATTGCAGATTAAGAAAGGAAATGCTACAGGAGTTCATGCACTTCAGGCTCCGGGATACACTTGTGACCATTGTAATGAGGAACACCATTCTGATCAATGCCCATACACCTTGGAGACAGTCAATTATATGAATAATGCGCAAAGAAGACCACAAGGGAACCCTTATTCTCAAACTTACAATCCAAATTTGAGAAATCATCCAAATTTCTCTGGCGAAATGGGCCAAGTTTGAATCCCCCACAAATATTACCATTTGGTGCTAAACAAATGGGGCCTCCTGGTTTTCATGGTCAACCACAGCAACATCAATTGCAACAGCAGCACCCTCAAAAGGAAGATTCCAAAATTGAAAGATGTTTGCTCAACTATTAGCAAATCAAGAATCTGCAAGGGCTGAGAATAAGGCAACATTTTCTCTCCATGAAACTGCCATCAAGAATCTCGAGGTGCAAATGGGTCAACTGGCTTCACAAATGAATGTACTCACAAGAAGCAGCTTACCAAGTGATACCATTCCCAATCCAAAAAGGGATGGTAATGAAGAGTGCAAAGCGATCAGTTTGAGAAGTGGAAAGCAATTACCTGACATTCAGAGGCCTAGTCAGACCGGCAAGGACATCACTAACAGTATGGTGACTGACCTTGATACAAATGAGCTTTCAGAAGAAGGTGGTATAGTAGAAGAGGAAGAAACCAAGAAAAGGAAACAAACAGAAGAAAATCTCACTGATGTGGTTCGAGGAAAGAAGGTAGAGGGTGAAATAGTTGATGATAAAAAGAGGAAGACAACTCCCCTCTTGCTACACAGATGCCGCCGCTTCCATTTCCTCAAAGGTTCAAGAAGAAAGATGAAGATGTCCAGTTCAAGAAATTTGTGGACATGTTTAAGCAATTACACATCAACATCCCGTTTGCTGAAGCATTAGAGCAGATGCCTAAGTATGCTAAGTTTCTTAAGGATGTTCTCTCCAAAAAGAAGAGATTTGGTGAATTTGAAACGGTGGCTCTGACTGAAGATTGTAGTGCCATCTTGCAGCAAAAACTCCCACCCAAACTGAGAGATCCAGGCAGCTTTTATATTCCTTGTAACATAGGCAAACACTTCAATGGAAAAGCCCTATGTGATTTGGGAGCAAGTGTTAACTTGATGCCTCTAGCTGTATTTAATCGATTAAATTTGGGTGAAGCAAGGCCAACAACAGTTACATTGCTCTTTGCTGACAGAAGTATCTCATATCCAAAAGGGATTGTAGAAGATGTCTTGGTGAAGGTAGACAAATTCATATTCCCAGCTGATTTCATTGTGTTAGACTGTGAGGTAGATTGGAATATCCCCATTATTTTGGGACGGCCATTTTTAGCTACTGCAAGAACCCTCATTGACGTAGAAAAGGGTGAGATCACCATGCGAGTAAATGATGAGAAGGTGATATTCAACATGAATCAAGCCTTGAAGTTTCCAGATGATTCTGCTCACTGTAATTGTATTGATGTGATTGATTCCACAGTGCAAGAGGAGCTGATTAACTCTTTGACCAAAGACCCATTAGAAGCATTGTTGATTGGAGAAACAAGTAGTATTGATGGCAAGGTTGAAGCTTATGCAGAAATGATGAGTATTGAAGCGTTTCGTATCGAAAAGCTAAGACTTTTGAGCCTCTGGATGTGACTAGTGCTTTGAGCTCTCCTCTAAAGCCTTCTGTTGATGAACCGCCGGTGTTGGAGTTGAAGACTTTACCATCACATCTCAAGTATGCCTACTTGGGTAATTCTACTACATTACCTGTGATTGTTTCTTCTCAGTTGTCCACGTTGCAAGAAGAGAAACTGTTAAGGGTCTTGAGACACCACAAGAAAGCTATTGGGTGGTCTATAGCTGACATCAAAGGGATCAGCCCTTCTATTTGTATGCACAAGATTTTATTAGAGGATGGTCACAAACCTTCTATTGAGCATCAAAGGAGATTAAACCCGGTTATGAAAGAGGTAGTCAAGAAAGAGATCCTTAAATGGCTTTCTGCTGGAATAGTCTACCCTATTTCTGATAGTTCATGGGTGAGCCCAGTTCAATGCGTCCCTAAAAAAGGCGGTATAACTGTAGTGGCTAACACCCAAAATGAGCTAGTTCCAACTCGTACTGTGACTGGGTGGAGAATTTGCATGGATTATCGAAAGTTAAATACAGCAACCAGAAAAGACCATTTCCCGCTGCCATTTATTGATCAGATGTTGGATAAACTTGCTGGGCAAGAATTCTTTTGTTTCTTGGATGGGTATTCAGGATACAACCAAATTGTAATAGCCCCAGAAGATCAAGAGAAAACAACCTTTACTTGTCCATATGGCACGTTTGCTTTCAAAAGAATGCCATTTGGTCTTTGCAATGCTCCAGCAACATTTCAAAGATGCATGATGGCCATCTTTGCTGACATGATTGAGAAAACAATTGAAGTGTTCATGGATGACTTCTCTGTTTTTGGAGATTCTTTTGATTGTTGTTTAAATAATTTGGCGGCTGTTTTGCAAAGATGTGAAGAAACTAATTTGGTTCTGAATTGGGAAAAATGTCACTTCATGGTGCAAGAGGGCATTGTCCTTGGTCATCGAGTATCCAAACAAGGCCTAGAAGTTGACAAGGCAAAGATATCTGTTATTGAGCAATTGCCTCCACCAACAAGTGTTAAGGGTATTAGAAGTTTCTTGGGTCATGCAGGATTCTACCGTCGTTTCATTAAAGATTTCTCTAAAATCACTAAGCCTTTGTGCAATTTGTTGGAGAAAGATAGGGAGTTCAAGTTTGATGACACTTGTATGAACTCTTTTGAGGAATTAAAGAAGAAGCTCACCTCAGCACCCATTTTAGTGGCACCTAATTGGGAGCTACCCTTCATCATTATGGCAGATGCTAGTGATTTTGCCGTTGGAGCAGTTCTAGGACAAAAAGTAGATAAGGTCTTCCATCCCATCTACTATGCTAGTAAAACTTTGGATGATGCCCAACTTAACTACACTACTACTGAGAAAGAATTGCTTGCAGTGGTGTTTGCTTGTGAGAAATTCCGGTCTTATATTGTGGGCACCAAAGTGACTATCTATACGGACCACTCTGCCCTAAAGTATCTGTTTACCAAGAAAGATTCCAAGGCACGCCTAATTCGATGGGTCCTTTTGCTTCAAGAATTTGATTTGGAAATTGTTGATAGGAAAGGCACTGAGAACCAAGTGGCCGATCATCTATCTCGATTAAGTAGTGAAGCTCAACATGATCATTGTCAAGAGATCAATGCAGCTTTTCCCGATGAATGCTTGTTCTTTGTGGATAACTCAACTACTCCATGGTATGCAGATCTGGTTAATTATCTGGTTTGTGGAACTCTGCCACTAGACCTTAACTCCCATCAAAAGAGGAAATTTCTTCACGATGCAAAGATGTACTTTTGGGAAGAACCTTACTTGTTCAAAAGATGTGCCGATCAGATGATAAGAAGATGTGTTTCGGAAGTTGAGCAGCAAGATATTCTAGAGTGTTGCCACTCTTCAGCTTATGGTGGACACTTTAGAGGAGAGAAAACGGCTGCCAAAGTCCTTCAAAGTGGTTTTTATTGGCCTTCACTATTTAAAGATGCATATGCCTTTGTGATTCGATGTGATCGATGTCAACGAGTGGGAAACATATCAAGAAGGAATGAAATGCCTCTGAATAATATTCTGGAAGTTGAACTCTTTGATGTTGGGGAATTGACTTCATGGGCCCGTTTCCAAAGTCTCTAAATCAAGAGTACATTCTGGTTGCTGTGGATTATGTCTCGAAATGGGTTGAAGCTACTGCATGTGTATCCAGTGATGCTAAAACGGTGATCAAATTCTTAAAGAAAAACATCTTCACGAGATTTGGAGCACCTCGGGCTATTATTAGTGATGGCGGTTCTCACTTTTGCAATCATCAATTTCAAGCTCTGATGAAGAAATATGGTGTAAAGCACAGGGTAACTTTGGCTTATCATCCTCAGTCAAATGGCCAAGCAGAAATATCCAACCGAGAGATCAAAAGCATTCTTGAGAAGGTAGTAGGTGCAACAAGAAAAGATTGGTCATTAAAACTGGATGATGCTCTTTGGGCCTACAGGACAGCATATAAAACTCCGATTGGGATGTCTCCCTATCGGTTGGTGTTTGGAAAAGCATGTCATTTGCCTGTAGAATTGGAACATGGAGCTTATTGGGCCATAAAAAAGCTCAACTTTGACTTTCAAGCTGCTGGTGCAAAAAGGCTCCTACAACTGAATGAGTTAGAGGAATTTCGCCTTAATGCCTATGAAAGTGCAAGGCTCTATAAGGAACGGACCAAGAAGTATCATGATCAGAAAATTATCCCAAGGTCTTTGAAGCGGGGAAAAGGTGTTACTTCATAATTCCAAATTGAGATTATTTCCGGGCAAACTCAAATCACGTTGGTCAGGGCCATTCACTGTGGTACAAGCTGCTAACCATGTGTGGGTGGAGCTGGAAAATGAAAAAGGTGAAAGATTTCATGCAAATGGCCAACGTTTGAAGCATTATTGGGGTGGAAAAGTGGATCGTCAAGTTTCTACGATCTACTTTGCTGAACAATCATAACAGAGCTGAAGAGTCAGGCTGAAGACTATAAACCAAGCGCTACTTGGGAGGCAACCCAAGCTCTAAACTTGCCTTTGATGTGTTTCTTTTATTTCGGTTTTGTTTTAGTAGATTTACGTTTGATCTTTGTTTTTGTAGGCCTTTGGTTTATTCCTCAAACTTTGGAGCTTAGCAGGAGTGGTTGATTTCTAATTAGCGCAACCAGGGAAGTACACCTAACCTTAATCTCCAGCAGTGGCATTGACCTTGATTGGTTTGAATTTTTGTTAAATTGAGGCTTGTGGTTTTGCTTTTATGTGGTTGTTTGTGTTGTGTTTGTTTTTATGCTTGTGCTTGTGTTTAGTCTTGTTTTATTGTGTGTAGGGTGCTTGATTGTGGTAGGTCCGGTTTGTGTTTATTAATTTTTCATTTTATGCCTTCTCTGTGTGAGGCGCCGCGGCATGTTTGATGAGAAGCCGCGGCGCCTAGTTTGCTTCAGAGTGCCCGTTCTGTAATAGGCGCCGCGGCCCCTGAGTCAATCCGCCGCGGCGCCTTAGTCCTAGGTTGTAGGTTCGTCTCGGTAAAAACCGCCGCGGCGTTTATACATAGAGGCCGCGGCGCTCTTGCTTTACCCAGGGTCTGCAGTTCTGTGTAAGGCGTCGCGGCGCCTTGATGAATTTGCCGCGGTGCCTTCTCGCATTTCCAGATTTTTGTTCCCCATTTTAACCTTGCTCATTTGTCTCAATACCCACTTTGCCCAAGTGTATCTGACCGTTTTTTAGGGTAGATTCATTGTTTTAATTTTAAAACCCTAACCCTTTGGTCTTTTCACTCTCTATCCAATTTTCAATCCCCACCTCTCCATTCGGTTTCCCCCATTAGATAACCCCCCTTTTTCTATTAGATAATAATCCCCTCCCATTCGGTTCCCCCTTTCCCTTTTGAAACCGCCGATCATCATCATCCTCCCTGTCGCTGCCGGTCGTTTCTCCTTCTACCGCCGCCGGTCATCATTTTCTCGGTCTCCCACACCCATTCTTTCTCTCCCTCAAAGTCGGCGGCACTCTTCTTTGTTCTTTCTTCGGTGCCTTCCGTCCATTTCTGTCCTTTGTTCGTCCGCAGGTTAGTGTTCTTTCTTCCTCTGTTATTTAGTTTCTTCTAGTCTAGTTTAGATGGAGATGGGTATAGCTAGGTTGAGCATTCTGGTTAGATGATTTTAGAACTCTAGATGAGGGCATTTTGATTCTCTGAGGTTACATTGTGGTTAGGTGATAATTCTTTATTGCCCAACTATCTGTGAACATGTATTGGATAAAATGTGATACATGTGAAATTGAATGATCATAGCTTGGACCTAATTTGAGAAAATGATATGCTTGTCTAAATTTTCCAATAACACCGGTTCATTACCCAAGTTATGTTGTTCTATTTCACTTGTAGCTGATTTGGAAATGTTATTCTGATCTAGTGAAATTAGTTTCAATTGGCAGCTACTGATGGTTGTCTGATTTTGAAATCACCAGATATAGGAGAACCTTTGTAAACTTGATTTGAATTGGGGTATTTTATAACTCAGGTTGAGAAAGGGATTAAGTAATGGTGAGATTGTGGTCTAGCTCCTTGATTTAAGTTTGGGGGATAGTTTTTCTTTATTTTTAGGTTAGTTTTCTTCTTTTTCTTTGTCGGTTGTTTCGTGATTGTAGTGTGTTTTTGTTCTTAGTTTGTGTGTGGTGTGCTTTGTTTTCTCTTAGCAGGTAACAATCCAATGGCCCCAGGAAGAAAGCCCGTGCCACCTCCCCTGATCCTCCAATTAAAGAGCTCATTGAAAAAAGAGGTTTGCATCAAGAAAGAGAATTTCCGTGCAAAAATAAATTCGGGTTCTATAAAAAAGCAAGGAAGCTCAACCTCCTAAATCTGATTGGTCCCAAAGGTGAAGGGAATGAGAAGCTGGTCAGAAAATTCTATGTTAGGGTGGCAACAAACTTGAGTAATGAGATGTTTATACGGTACAAGCGTTTCCTCATTACTCCGGTGAGCATCAGAGATCACTATGAGCTTCCCGAGGTGGACAAGTGCCAATATCAGTATTATCTCAACAATCAGAAGGAGATTCCCCTCGATGCCATCTCAGCAACACTCACAGGTTCTGCTGGAATGTGGGTGCGGCCTAAGAGAGGCCAGGCATATATTATGAGAAAAGACATGATACCGGAGGCCAGAATTTGGTTGCATATTGTCACAAGAAACATTATGCCAACCACGCATCTCAGTGAAGCCCCAAGGAATCTGGCACTCCTGATTTATCTACTTATGATCAAGGCAACAGTAGATGTACCAAAATTGATTTTTGATGCTATCTGGGATGCCTGCAGAGCCCACAATACAAATCTCGTCATGCCTCACCTCATCTCGGATCTGCTATCTAAAGCAGGGGTAGAGTGGAAAGACAAAGACCAAAGTTCAAACCTGTTTCACCATTCAACTACTCTACTCTGGTTCCTGAACGAGAACAACAACGGATCACTGAAGCCATGTTTGCTGAACAATTCCCCGAGGAATATAGGAGGCAACAGGAAGCTCGAGCCAGTGCCAGTGTTGACCCTACCACTCAAAGCTTGGATCTCCTCCATGAGAAATTAGACAGAGAGATACGTCACAGGAGACGTAGACAAAGGCGCATGGAGGAACTATTAGTCCAGATTGCAAGGAAATTGGACATTGACGCGCCGGATGTGGAAGATACAAGCACTGAGGCAGAGTCACCGGAAGATGAACATGAAGCTGGAACTTCTGGGGCTGGTATTGGCTCGGACGATGATATGGCTGTCGATCCATATGCAGAGGGTGATGAGGATCAGGGGGATCAGCATTCTGAGGAGGAGGAGGACTAGCTGGGGCCATTTCTGCTGCTGTTGTTGCTTGCTTTGCTGCTTTTGTCATTTTGTGTGTTTATGAATTTTCTTGCATTTTGGTCTATTTTGTGTGTTATTTGCTTCTATGATTCTGGCAAGGCTACTGATGGCCTGTTGAACTGATTCTGACTGTTGACCAATATCTATCATTGCTGATTTTCACAGCGTTAACTGTTGCGAAATGATTGAAAATGTGAATGGTTAACAGATCTTTTGATTGATTAATTTGTGGATGTCTTTAGTAATTGATGATTTCATAATGCTTATCTGATGATGATACTATTGATAGTTGTGCATACTGATATACTTGTACAGGAAGAAAAGCGAAATTTTGACCTTTCATGCAGCGAATTTATTGTTTTTTTTTTCAATTCTGCCTGCATGCCCTGATCTTTACTTCTCCTTGTTGACAGTGAGGACACAGTCAATTTTAAGTTTGGGGGTGAGGATTGAAATTTTTGATAATAGGAATTTTTGTGTGGATATCAGGACAAAATTTTGTGGATAAAATTTTGTGGATAACAGGATTAAATTTGAAAATTTTGTGGATAACAGGGTTATATTTGAAAATTTTTGAAAGGTCATTTTGTTGAGAAAATTTGAAACAGCTGAAACAGTAGAAATTTTGTCAGCTTAAATTTTTGCTCTGTTGATTTTATGAAATATAAGCTGAAGTGGCAAGTTGTTAGTTGAGGATGTATGAATGGTCCAATGATTGAACAAAATGCTTGGTTACTATGCTTGATAGGAATTTTGAATTGCTCTTCGATGCTTGATTTGTGAGGTTAAAACCTATGTTTCTTTAATTTTGGAGAAACTAATGCACTAAAAGGGTCAAGACATTTCAAGGGGTTATGTTGAGGTTGAGTGGATAATTTAGCCTATATACTTTTGTTTAAACTAAATTGTTTCATAACCTTTTTCTGATTTCTCAAAGTTTATAGTTTGTTCTATATGAATTTGAAAAAGGATTAGGGCAGTTCTTAAATGCGTTTGAGCCTTTCAAGCTGACCTTATAGGTTTTATCCTTTGAACCCATGCTTTGAGCTTTAAAAAAAAAAAAGTATATATGTTCAAGTTTTGTTTCAAACCCTAACCTCTTCCTAACCCAAAACCAATTGAAAAAACCATGAAATCCCTAGCTTTGAGATAAATGGAAGTTGAAAGGATAAGGGGTTTGATGAAATGTGGAGATTTTGAAAGGTTGGAAAGGGTAGTCAATTATTCTGACAAGTTAAAGTGTTAGGTACTAAGTTGTAATTGTTTGTTTTAAAAAAACAAAAAAAAACAAAAAAAAACAAAAAAAAAATGTATATACTTATCTATATACAAATAATTGTGGTACAAGTTTGGGAGAATGAAAGTGGTTGAAGTAAGTTCTGATTATTGAATATCTATTTATCTCAAAGTATTTGTATGATCTACTTTCCCCTTTCTTTCCTAAGCCATTACCTCTTGGCCACGTTATAAGCCGAAAAGTCCCTTTGATTTCAAATGTATATGGGGTGAGTTGTAAACAGAGAGAGAGAAGAAGTTAGGCTTATGAAAGGATACGGTTGAAGGTTAGTATGTTGGCTAAAGTCTCTCATTCCACTGAAACAGTATCTTAAGAGATGCTCATTGACTCTATACACACACTCACACTCCAAAATCATTGAAAGTTTGTTTTAAGTTCATGAAACTTGTTTCTTTGGGTGATTCAATAATTTCCTATCCTGTATAGTGTCTTGAGCATTAATGAGGATACAACTGTTCCTACAATCTTCAATGTGCAATTTTGTCACTTAGTCGCTGGTTTGTTGTTTTACTCGAGGACGAGCAAAAGTGTAAGTTTGGGGTGTGATAACCTCTCAAAATTCCTACTGAATTAAGCTGATTTAACATTCTTTTATTGGGTTTATAAGTCAATTTTGCAGGAAACAAAGCCTGAGGAGAGTAAAGAATGGAGAAGAGCTGAAAAGAAGCCATCCGCCGCGGCCTATGGAAGAAAACGCCGCGGCGGATCACACAGAAAGGGAGGACTGCGACTCTGTGAAATCCATCGCGGCACCTTGCTGAATCTGCCGCGGCGCCCAAGCTATCTCGGAAGAAAACTGTTCGGTGAAATTCGCCGCGGTTGATTATCACGTGCGCCGCGGTACCTGAGCTATAATGCCATTCTGTAATAGGCGCCGCGGCGCCTGGGCCCTCGCAGCTGTGCGTTTTACTTCCTAACTTAAAAAATTAGGGTATATAGAGGTGGACACTAGGTTTTCTGAAGGGAGTTCGACTTTTGGAGCAATTTTGGAGGCTGGCTTGCTAGGGTTGGAGTTTTGGAGGCTTGGGACCTTTGGGCTTGAAGCTAGAAGAGATTCAAAGCTTGTATCTTGAATTTTCTGGGTTTCCTTCTTCTTCCCTTCTTGTTTCTGCTATGACTACTACATACTCTTATAGTTGTAGTTATTTACTCGATATATATAGCTAAATCTGTTTTTCTAGGGTTATTTTGATCTATTGTATGGATTGAGACTTGGGTTTTACTATCTCTTTAGTGTTAATAATAATATTCAGTTGTTTTTACTATGAGCTTAATGCTTCCTTTTGTTTGGCCATCATTTGGATTGATTGATTGATTGTTTAACTTGAGAAAGTTAAACTAATTCGTGAACTTTGGTAAAAACATGCTAGTCCAGAAATTTATTTGAGTGAATAGATGGTTTGTTGATTGATCAGAGATGTATCTATTGACCTAGCATAGACTAAATGGGTTTTGGTTTTTAAAGAACAACCTTTCAAACAAATGCAAGAGATTGTTGTGTTTTAATTGTGTTTGCAACATTTGGTTTTGACTTGAGAAAGCTTAATCAATTCTATAAACCCTGGCTAACTGAATTTATTGTAAAACACTATTTGAGAAGTAATTAATCTAGTTCATGAAGTACTTTAGTGAAGAATAACCCTAGTCTATTAATTGTTTCAAGGTCAATTTGATTTTATACTGCTTTAAACCATTGTTTTCTTAACTTTCATTTCATAAACTCTTTTACAACAATTATTTCACTTAACCTAATCAAATACACAATTATGATTTTTCAACTCATCTAGCCTTAGTCTCTGAGGGAACGATACTTTTTATATTACTTGCGACCCGTCCACTTGCGGTCAAGTTATTTGGTGAACAGTGTGGTGTCTAGAGAGAGCCAAACTAGTGATTACAAGAAGAAACAGAGAGAGTTTAAGTTCAACTTAACAAAGAACATAAAACGGAGATATAAAAGATATGTGAAGAGTTTGATGCTAAGTTTTAATAGGCAACGATGGTAATGGGCACAAATGGGTTCTAGATGCCTCAAGCATCTAAATTGTCACAAGTAATAATCATATCTTTTTAAGGTTCATTTAGTCCATTTAAGTTTACTTAATTTGTTTTAAGTAACTTCTTTTCATGTTTTATGATTCACCTATGGTTAAAAGTGAAAAAGGTAGTAATAATCAAATGCTACAATTGACACTGTCTGACCCTGACTCTAACCCTGACCATACCCAACATAATGGACTGCTATGTGCTCTATATGTAGACATTGATAAACCTGGCCTTGTCATTGATAGTCGAGATTTAAGGGCACAACAATCCATGATAAAAAAAATTCTAAAGGATCAAGTGAGGGTGATGATAGTTAAAGTCCATAATAGTCAGGGTTGCCCATTATTGCCCAACTCTAGTAATGAGATTCGATTACTAGCCCAGGCTAAAGGAAGTTTCATTCTGTGGCAAAAAAAAAACTGTTGGAAAACTAGTAGCAATGGCAAAGAAGGGAACAATGAACATAGTTCCTGTCCTTAAGCCCCTTAATATTGATGTCTCGATTAGATTTAGCAGTTTAGCATTGTTTTATTCTATGATGCAAGAAATGGTGCAACCACTTAGTTTTAAAATGTCATTGGGGATTATAGGTTCAGAGTTAACATATGACTTTACTATCAACAAGAAGGACCTCGCTGAATTCCTCAACTTTTAGGCCATTTTGTAAGTAAAAATATCATTTTCTTATTTTATATTATATTTATGCATGTCTTAATTTTTCTCCTAGTTAAACAACAGACACTTTAGCCGCATCTGCATGGAGAAAGGAAATGAGGGCACATATGGCTTCATGTATCCTTAAAAAGTATAGGAAACATCAAATAGTCCAGAAGCAAGGTTGGTCTATATGATGACCACAATGACCTAGACCAAGAAGAAAGTTACTTTCTTCTTGGTATAGGTCATTGTATTTGGGACACACAAATTATATATATAGAATTATAATTGACATAATTTGTATTTTGTAATTGTCATTAGCTTTTCTTATTCTTGCCACCTATGATAACAATGTCTACTGGTTTGATTCCTTCTGTAGAGTAACACAAGATCAAACCAAAGACTTCAGTGAGACAAGTTTATGTTTATAAATTTATTACATTTAAAGTTTACATAAGTGAGACGGTGGAAAATCAAGGTAGACACCTAGCCTAATTGAACATTTATCAAGTTAATGATGAGGAAGGCCTAAGTAGGACCAAAACAATGAATAAATAGGGCACATATGGAAATGATGGCCTGGCAGCTCTTGAAATTGATCTAGAATCATGGATGGATATAGTAGATATAACGCAAGAGGATACTTTGACCTTAAAATTGGTTCCCTGCTGAATGTGATCCTTTGGAATGCATATGGGATGGGTGCATGCATGTTTTCAAAACTTATTAAGGAAATTAAACACATGTACTAAATGGATATGTTGGCTTTCTTTGAAACTCAAGTAGTGGAGAAAAGGCAACCAGAATAGCAATGCAGTTAGGATTTAGCATGTGGAAATTATGGATGCATAAGGTTTTAAGGGGGGCATATGTTGTCCATGGATAGAGAAAGTGGGCATGGCGGAAGTGATAGTTAAAAACGCAAAATATATGCGTCTCAAAAATTTGAGTCATGAGTGTCAAGCTTGGGAGCTTACTTTGGTTTATGCCAGCATGACCCCAGCTTTACGTCACGCACTATGGAGGGAGCTTGAAGTAATTGGTTAGAATGTTTAGTGTCCTGGTGCATGGAGGGAGTCCTTAATGCAACCTTGTTAGGGAGTGAATGCCCATTAGGGAGGAGTGGTAGTAGACTAGATAAAGATTTTGATTAGTTTATGCTAGACATTAGACTTAATGATTTGAGGTTCTTTAGACCAATTTTTACTTGGTGAAGGAGTAAGGTGGAGAGCAGGATAGACAGAGTACTTGGCTCTTATGAATGGGTCGAAACATTTCCAAACGCGAGTGTCACTCATTTACTTGGTTTAAGTCAGACCATAGAGCATTTCTTTATCACTAGATGGCCTATGTCACATCCTGAATTTTGGGCCTAGAAGTACCAAAATTAGCCTGAAATGGTCAGGCTACTAGACTTTTTTTGGCAGAGGTCCCAGCGAATCCCTGGAAGGACAACAGGATTCCCAAGGACTAAATCGCAAAGGGAAAGTTCTTTGAGACTGAGAAAAGAGAAAGTTAGGTACTCAGAAGAGGTCTCAGGGGCCTAGGAATGAGAAATAGAGATGAATATAGGCCAAAGGTTATATTGGAGGCACCAATGAGGTTAATTTTGAGGTTAAGTCAAACCAGGAGCAAAATCGTAAGTTTTCAAAGTTTGGGTTGGTAAGGGCAAAAAAAAATTATGCCAAAAAATCCTAGAAGAATCTCAGAAAATGGGAAATGGTAGGTTAAGGCCTGAACGCTTTAGAAAAATGGCAATAAGGTTCAGAGGCTTGTATGAGGCTAAAATGGATGAAAATGCCCCTACAAGGAAATCGTGGAATTCCCAGGGTTTTGACTGATTTGGAATATTTTCAAAAATGAATTATTTAAGGTCTCAAATATTTAGAAGAAAATAGGAAAAAATACTTGAGGAATTATCATAGGTTTTAAAAATAATTCTGTCCCCAAAAAGCGAAGAGGTTGTCTTTAATAGAATTTAAAACCTATTTATACATTATCCAGGGACAGTCAAAGTCAACTATCTAGATGTTGACTTTTGACTTAAGAAAAATTAGAGGAATTTCTTGTGATGAATAAATAGTATTGGTACCAGAGATAGAATCTCGGCGTTGTAAACTGGTAGAAAGAATTCAGTAAAGTTCATTCCGAAATAGATATTATTAATTATTTAAATATTTTAATGGAAGTACAAGGAAAGAGCATCACTCCCTCTTTAGGTATGTTATATAATGCCATGTGGATTTATTTGAGGTGAGAAAATGGTGCCAGAACATGTCCCAGTGGTCCCGAGTAAGTCAGGGCCTGAAAAAGTACCTTATACGGTGTAGAATGGCAAGATAGGTGAAAGAATATCTAAGGGTTGTATTTTGCACGAATTTTATATTAATTTTCTCCCTATTTTAATGCCAAAATGATGAAGAAATATGGAGGAGACAAGTGTACGGTTAGATAGGAAAAGAAGGTATTACGTGCACGGCTGGATGCAAGATAAGTATACAGTCAGATGCAAGACACGTGTACGGTTGGATTGAAAGCATGTGGATTGATGATGTAAGCATGATGTCATCAAGATGATGTAAGCATGATGTCATGGGACACTTGTCACCACAAGATTAAAAGAGAAAATGGACGGTCCAGATTAAGTCACATATTTTTAAGATCAACAGCCCAGATTCAGTGTTGTTTTCTATAAATACCCCCTCCCACCCCTCATTTTTGTGCAAGCCATGGACCTTTGGGGAAACTCTTGCAAAATGAATTCTAGAGAGAGAAAGACCAAGTGGTCATCATATGCAAGATCAAGCTCCAAAACAAGGTATGTTTATGGTTTTTAATATAGTTTTCACTTCCCTTGTTGTTATTGAGCTTGGTTATGGATTTTAATGATTTTTGGGAGCTTAAGACTCTAGGGGGACATACTGCACGAAATCCTTAAGAATAGGAGAAGATGAAATTGATGTTAGAATAATGTTTAAAGGTTTGAAAGGAATAAGAATCAAGTGGTTTTATGTTGAAATTGGTTGAATTTCATGACTATGTAACTTCAGTTATATTTCAGTCAAGGCTACTTCATGGGGAAGGAGTTTGATTTTGATTATTTGAGCTTAGAAATGGATTCTACATGCAAAATTGTGTGGGAATAGTATGTGGAATTAATTTTAGAAAGGTTGAAAATCAAGCTCAAAAGTTAGAAGTTAATATAGCTCAAAGAAAACAAAGTGTTGATGTTGTTGATTACTATGACTCTAATGAATAAATAGAAATGATATGTTGATGCATTTAGGGTCATGAGACATTGAGGAAGATGAATGGCAAAGGTTGAGTAAGCAACCTTAATGGTTGGTAGCAAAGGGAGCAAGAGGAAGTAAAGAGAAAGTTTAAAGACACAAGATAACAAACGTGACCTTACTGATTTGTGCTTGGTATTTGCTTGCATGAACGACATGTTTCTATGTTATATGATTTTATGAACTCATGTGTTGTGATTGTGAATGTGTTTGAAATATATCATAGGCCTATGTGTTTTATGATAAATGCGTGATGATTTCCAAATATGTCATTATGTTATAAACATGTTAAGTTGCAAGCATGTTATAAATATCAAGCTTGCCATGTATGTTTGCCAACCATTTAGGTCAAGTATGATGGATAATGATTGCATGAAGGAGAGCATGAGAAGGAAGGAGAAGAAAGTGAATAATTATTCATGTTAATGAATGAAGCTATTGGTTAATATATGATTCTCCTTTTGTGTAAATTATGTATATAATGCCAATGATGCAATATATTTGTTTAGAATGTTTATGGCATGAATGGAAATGTATAAGAATGAATGGGAAAGGATAGGGCCAAGCTATGCATGCCAAAACAATAAAAATAATCAAAGCAAGAATTGTCTAATGGATAAAACGTAAGTCCTGGAGCAATCAACTTCCAGCTCCAGTTTGACATACCAAATGTATGAATTAATCAATGAAACTTGGCAGATGTATTATACACATCCCAAGCTTTAAAATGATAGGTAGATGACATCAATTAGATGTGTATACTAAGAGATACGAATTTTCAAAGTTGAGCCAAGAAAACTAGAAATTCCAAAATTTACCAAATGAATAGTGATTTTCATAGATTAAACTGTATGAATTGGCTTGAGATAAGTCTAGTTTGATATTTTTCTCATGTAGAGAATTGAAAGAGATTCAAGTAGAATTTTGGAGCACCTCAATACGATTTTTATAGAATTAGTTATAATTTTTCAAAGTTAGATCAAAAATCTGGAATTTAACTAGTGTACAGTAACCCGAGAACCAATTGCTAATTTTTAATCTACGGGCTTGTTTCATGAATCGCTTGAACCATAACACTTTCGAACGCGTACTCTGAGGGGTTAAAAGAAGGATGTTTCACCATACATTAATAATCATCTTTAAAATAGGTCGTCAGTGTATTCACACGTGGAAAGTTTCTTTATTTTTCTTTGTCTTATCACTATAGTAATCAAATGCCAAATGGAGGACAAAACTGATGTCTTATAATTATTATGCGGTCATGCATGACCGTAACAATATACCTTATCCTTTTTTACCAACAATAACTATCATTCCTCTTGTCTCTAAATATAAATAATACTTATAAGTTGTCTCAAATTTTTGATAGCATACTTCCTATTTTGTCCCTATTAAAAATTTATTTTAATAGTTAATATATTTATTTTTTTCCTAAAATATTATTTCCTTGATAATAAATATTCTGAAGATTATATTTTAATATAATCTCTCTCCACCACGTATTTTCTCTCTTTCATAATTCTCTTTATTACAATAATTCTTTTATCCTCTCTCTTACACTCTTTCCTCATAAATAAGGGTATTTTGAATAAAAATCTTTTAATTTTTACATATTCATTGTTTTTAACCAATTTTAATTAAATTTTTTTATCTACATGATTTAGTCTAAAGTTGCCTATAAAAAGAGTTGGAGGGACTATATTGTTGGCCAATTTCAATTTTTTACTTCGCTTCGCAAAGTAAATGAATCACAGAATTGGAAAAACTGCATAAAACCAGATAGCTAGGACTCGCATAATGTGTGTGTTGCGAATCTTTATACATTTTATTTTCTATTGAATTTTACTTTCATTATTTTTTATTTTGATTTCTTTTGGAAGGAACATGCCCACCTACGAAACTTCCAATCTTTTAGAAAAGCAATCTCTTTCTGAAAGCAAGCAAGACCAATCATCATCAGTATCACAGCATCCCAAGTATGTTTTTTTCCCCCCATTTTTAACCAAAAAAAAAGAAGAAGAAATCATTTTGTAAAGATTTCTTCTAATAGGACTGTAGCCATGTTTGGCATCTCCCTAGAAAAGTAAAAGGAAAAAAAAATGAATCCATTAAAAAGGATAATGTTTGGCACATATATTGCAATATAATCAAGCATGGGGTACACATGGAATAGAGTGTGCTTTCGTTCATGATTTCATAAATCTGTTTTCATTCTTTTATTATTTTTGTCATGTCAAATAAATAATTGAAAAAGTATATGCCTATATTTCTTTTCATACCATGCAAAATATTGTTTCCTTTTCTTTGTCATTTATTTATAACCTTCATTAATCTACATCCCACCAACACACCAGCAAATAGCAATCCCATACACGTCGAGCTTTGAGAAACGAGCCATGTTATTTACAATTTACAACATGTGAATACCATGACATATTATTTACAAATATTATACTCCACACTAATGACTAATTTTTAAATTATCAACGGTATATTATTACATAGTATTATAATTCACAGAAAAGCATATCCTGTCATTCTAAAGTATTTTGTTTCTCACCTCTAACACAGTCTTATTCACATGCAACTCGAGTTTTGTACCCCACGTTCTCTTCTGCACCCAAGGTTTTAGATGTTGAATGAAGGTGTGATATCTAAAGTTTGGTAAGATTTATTGCAAAAATATTATAATCATTGTAGGCCCATCCATTTTACTATAAAAGCAACAAATTTTTTCAAGACTGAGCTCAAGGAGCTAGCAAAGTTATAAATTATAAATTATAAAATATAAAATCAGAAGCTGAGAAAATCGAGAGAGCAACTCTCGAGCAGGCTGGTCACTTTATTATTGTAGTAAGACAAAGATAAGTACATCCACACACATCCGAACACACACTAATTGACATTACTGCCGCTCACAAATTATTACACAAACAAAGTGGATTGGTAACATTGAAATCTACGTAACCATTTTCGCATGTCGAAGGATTACTATAGGACTTCTCACTTTGTGCTTGCCGTCAGTCCAAGTCAACTCTCCAAATGAATGCTCCGAAGTTTTGGTTGAACGTGTTGCCAGCAAAATAACCATATAGCCCTTCTTTTGGTTTATCCTCTGAAAGGTTAAAGTTGATGGAAGAACAACCTTAAATCCTCATGGGGCTTTAATATTTACAGTATATGTGTTTGGAGGCCCAACATTTGTCACTACACAAGTAACATTTATAAATTTCACACCCAGAAAAGGCAATGTGATGGAAGGGTAGTTGAAATCTTGTAGTCTGTAAGACCTTGGACATCTGTACGGCCTATGGTAATTAATGGCTTTAATTATTATGTCCTCGTAAGCAGAAGAGCATAACAAGTTGAGGTAATCAGAAGTTTCGATATCATAAACAAAGTCCAGGGTCCATTGCAATGTTGGGTTTGACATATCCTGTGACCCAATGGAATGGAGTTGCCACCTGACCATCTTGTTCGTCCTTGATCGGTCTACTGGTGTTATCCAGTGTGGTTGCTATATGAGGAACAACATAGTTTTTGATACCCATTAGAAATCAAATTGTGAACATGAAGACAGATTATTAATGTATATCATATACGTGTGGTCATGATTGTTGACTTGATCATCGTAGGACTCCAATTAGGATGGCGATTTTTAACAGGACCAGCAATTTCCAGAAACATGAGGACATGCCATGGAAGTTCCAGTTTGAACATCATGGTTAAAGTGACGGTCATCTGAATCTAGGTTGGTGGGACTTGCAGCTAATGAATAAGCAGCAATTATATCCTGACCTGGCACTGTTGCATCTGGCTGAAAAATGCAAATAAAAGAAAAGAAAAGGTAAGAATTACAATATACTTGATGACCAGGGGAGTTATTAGACGGTGTGATAAGAATGGATAACCTTGAGGATTGAGGGAAGAATCATGTTGGGCCCCCTCGATGAGAATGTAGAAACCACTGGTGCTGGCCTTATCGATATAAATGTTTTTGCATTATTCATGAATGGCAATGGGTTCCTGCAACATATGTAATATATACAAGTGAAGTCCTATCACTGAAAATAATTTCCAGAGCAATTCCGAATGGATTATTGGCGGATGAGAGTGATATATATATATATATATATATAAAATAATTACTTGTTTTTGGAGAAATAAGATTAAACTGGTCCCTGCATACCACCACCTCCACCTTGTGGAATATTGGAAGTATCAATAGACTGAACATCAGCAGTACGTGTGTTCAACTCGTTATCATTTTGTAAAATCATTTGCAATGCCTTCACACGCTTTGCTTCTGCGCCCTTTTCCACAGGCCTTAGGCTCCTTCCTTTTTGGCATAGCAATATACGGCCTCTTACTATGTTGTTTAGGGGTGAGGTCTTTTTTGTTTTTGGGCTTTCTTTTAATTAGTTGCTTTTGTTGAACCTTTGTTTTTCCAATTAAATTTCTTTATGGAAGAAAAAAACAATTTTTCTCAAACAGAGTTCTCAAATCATGCTCATAACTAATGGGTTAATTGCCGTACCAGTCAAATTCAAAATTAAATAGCTCAAAACTTTACAAATAACAACTAAATTATTAAAGTTGCAGAATAATGAGATGAAATGTGCACCAAAATATAGTCTGCTGATAAATAAGGCAAAAAGAGAATCATGCACCGCAAAAATCATCCCAGTACAATCCTTCTGACCCAGCTCCAGTCTCCCTTTAAAAAAAAAGAAAAAACACCTATTCGAGATTTTTCCACTATGATAATCCAATTAAAGCTTCTGTAGGATTTACCACAAACTCACGCACAACTCACACTATATTCAAGATTTTTATATATTTAGCTCACCCAGAATTAATACCCTACGCTAATACTACAAATGTATAATATAGTTCGCTAAATATTACTCTTCACTATCCAGGTAGTGAAGTAAAGCTCTAGCACAAAATACTATTTTCATGAACACACAATTAATAAGCTCAAATGAAAAGTGATAGTCGTTCTTCAAGAACTATCCTTCATCTTTTCTACTCATATCTCAACGTCATTTTACTTTTTGTATTTCGATTCCACAATTTTACCCCCATTTTTGGCACCAACGACAAATTCCTCTTCATCATCGCCAATATATTATTCATTGTTCCCTGATTTTGGAACAAAGACAATTATCTTAATTAATTAATTAGGATTTGATTTCCAAAAACATCAGTTCTTATTTAAAATAATTTTTAACATTATTTGTTATTATTAAAACCAATAATCAGCCGGCTAAAAGTTGCTTGTATTTTGAATATTGCTTTTAATTAAAGTGCCACTGTAGTACGCCCCAAAAAAGAACTTCCACTGTAAATCAAATTTTTTTGTCATCATTTTAACCCTGTAGAAGAAACTTACGTACTCATTTTATTCATAGAAAATCAAATTTGCAACCTCTTATTTAAGTTAAGACTTAAAAATATTTGATATCAGCTGAATCAAAGGATCATGAACACTAGTTACACTATAAACTCCGAGGTAATGATTGCCTACACTTTTGAGTGGTGAGAAAAGAAAGTGGACTATGAATGTGATGCCACTATGAATGTCACAGGCAAGCTCATCTGCAAAATTCTTTTGGTAATTAAAGTTCGGAACCAGTTTTGGTACTCATCACTTTGATGAGTACTCTAAACTTATGAGATCTGGATCATCCATATCTTATTTGGATGATACAGATTTAATTTCTTTTTTATTTTTATTTGTTTGAAATAATTATTTTAATATGCACATAATTTAAAATAGAGATAATATATTAACTATCATTCTTTTAAAAAATATTTTTTTGTGTTTGAAAATAATTCATTAAAGATTTTAAATCTGAACGTTCAAATAAGATATGAATGATCCAGATATGATGAGTTTAGGGTGCTTATCAAGGTGATGAGTATTGAAACTAGTTCCCACCTTTTATACAAAAAAACAAGCATTACATTAAACACTATTAATGCGTCGTAATCTGGGAATATTTTCTCCAACACTCAATGCCATGGATTATTTCTTGTCTGTTGTTTTCAGATTCAGCTGTTTAATTAAAAATTTTATTTGGCATATCCGGAAGAACCATATTTCAGGTGTACTGTTACTTCCTTATTGAGGGGGGAAAAGTTAAAACTCAATAAATATGTCACAAATTAATATTGTTTCCTAAAATAATGATAATGACTAAAATGCTACCACAAAACAAACTATATTTTATTTATAAAGCAGGGAGAGAGGATATCATTTTTAGTCCGATTTATAATTTATAATAGTTCACTCCACGAGTTGATGATCTCTAGCTCTGGTGTATCACTTTTCTTAGATATCTTTCTATATTTTAATTTGGTTTTTTTAATACTTTAATTGAAATAACGTGTGTCTAATTAGAGATAAATTGTGTCAAAGATGGATGTTGTGAATTTAATCACTTTTATAATCTCTCTAATGCAATGTTTGGATGGAGGGAAAAGTGAGAGGAAAATGGGAAAAGAGAATACTAGGAAAAAAAATTTTCAAAAATAATAATAATAAAAGTTATTATTTTGGCGAGTTTTTCCTCTTAATATTCTTTCCTCCCTAATTTTCTTCCCATCCAAACAAAAGAAAAGTGTTTCTTCTACTCTTAATTGTCGTATGACATACTTTGCAAACACTTGGGAGGAGACAGTCAAAACCAGTAGTTGTTGCGATGGCCGATGAGTTTGGGTAGGCATGAGTACCTAAGTACATCTCCTCCTAGGAGTTTACACCGATGTCTGAGCCTCTGATTTGAATGGGAGCCTCTATTCTATGTTTTGTGATTTAGTATCCTAGGTTGTAGATATTGAATTGTAAATTGTAATTCTACAAGACATATTCTGATTACGATATTCTTGATTAGTTTGAACACGAGAGGAGGAATTGTATGGCAACCTAGCTGTGTCATGTTCGTGTAGAATGATTACACTCTCTAATTCCGAGTAAATTTAATAGTGCCTTTCAGTCTTAGTGCAGCTAAACTGATGAGTGATTGGATTGACTGATTATTTTGGTGTTTGGCGCACTTTTAACTAAGTTTGAGTATTTTTCACCCTATTGTCCTACTCTATTTTTTGATTTTGGGGCATTTTTGTATTTTTATAAGCATAGGCCCTACGGCAAAAAGTAACAATCTTTAGGTAAATTTACTAGCTATGTCATGTTTATATAAGTTCATGAGTACTTTTATCCTTCTTAAAAAACATATGATACTAGGCGCACTTTAGGTAAAAGTTTATAGGCATTTTTTATACCTTTATCCTATAAATTACAATAATAAGTAGGTTAACAATATGAAAAATTAGATAGAGTCTACCTTATAGTAACACTAAAAAATTTTACAGTTGGAAAATAAGCATTCTTTACTTTCAATCAGTATTTTAATTAATACTCCTCTTTTTTTTTTTATTACAACTCCTCTAGTCTTATTTATGGGAAAGAGAGAAAATATTTTTTGAGCTTATTTATAGGGCATTGAGAGAAATTTTTTTATATAAATATACAATTTTACCCTTCATTTATTATTGTATTGACTTTATTTACATGAGATATAATGTATATTAGATGTAACTAAAGTTAAAAAGTTATTGAATTTTAAATGAAAATTAATGAAGTGTAAGATTTCTTGTAGTCTGTGTGAAACAAGTTTGAAATGACTTATAAATAGAATCAAAAGAGTAGTTTGTAACCAACTACAATTCAAATTAAGCTACCATTCAAACATCATATGTATACATTCTAGAAGCATGTTAACACCTGCCATAGCCGTCGACAAACTCAAATCTTCCTTCCCCTATTACGCTTATTCAAATACATACACATACACACATATATAAATATATATATATATATATATATATGCAAGGACGCTAGTCAGGGTAACAACATGCATAATATCTTATATTTGTCATTTTTCTCTCCAAATCTAACGTTAGAACGGTTGCTTTAATAAAGACTTGTAGTGAAGCGCATTTATGTTTGAAAAATAGCCTAAAGTAAAGGAAAGCAAGTAGAAAAGATGTAAAAATATTATCTTTCAGATAATTAATGGAAAAGTTGAAGAATATAACAGCTTTATCGGAAGAAAAGAAAACAAGTAGCCTAACCAGATAATCAGTAGCAACAATTGTACTGACGAATGATGCATAACGTCATAAATTATAATGACGTTGATAGACAGCGTAACATTTTCTTACCATGCAAATAACATTTACTTTGAGCCTAACATTACATAAGCATCTTCGCACTTTCTATTAAAAAAATTTAGGCGAGTTGAATTCCGCATACTCATCAACATCAAGGCAAAATTCTTTTTTTTATTTTTATAACTCATAATATCCTCAAGTCAATTTGGATTTGAGACTAATATTTGTCAAACTAGGAGTGTTAAGATTAAAATCTTTCCAATAAGTATACTTGTTGGGATTTAAATTTGTATTCTCTTTTTTATGAAGTTGAAATTGTTTACTATATCAACCAATAGCTTGTTAGTTTCGTGAGAAGCGGAGAGGTTCCATGCAGTAGGAATCATCCATCTTATGAGGAGAAGTGGGATTGAGTGACATGTGGATTGTCACGTGTACATTTTTGGTCAAACAAAAATCTCTAGGCCAACAATATTTCCAACGTTCCACATCTAACGCTTATAAAAGAGTTAGATAATTAAATTGATAAGATTAAAAAAAATTAGTTAAATTGGTTATTTATAATAATATATTCTCTAACTTACTCTATGTAATCATATATATCAGAACTACCTCTTGGTGAAAATCCTTTAAAATCAATATGAATATTTTGAAGAAAACCTTATAAATTTGGGAGACAAATTTGACTGAAATCTTATATTTAAAATTAAATCTAAACTCCTAATTAGGTCTTATACTTAGGGGGTAGCATGTTTTTTTTTTTTTGGTTATCTCAAGGCAGAAATTGCATCACTTAAATAATAGTTTATGATACCCGGTTCTCTTGAAAAATCTCTTAAAAAAATGCACTTTAACACTAATTTTCTAATTCAACATCATATTTATTAATTAAATAAATATTTAAGAATACTACAAACAAGCAATGCATGCAACCTAAAGTAAAACGTTTTGAAGTCTATCATTATTCACAAGGAATTGGCTTTATGGAAAATTATATAATAGTGCATGACTTGTGAATTTAAAAAATTTCATATATTTTTTTATAGGGTGAAATATATTTTTAGTCTTTTAATTTTACACAGAGTTTCATTTTGTTCCCTTAACTTTAAAAAGTAAACTTTTAGTCCTCTAATTCTAAAATCAATAACAGAAAATTGTTGATATTGAGCTTTTGAATGTTGATAAAATATTACTACATGCTAACATATTAAGTTTAATTTTTAAAACAACCATGAATACTAAAAAATATCATTTAAGACTAACAATTTTAGGGTTAAAGGACTAAAAGTATACTTTTTAGAGTTAAAGGATTAGAGTGGAACTTTGTATAAAGTTAAAGGACTAAATGTATATATAAATATACTTTAGCCTTCTTTATACTACATCTGGTTCTTAATATAAAAACTAGTTAACTAATTTGAGTATATTAAGAAAATTAGTTAAGTTAGTTATTTGTAATAAATATGTGATGTCTTTCCTAAAATACTTTTGCTAATCATGCATATTAGCTAGAACTACCATTTGATGAAATATTTAATATATGCAACTACTACAAGGACTACCTTTAAAAAAAATAGATAAATGTGAGAGACAAAGTGAATTGAGATATTATATTTATGACTAAATTGAATGTCAAATTAACTCTTATATTAAGGATAAGAGATAGCATTTTGTAATGATAATCACTCTCTAAAATTTTCATCTATCAGCTAGCTAGAAAGAATATAGTCTAATATACAGTGGAAAAAAAAAAAGGCTATGTCTATTCTACACATATTTTATACAATATCAATATCGAACATGAAATTCTCTAGATTTCTCACTTGTGTAGGGATGTCATAGAATTCTCTTTATTTTTAACAACACCTAATGAAAAGAATTTCTTTATCTAATCATTAATAGGATGTCTTATTTTTTTTATTTTTTTTATAAGTTACTTCCAATATATTTTACACAAAACAAGAAAACCTTAAATCACTAACTCTCCTTTAAAATTCAGCAATTTTCAACTTTATTCTTTTTCTAATATACATTATATTTCTTAAAAATTAAGTCAATACAATAATAAATAAAGAATAAAATTATACATTCATATGAAAATTTTCTCTCTTAATTATCCTGTGTATAGGATCAAAAAATTTCTTCTGTTTCCTTCATAAATATAACCGATCTATCTACACTTTGCACATCAAACTGATGTCAAGATTTTCACAGGTGAGAAAATCACACTAGCTTACAAGTGAAAATTGTGTAAAAAGACCAAAATGAAATGAGATACTTCCTTAGAAGGACAAAGATTTACGGTTGAGCTTTAAGAATCATCAATACTGATATTCTTGAAAACCTCTTAAAACTCAATGTACTGTAGATTTTAGAATCTGCAATAAGTTCTGAGAATTGGTCCTTGAATATTTCACTCATCATTTGATCCTTTTGCACAATCTTCCCAACTTATAATTGGGATTATTTGGAATCCTTGATTGTAAAGCAGTGTAGGAAATTATCTTTGGGATCTTTTTAGTTCTTCTCTCTCGGAAAACTTCAAGAAATCTACATCCAAGCTGCACTCCATCACTACGTTAGAGATGTGATATATGTCGACAAGTTTATTGGAACATTTATGTCAAAATCATGGTAGGCCAACTTTGTTTATTACATTTTAAAAAAAAGAAGACAAAAGAAGAAGAAAGAAAAGTACCCACCCCACGCCACCAATCCCCAAACACGTGAGAACTGTTTTATACCAAGAGGAGAATAAGATATGAGTCGCCATAATTGCACAATCAGGTGAAGCAAAATGAGAGGCTTAACTATGTTTCACCTTCTTCTTTCGTCATTTCTGATCTGCTGCTTCGTACAGCTGCAGCAACCTGCCTATGCTATTAGAAAGGTAAGCAACCATAATTTGGTTCGTAATTGGTCGATTATAGTAGTATTATCCTGTCGTCATCGTCAACCATGCACCTTAATCAATTTCATCTTGCAGTCGCACGTTGAATACTTGGGATCACATTCTCATGGTCCGAAACCTTCCTCTGCTGATATGGACTCTGCCACAAGTTCGCATTATGATTTGCTTGCCTCCGTCTTAGGAAGGTACAGGCAAATTTCATAGACCTTTGTGACTCATTTTCAAAGTTACCATCTCTCCCTCTCTCTTCATTTTTTGGTCCTTGTTCTGTTATTTTTAAATCAAGCTGTAGTTCAATTATTTTGAATGCTTTAATTAACTTTTCTCTGTCTTTAAAGAATCCTATGTTCATCCGAATAGCTACGTGTTTGATTTGACAGTCATGAAAAGGGCCAAAGAAGCCATCTATTGCTCATATAACCGACACATCAATGGCTTCGCTGCATTACTTGAAGAGGATGAGGCAGCACAGATTTAAGTAAATTGTATATTGTATATGATGTATTGAATATTGATGGTGATGATTAATATACAATGGTTGGAAATTTTCACGCGGAAAATCCAAAAGTAGTGTCGGTGTTCTTGGGCCAATCTCATAAGCTGCACACGACCAGGTCATGGGGTTTTCTGGGGCAAGAAAGAAACGGAAGAGTCAGCTTGGATCAAAGGAAGATTTGGTCAAAATGTGATTATTGGCAGTCTTGATACCGGTAACTGTTTGGAATTGAAATGAAATATAGAGCTACATCTATACATGTCTCCCCTTCACCACTAAATTAAAGCTATTTAAGTTTCTACAAATCTGTAAAACATTTGCAACAAGAAGATTAATATTTTTCATCATTATCTTTTATTGGATAGGTGTTTGGCCGGAATCCAAAAGTTCCCAAGATGATGGGTAAATCCCGTTCCAAGGAAGTGGCGTGAAGGATCAAAATGCGAGCTTTATAGTCTGTCCGGCCCATGTAACACAACTCTCGTCAACGGGTTTCATCATAACTAGATTACAAGTCTATTGGCCGATCTTTGCATTTAGAACCGGAGGAATATTTTATAACAGTAATCATGTCATTATCATTCGTTCTATTTAAAAGAAAAGATTAAGACTGCCGATGAACACATTTCAGCTGGATAATGTACTTGCATTTTTTTTAAATAATAAAATGCGGATTTCTGATATCTAAAGTGGACTGGAAGGTGAACAAAGTCAAGGGTTGAGATGAAGGATCATTTGTATGCTTTTGGTCATGAAATAGAAAGCTGATAGGAGCAAAAATGTCCTATAACGCGTACGAGAAAAAGCAAGGGAGGCTTACAAGTGGAATCAGCGCTCGTGACGAGGAGGGGCATGGGACCCACACTCTGTCGACAGCAGGTGGCAACTTTGTGCGAAACGTCAGCATTCAGAACAACATCAATGGAACAGCCGAGGATCTCCCAACAAATACTTACAGTTATTTTGGGTCATATTTTACAATTAAAAACCGTCAAGTATACTGACGTCATATATTTCGACGACAGATATTTGATTGTTATTAACCATCAAATATTTAGATAATATTTGACGGTTTTAAATGAAAAACCGTCAAGTATTATTTGAATACTTGACAGTTTTTAAAAAAAACAGTTAACTGTTGCTCCTCAATACTTGACGGTTACCATTAAAACCGTCAAGTATTATGGAACAATACTTGACGGTTCTTAAAACCGTCAAGTATTGTCCAATAGTTGTAAACAATACTTAACAGTTACTATTAAAACCGTCAAGTATTAGATTAAAACTTGACGGTTGTTACCAAAGCCGTCAAATATTATAATAATACTTGACAGTTTTACATAATAACCGTCAAGTATTATGGAATTTTTTTTTAATACAGGTTCTACTTTGCCAGCAGGCCCCTGCAATTATGAAACCTTATACAAAGTAGCATATTTAACAGAACTAGGCTAGCATTCAAACCAATAATTTAGCCATATGAATGTAAACACACATGTATGAGGCAGAAATTTACATTATATACATCTTAATTAATAGGAAACCAACTGTCATATTAAAAGAACTTGTGTTTAAGGCAAGTAAAAAATCTGGACAAGTACAAAAGGTGAACCAAAACCAAAATTGGCCAATTGCCAAAGCTGTTCAATGCCAAAAACTAACCAATAGCAAAAATGAACCAAAACCAAAATTGAAACCAAAGTTGTACGTGTCTTCTACTTCCTTATCTATTTTGTGCCCACTGACGAAATAATGTCATTGCCAACTCTTCAATAATTTCTTCCATCTAAGCGGATAAATACATTGTGCAATATGTATTGACAAAGTATTGTATGCAACCACAAATTATATTAAAGTTAGATATAAATGTAAAGCTATTGTAAGTACAATTCTTAAATATATAAATTGAATTTTAACAAATACATATTACCTGTGTAAGGATTGTGTCAACATTGTGCATAATTATCTCTGTCATAAATTTCATCACGCAATACCCACAATCGGAGCTTTTATTGGGCTGATGTGAGCACTATAAAGAATGGAAAAGGAAATAATATTAGTCGATCATATAAATAAACCATATTTAGTAGAATAGTAAATAATAGTAATGAATACCTTCACTTTCTTTTATGAGAAGGTATCGTCAAATTGGCCCTTTTTTACTGGGGGCAGGGTAAGGCTTGATTTGTGCGTTATAGCCACAAAGCCCCAAGAAGACAATAAAATTGAATATTAATGATTGTCAAAAATTAGATTGAAGCAAGAAATTAAATTAAATTTAAATAATAGATATAAGTGTTACTTATTGAACAATGAAGCCATAAATGGTCAATTGGTTGGATCCCTATAAAGAGAATTGAGATATCAAATCCTCAGCTTTGTGGGATTGACCACAATCAGCATCTAGTGTCCCCTAAGTATAAGAAAGACAATTAGAACAATTACAAAATATTTGAAAATAAAAGAATTTAAGAAAGTTTAGTATACTACGTACCCTAATTGATAGTAAGGTGCCAAAAACAAAGTCTCAACCTTTGCTGCCCTAGAAATGAAGATATCTATCAAGTCTCTGGATAAGTCTTTCTTCTTTATATCAGGTCCATGGCCAGTAAAAGTGTGGGGGTTGATAATCTTGAAATTGTCATCAAGGCCACTGGGGACTATAAAGTTCTTGAAAAGATAACTAAATCAACAAACAAAGATATCAATAGAATAAATGCTCAAGTACTTAAGTATTTAATTAAGGTTTTAACAAATACCTGATATAAAAGTTACAGGCATTTATGCTGGCCATTTTATGTGTCAGAATTTCTTTTAATACATCATTTGTGATGAACCCTGACGAGGGTTGACCGTAGACCTCTAACTCAAACTCTAGGGGAATCATGAAATTCTCGTTATGTTCTAATCTAGCCCCAACTGCATATTCCTCAAGACATATTCAGAGTCCTGATGATACCACTTGAACGGGCTCAGAGGATTGCTTCTGTGGCAATGATAATGAGTGATCGCCCAATAGGCTCTTCTTTCCCTTAGACTGACAAACAGACTGTTAGTAATTAAAACAGCGTTTATTTTAAATCAACCGAATGTTTCAACCTATACATATATACCTTTGAAGGATGTCCTAACATAAGAAGATGGCCAGGCCAAGCAACAAAGCTACCCACTGCTTGAGCCACTGTCTCTACATCTAGGGTGGGCATCGGGAGGGCATAATTAGGATCAATAGTAGTGTTTAACTGCAACCTCACATAATCATCAGGGAGAGGCACATTATGAGTCATGTTCTCCCCCAGTAAATTGAACGTGCGGCCCGTTGCAATAGTGTGATGTTTAGGGCTATCCGCCATACACTGAACATCTGCTTCACCCTGATTTAACATAGGAGACAAGTTAGTATGATATAAAAATAATTGAATGTAATCATATAAACACAAGAAGTATTATACCTCAGGTAGCAAGGGGAATGTGCAGCTGTCTTTGCCACTTGGGTTGAGATTCGGAGCCAGCTGTGGTGCTTGATTCTCAATCAACTGCTCGATTAGGAGCACTTGCGCTTTAACTTGCTCCTTTAACCAGTGTGTTTCTTCCTTCAGCTCTATAAACATAGCAGAGGAAGGCGTGCACGATGAAGAGGGCTTTTGTCGGTACCCAAAGTAATCCCTCTTGGTGACTCCATAACCAACACCTCTAAGAAAACCAGGATGATCAGGAGTCCCCAATGCCCTCCTCAGTATATCCTAGTCATCTACAGAATATGGCCCTGATGAAACTTCCTAGGATAAACTCTCCTGCACAACAAACATTGTTAGAATTCATACTTTGAGATATTTGATAACGTGAGGATTATTTAATTTAGAATAAAACTCACCATCCTATCCATAACCTCCTTAATGCGAGGATTATTGATTTGGCCATCTTTATTTTGCCTGGCCAATGCCCACAGCATTTGACAGGATACAGTGACATTTGATCCCTCTTTTTGAGTCACCTCTTCCCCGAGGCCAGCATAACCCAAGCACCCTTTTTAGTAGGGATATTGATTCTTCTTTACCCTTACCTTATTTTGGGCGCTTGATTCCTGCAAAAATAAAGTAGATTCCAGTTAAACAAAATGGACTATTTAATTTAGAATTACGCAAGGATTATTACTTGAAATTGACTATCGCAACGTGATGTCACAAAAGCAGCCTAATCCTCTGGTTTGACCAAGTCTCGTATCAAGCTAGGAACCTCGGACTCGTGGGCTGTGGAAGGATCCTTTAAGTACTTGTGTGTCATAAAATAGCAGAAAGATCACAGTGCCCTCCTAGCCTTCCCCTCCACAAACTTCTTTCTGCTCTCATCTTTATCAAATCCAGACTGCAAAACACATAAAACAACACATTAGTGTGAGACAGCTTGTAAGAAAATAAAATTTGAGTTGTTATAATATCTTACTGATAAATCTGTCCAAATAGCGTCCCGCACTAAACGATCAACCCTCCTCTAGTGCTGCACTGTAATGGGCATGGTGCTTCATGCCATTGCCCCAATGTAGCTGATAAATTTATTTGACTGTACAGCTTGTCCTTTCTTAATCCACTGTAAGGCAAATTTCTTTCCTTCCATCCGAGCTTTTACCACCACTTGCATGACACAAAGCCCCCTCCGTATATATGCTGTCTCTTCCTGCAGTTGTCTCTCTTGGTTGGAGACATCCCTGGGCTGAGAAGGATTATCAGTGCTCGATCCACTATCGTCTGCCATCTGCAATGAAATTCAATCAAACAATATGAATTAAAACCCATTAAATGAAAATAAAGTTATTAATAACAAAATTGACTTAAAAAAAATTAAAACAAATAAAGTTTTCTATCAAGAATAATAAAGTTATTAATAACAAAATTGACTTAAACAAAGTTAAAACAAATAAAGTTTTCCATTAAGAATAATAAGAGAATTTACATGCATGTTTAAGTAAATCTTTTCCTTTTTTTTTACTCTTAGGTTTTTTGTATATTCTTCTTGGTTTGAATTGTTTTGATCTTCTTGCAAAACACTTTCCCCCTCTTTGAAATCCATATTCTGTCATTGTGATCGTGCCTGGCGTATATAGATTCATCTTCATTTAAATGAGATTCAAGTGATGTCCCTTGAAATGGATCATCTTTAACTACATTGTCTTCATACGCCGTCTCCTCATTCATTTTATTGGTCAACAAAACAATAGACCATCCTTTAATAGCTGAGTCTGGGGCATAGAAAACTTGTGTAGCTTGAGAAGCCAAAATGAAAGGCTCTTCCTTGTATCCTTCCTTATTCAAATTCAATTGTATGAATCCTAAGTCATCAATTCTCAATGCATTATTATTGTCTACCCACTTACAACTATATACCAGAACTCTGAATTCAATGTAATCCAACTCCTAAATATTCTCAATCACCCTAAAGTATGACATACGTGCATATACAGGATTTTTGTCTTTGGCACTTGATATATGCATCGTATTAGCTACAAGAGTTACGCCACTATTTTGCTATTTACTCCTATCTTCTTGCTCTTTAGTATGGAAAGTGAACCCATTGATAAGGTAGCTTGTAAAAGAAATCACATGTTTGCTCGGTCCATCTACCAACAACTTTAATTTCTTCAAATATTATACTTGCCATGCACGTGCTCTCTCAACTATGTTATAAATTGTTTATTGTATGTTTTGGTGTACCAACTTTCAAGTTTATTGGGATTATCCCTCTTTAGCTCATCAATATGCTTATCCACATAGTCCTCAATCTCTTCGGAGTTGTACAATACATATAGATGTGCTTGCTCCCACTATTGGTTTGAAATAGTTACAACTTTGTTTCCCATAATCTCTTCTCCATCCGTCCTTCCCTCATGACAAGACACTGAAACCCCAATATCACTTATATTTTTTAAGTAATGGATACAAAATTCAGTGGCCTCTTCACAAATATATCATTCTACGATACAATCCTCTGGCCAACTTTGATTTTTCACATACCCTTTCAATATTTTCATGTAACGCTCAACTAGGTATATCCATCTTAAATATACTGGGCCACACAGTTGGTCCTCTCTAACTAAGTAGACAGTTAAATGGACTATGATGTCAAAAAGGCCAGAGGAAAATACATTTCAAGTTCGCATAACGTAACTATGATTGGGGTTGCAATCTTAGCAATTTGCTGGGATTAATCACTTTACTGCAAAGAGACTTAAAGAAGAAACATAACTTCGTGATCGTTAATTGCACTTTATCAGGTAAAATAGCTCGTATTACCACTGGAATAAAGTTTTCCATCAAGACATGACAGTCATGAGATTTTAAACCTTTTAACTTCAAATCATTCATTGAAACAAGAGTACTAATGCTAGAAGAGTAACCTTCTGACAGTTTTACTGCAACTAAAAACTCACAAAAGCTACTTTTCTCTTTTCTAGAAAGTGTGTGAGTTGCTGAATGAAGAAATGTATGAGGTCCCTTATCCTCTAGTGCTAATTCCTCCCTTATCCCCATCTCAACTTTGTCGAGCTTCGCATTTATGACATCTTTAGTCTTCCTAGGAATATGAAGTAATGTGCCAAATAGAGTTTCACATACATTTTTCTCAATATGCATAGTATCAAGAAAATATCTCACATTCAGGGTTATCCAATATGGCAACATAAAGAAAATAGACCTCTTCTTCTACCTACTTTTCCCAACATGCCTCATGAAAGGTTTTCCAAATTCAAAATATATATCTTTCATCTTTTGAAATGTATCCTCCCCAATCAATGGTGTAGGTGCCTTACCTTCTTCTAAATTCCCATAGAAATATTTTTTTAAATCGCTGGTAAGGATGATCATGATGCAACCATCTGCGATGTCCCATATATGAATTTTTCATTCCATGCTTTAACCTTATGGAATCTGTGCTCTCTTCACAAATGAGACAACCAAGTTGCCCTTTAATGCTATACCCTGAGAGATTACCATAAGCAGGAAAGTCATTAATTGTGCCAAACAACACATCTCTCAACTTGAATGTTTCTTCCTTATATGCATCATATACATCAATTCTATTCTCCCACAATACTTTTAAGCCTTCAATTAATGGAGCTAGGTATATATATCTATGTCATTTCCCGATTTCTTTGGCCTAGAGATTATCATGGACATCATCGAATACTTACATTTCATGCATAGCCATGGAGGAAGGTTATACATAAATACAATCACTAGCCATATGCTATGGGTGCTGTTTTGCATCCCATACGGGTTCTGCTTTGCATCCCATACGGGTTCATCCCATCAGTGGCTAATGCAAAGCAAAGATTTCTATCTTCTTCCTCGAATTCAGAATACTCAATGTCAAACTTCTTCCATTCTGGAGAATCAGCAGGATGCCAAAGCATGCCATCTTTAATCCTTTCATCCACATGCCACCTTAAATTTCTCACATCTTCTACATTACTATACAAATGTCTGAATCTTGGCAGAATGAGAAAATACCATGATGCCTTCTTCAGGCTCTTCCCATTCTCTTGGTAGCGCGATGCATTACACTTAGGACACTTGATTAGTGACTTATACTCCTTCCTAAACAAAATGCAATCGTTGGGGCAAGCATGTATCTTCTCATAGCTGAGGCCGACAGAGCGCAACACTTGCTTTACGTCATACTTTTTTCTTGGAAGCTCATTTTCTTTCAGTAGTATTTGTTTAACAAGTAACAGCAGTTCTGTGAAGCTTGTGCCGCTCCACCCATTTCTTGCCTTCAAACTATACAGTTTCAACACTACAGACAATTTTGTGAAATCGGTACAACCTTCATATAGAGGTGTCTTAGTATCACACTTTAATCTATCAAACATTTCAGGACAATCATCAAGTTCCCGTCCAATCACATTGGTCATCTCCTCAAGACGGTCAACTTCACATATACTCATGTCAAAATTAGATGATCCATAACTTTTACTATGCCCTCGACTACTATTACTCGCATCTCTTGTCTCTCCGTGCTTTGTCCAATACTTGTAACTTTGATCAATTCTATTGATAATTAAGTAGCTCTCACAATCGGATGGCGAAATCCACTTTAGAAGGCAACACATAAGACCGGGGCAAATAATCCTATTGCGATCATTGGCGTGCTCAATCGCAAACCTAATAAAATCTTCTACCCCATCCCAATATTCCTTGATAGATGATTGGTGGACATCCATTCCTTGACCATGGTCCCCAACTAAGATGAATCATTTAGAGAAAAATGTGATCAGTGACTCAAAGATATTGTGAGAATTAAACAAAAATAGGAATTCAATACATGAGGCTATTGATCACATTTATCCCTCTTTAATTCTACTTGTTAACATCAAGTAATTCTAGTTGTTAGCAACTAGTAATTCAACAAAAATTCACTTTGACTTCAGTTTGAAAAATATTCTACTACTACTGATGTGCTATTCCATTTGAAAAAAATTTGGCACTATAATGGCTTATAACTTAGCATCCCCCAGGCTTTATACCTTCTATTTAACTTTAAATGAAGTATTAATTAAGTAGAAAACCAGCAGTAAGGCAATTTCAATATATAACAACATACAAATTAATTAACATTCAAAAATATAAAACATATAGTGTCAGTCAATTTCAATTACAAAAACAAAAATTAAAACATTAGCAATTTCAATGATTTAGCAAACAATTTATGGCTAAAACAGAAATTGAAAAAACCCTAAACCCAAAAACTAATCAAAATGCAAAAAAAACCCATTCGGCCGAATAGAAAAACTATAATGGAGCAAAAATAATTACTCATCCTATCATCATCTTTCAACTACAATCATTTCAAAGGAACTACTAAAGGAAATAAGGGGAGCGAGTGACCAAGGAGGACGTGAAGGGGGACTAACCTGAAGTGTAAAATCTAGAGAACAATGTGCGACAATGACGATACTGGAGGACGGCACAATGACGAAGGAGGACATGGAGGGACGATGATGAAGGATGATCAATAAAAACAAAGGGAAAGGCCGAAAATGAGGTGGGGATGGCGGTTTAGAGGGTTGTAATGTCTCTGGGCACAGGTTAGGAACTAGAAGGGGCGCTAGAAATTTCAAGCCCACTAGAGCCAAATGAACAAAAATGGGAGTTTTAAAACATAGTACTTGATGGTTTTTCATTATAACCATCAAGTATTTGAGAAGAATATTTGACGGTTATAATAAAAAACTGTCAAGTATTATAAAACTTGATTGTTTAATGAGGAACCGTCAAGTTTCCTATGATAATACTTGACAATTATACTATAACCATCAAGTATTATCATAGGAAACTTGACGGTTTTAAAAAAACCGTCAAGTATTATCAAAGGAAACTTGATGGTTCCTCTGAAAACTGTCAAATTTTCTTTTGCCATACCATAATTGATAGTTTTTTGTTATAACTATCAAGTATTTAGCATCAAGTATTTCTAATTCTGTAGTAGTGTAGAGCTCATCTCGCAGTGTATAAGGTTTGTTGGGGCCGTCATAGTTCTGGAGATTGCACTGATGAAGATCTGTTTTTTGCTTTCGATTAAGCCATCAATAACGGAGTTGATATTCTCTCCATTTCTATTGGTCAGAGTGGCGTGCCGAATGTTAATGACATGTTGACCAACGGCATCTCCATAGGATCCTTCCATGCGATCTGTAGGGAAATCATAGTGGTGGGTGCCTCCGCCGGTAATGACGGACCAAAACCTGAGACTGTCACGAATGTGGTGCCTTGGATCTTCACTATTGCTTCTGGCTCCATGGACAGGGAATTTAGCAACAATATCACTCTTGGTAATGGCCGAATCATTAAGGTTCGTATCCTTCATTTCTCTTCTTTTAACAATTGCACGCATTGGTTTTGCCAGTTTCTTCTCTCTCAACTTTCTCGATGAATGTGTACATATAATCAGGGCACAAGTCTTGCCATAAACTCGATGTCTCAGAGGTTAATTCCTATGGTCGTTGCCAGCAATGTCAGGCTTCCTAATGCAATATTTCAAGATGCGTAAGAATGATGAATGAATTTCACAATTCATGGTTCTTTCTAAGCTTTGTAAACTGTGAGTAGTATGAATGTGTGTGTGCATTTTGGTTGCTCTGTTGCAGTCAGCTTTGTAGACCAGGAACACTTAATCCTCATAAAGCAAGGGGTCGCATATTGTTGTGCCAAAGAGGGAGGAGCCTAAGGCCTATGGATAAGGGTGTAGAAGCAAAGCATGTGGGCGTAGTGAAAATGATTTTACAAATTGACAAGTAATTGAACACACATACAGCTAATGCTCATGTCATTGATACTTCCAATCTTCCTCTAGAAGGAGGTAAGATTGAGGGTGATGAAGGTCAAGAGGCGTATTTCGGCAAAAAGTAATTAACATAAATCTTTCTTCTACGACCATCCATTTGGAATTGCTCTGAAATAAATATTTTCCAGTGACAAGAGCTCCATCATTTCTTTGTATACATATATATATATATATATATAATGTGCAGGAAGCCACTTGCAACAATGAATAATGCAAAAACATTCCTACCAATAAGGCCAGCTCCAAGAGTTTCTGCATTCTCATCAAGGGGACCCAATGTGATTCTTCCCTCAATCCTCAAGGTTATCAATCCATTCTCACACCCTGTACGTCCCCTAGTCATCAAGTATTGCAAGTCTTAACATTTGGCTTTTTTATTTTTCTTAATCTTTTATAGCCCAATGTAACAGCGCCAGGTCAGGATATAATTGCTGCTTATTCACTTGCTGCAAGTCCCACCAACCTAGATTCAGATAATCGTCACTTTAATTTCAATGCTTTATCCGGAACCTCCATGGCATGTCCTCATGTTGCTGGCATTGTTGGTCTTCTCAAAACTCACCATCCTAATTAGAGTCTTGCCATCTTGAAGTCGGCAATTATGACCACTAGTATGACATACATTGGCTAGTTTGTTTGCACGTTTACAATTTGATTCCTCTCTTTCTAACAAGTATTGAAAAAAAAAATGTTGTTATAACAAGCATACTGGATAACACCAATAGAATGATTGAGGATGAACAGGATGGTCGAGTAGCAACTCCGTTTCATTATGGCACAGGCTATTTCAAACCCAACATTGCAATTGACCCTGTACTGGTTTATGATCTCAAAACATCTGATTACCTCAACTTGTTATGCTTTTCTGCTTACGAGGACAGAATAATTGAAGCTATTAACTATAATAGGCCATACAAATGTCTAAGGTCTTACAGACTAGAAGATTTCAACTACCCTTTTATCTCATTGCCTTTTCTAGGTGTGAAACCCATTAATGTTACCCGTATAGCAACAAATGTTGGGCCTCCAGGCACACATACTGTAAATGTCAAACCTCCAAGAGGATTTAAGGTTGTTGTTATTCCAACAACTTTGACCTTTCAGAGGACAAACTAGAAGAAGAGCTAAATGGTTATTTTGCAGGCAACAAGTTTAGCCCAAACTTCGAAGCCTTCATTTGGAGAGTTAACATGGACAGATGGCAAGCATAGAGTGAGAAGTCCTATAGTAATCCCTCAACATGCAAAGATGGCTATGTAGATTTTGGTGTTGGTAGTCCACTATACGTGTTTGAGTAATAATATGAGATGCAGTAGTGTTAACTAGTGAATGCTCATATGTGTGTGAATGTACTCATCTTTGTCATATGTTACAACAAAAAGATAGGTCTACAATTTGTAGTAGGTGAGGTACTAAAAACCGGACTGGGTACTAATGGTTCAAACTCAGTTCGGAATCAAACCGGTCATGATTAAAATAATATAATTTAATTAGAATATAAAAAAAATTCATATTTAATTGTAAAAAAATATTTAAATAGAAAAAATGCAATACGCCACCAATTGATGAATTGAGTTATCTATAAGGAATATTAACAAACATATATTATTAATTAAATATTCTTCTAAAATAATAGAAGTAAAATTTAAAGCTTTAGATATAGAATATAAAAGTATAATTATAAAAGAGATATGAATAAGTATTTATCATTAAAAAATAAAAGTAACTAAAATGTAATGCCATTAAGCACTAACATTTATGAGCTTCAAATTTAAAATGGCTTGGCCGGTAAAAAATAAACGGGAGTTGGCATGTGAGGTAGAAACGAGTATGGGTGTGAGTAAAAAATTGGAAATGAAGTTGTTGAAAGTGTGACACAATGACCTATGACTCTTTTAATAAAAAGAAATGAAATCATGACCTTTTATGTATGATCAACGGTTACGATGCAATCTGCTTTCTCTCTCGGTAGAATAAAACACTTCGATTTGAGACGCCGAACTGTACCATGGATTTGAATCTGGTTTCAGAGTGGAAAGGCAAAGTTCGAAGAGGGACTCTGGCGTTCAACTGAGAAAAAATCAAAAAATTACTCAAGTTGCTGATGAGGAAACTTGGAATAGATCTCGTAATAGAGAATATCTGACTAGTTCTTTTTTCCCCCCTTCTCAGTTCTTCATTTTTTTCTATCTTCGTCTTCTTCATTGCTCTTATTTCTTTCTTTGTGTACTCCTTCACTTTTCTGGGCATATTTTCGTTTTCTGGCTGAGCATCCTTGTTGTTTTTCTGACCCGAAACAACCCAGCAACCCATCGAGTTTAATGGGTTAGGCCGAGTTGCACGGTTCAGGCCGAGTCACTTCCTCTCCGAGTTGATTGCTTGCCCGGACCGGCCAAGTGGCTGGGTTGCCATTTTACCTGTCTGAACCGCCTGTCCGGTTCGGGTTTTAATACTATGAGTAGGTCCTCTCGCAACTTTCTCAAATTCTGATTTTTTATTTTTTATTTTTAATTTGATATTTTTGCTATCTCCTTGAAACTAGTAGTCTTAAAAATTTTGTTGCTTTTCTAGAGAAAATGGATGCACGTGTATATTTCTGCAAGAAATCACACCAAAATTTAGACATCAAACCTTCATTCAACATCTAAAGCTTGAGCTGCAGGGGTAGAGGCCTTGGAACCTATTTAACTATTTTGATTAACTCACCGTAAAAGGGACGTTTCTACGTGTTTTATCACAGCCTTGCGTAACTTCATGACATTCCGGAAACAACTGTTTTCTTCTTTCTATTTTTTTTTTTTTGGCAGACATCCTTGGCGTATTAGATTTTAGATTTTTAGAACAAGTGCTTTCAGAACTCCACAAGGAAAGAAAACAACAAAAGAAGAATTAGACTTTACAGCTCATTAACCTCGATTATGTCATCTGAATTTGGAAAATATTCAAAAGGACTGAAAAAAATTAAATAATGTCTAGTAATATTGGTTGGACCGAGTTTTGGAACGTAATATGAATAGAAAAACTCATGTTGGAAGAGCTTTTCAATAATTATGGAGCCATATCACTCTAATTTGGCTTGGTCGGTCATATCATATATACAGTAATATGTCTACAAATGAGATTTTATGATTACCGTAATATGTCTATAAATGAGGTTTTATAATTAAAACCAGAAATAGTATATAACATAACTTGTCACAAAATAAAAAGAAATTAAATTATGTATGTTGATCATGCTAGTCGTATCACGCTCAAATTAATCTTAAATTAACCCCTATATATTACAATAATCAACCTAGATCGATTCTCTATGCAGTAGAGTCTATTTAAATTTGGTTCCTGGATTAATTAAATGCAAAGACACAATTAAAGGAAATACAGGAACTAAGAAAATACTCCTCCAGTTCTTGATATAGGACCTATTTAACTATTTTGATTAAATTAAAAAGGTTAGTTAAGTTAGCTAATAATTATAAATATGGCATATGTTTTCCAAAATACCTCAGTTAAAACTTCTTTAAAAAACTGACATTTCAAAAAATGTTTGAAATTATTTTACTAAAAATATAAAGCACTAGAATTGATGTATGTGTGGAATTAATGAGTAATAAGTACTCACTCATTTTATAAAATATATAGGGGTATTATTAATGAGTAATAAGTATTATTGTGGTATTTAATTATTGGGAGAATCCCAATCAAATCTAGCCGAAATACCTGAATTCAGATTTAAGACTACACTTTTAGCAAATTCCTAATTAGGCCATGAGACCTAATTAGGGATTTTTGAATGTTGTTAAATCACCAAAATGCCCTTCTTCAATTAAAAAGAAAACTTGATTAATATACCTCTCCCAAGCAATTCTTCATCTCTTATGATTTTTTTTAGACCAAAAAACATATAAGTAATTTTACAATGTTTGAAATTATTATATATAACTTATACTATTAAAAATATTTTAATAAAACATGTTAAATTACAAATATAAGTAAAATTATAAATATTTTTTATTTTCGGTTCTTGTAATTTATGTTAGTTTTATTTATTTAAACAATGTTGGATCAACTGAAAATATAAATGGTTATGATTTAATATTAAATTTTTATTATAATTAAAATATTTTAAAATTTTAGATTAAATATTTACAACCTGAAAAGAAAAAAATTAAAAATATTTATTTAAAGATTACATATATTATAATTTGAAATGTTTTATGAAAATATTTTGAAGATTTTAGTTATATTACAAAATTTCAAACACTAAAAAATTATTTATATTTTTTTGTCTAAATATTAATAATAAGAGATGATGAACCACTTTAGAGGGATAAAATAATCAATTTTTATTTTTAACTAAAGAGGGGCATTATAGTTACTTAACAATATTTAGCAATTCCTAATTAGGTCTTATGTCCTAATTAAGAATTTGTTAAAAGTGTAGACCTCAATTTAATTTTAAGTATTTCAGCAGGATTTAATTAGGATTTTCCCTTAATTATTTAATAAGAATAATTTAGAAAAAAATTGGTAAATATGAGAAATAGGTCCTATATTTAAGACCAAGATCAACCTTTTAATTGGGTCATATACTAAGGATTGAAGGAGTATTTTTTTTTTTTTTGGACCTTTTATGTTATAAATGATGAAAAGGAATTAAGAAAATAAGAAAAAGAGGCAGCATGGGATGACTAAGCTTCTTGAAAACAAGAAGACGCTCCTGCTTGAATCTCGCCATTATGTCCCTTGGGCGCAAACAAAGGGATGCTTTAGATCGCTTATATTTGACGTATAATATCTGTTATACTCTTTTTTTTTTAATGTAAGTACTTAACTAACTTGGATACATTAAAAAAAAATCAAATAAATTATTTAATTATAAAAAATATGAAATGATCTTTCTAAATATTTTTATGTAATAAATTATATATCATTTTGTAAGTTAGATAAATTAATTTGGGGGAAAATGATAATTACAAGAGATAAATTAGATTAAGACGTTATAATTAGGATCAAAATTAATTTCCTAATTACTCCTATATTTAAATCTGGAAGAGTATCACGTAGTTCCAGCTGTGCTTATGATCTTTTTGTTGAATAAAAATGTTGTAATTTTAAGCGATTGAAATAAACTAGCATTAGATATTTTGACAGGAAAAAAAAGAAGAAAAGAAATTATAGGAAAGGAATTGATTATCAAAAAAGAAAATTAAAGGAAGGGAACTATGAATAGGACTTGACTCATGAGTCACCAACTCTGTGTGTATTTTGGTAGGCATAGGTATTTTGTTATTGGAAGCAATCCTATTCGAGACACTGTTAGACACTAAATATGTGCACATCTCCCAGTAAGAATTTGAATATTAGTTCACCATGATGTGTCTGATTAATTCATTTTGTTAGATCCAATGTCAGTTGGTAACTCATTGTATATATGTTTTCCAACAAGAATAACTTTTGATGGTTGAGGCCAAAAAAGAAAAAGAGGGGGGAAAAAACGACTTTGAGTCTGTTATTATAGTATCACGTGAAGCTGTACCTGCGAGCATATTTAGTTCTTTGTTCCACGCCCAGAAAATTCCAAAGTTTGGTTTGTTAGAAGGATTTTTTTTTTTTTTTTTTTTGGAAATGGAACAAGAAAGGGGACAGAAATGATGGGAAAGAAAAAGTGGTATGCGAAAGAGAGCGAGAAAGAGAATAGGAACGAGTTTTAAAATTATGTTTTTGATAGATGACAGTAAAAATTAATGAAATGAAATCTCAATATATATATATGACCTTTATTTGGGGCGTATGAATTAATTAAGCATGAAATTAAAAGGGAAGCCAGAAACATTGAACAGACTATAATGCCCTAATACAAAAGGAAGCAGGTGGGAATCTGGCAGTTTCCTCTCCCTTTCAATTTCCAAAGAACAAATTCCTTCCAACCGAACAGGCCTCAATGATTTTCTTTTGCGAATTATATTTCTCTTTATTTTGTTTGATGTCAGAAGCTTTCACGACAAAATCACGTTTTTCTTCTTTTAATAGTGATACGAGGAATCAAGCTCGTCTAAAGAAAAATACTGGGAATCACTTTTTTCTTTATTCCTTGAAAAATAAAGTATGCGTAGTGCAAAACTTTGGTTAAAGAGAAGGAATGGCTCGATCAAAATGACCCTTCTTTAATATGTTGACTATAAAAGGAGCTAGAACAAGAGCACATCGTGCAAAGCGAAGAATAATATCGTAATGAAAATAATAATTTAACTAAGTCCGTTACTAATTAATCCAATATTTGAATTAATGAAGATATATAAGATGTTGTGATTTCTCTCATGAAAAAGTAATATTCCGAAAATTCATAAATGATTATCCTTTGAATTTATAAGAGACGATACATAAATTCATGAGACTACCTATTCACGATTATTGTAACTATTAAGTGTTAATGATTACTTGATTGAATCAACGTCAATAATAAAATTTATAACAAATTGTATTATTTATAAATTTTAAATAATACTCCTCTAGTTTTATTTATAAGTCACTTTTAACATTTTTTACATAGACTAAGAAAAACCTTAAACTTCATTGACTCTCTTTTAAAATTCAACAACTTTTTAACTTTAACCTTATTTAATATATCTTATATCTTATGTAAATAAAGTTAACATAATAATAAATAGAAGGTAAAACTATATATTCGTATAAAAAATTTCTCTTAGTGCCCTATAAATAGGACTAAAAAATATCTTTTTTCTTTGCCTTATAAATAGGATTAGAGGAGTACAACTCATTTTTTTAAACTCCTTGTTATATATAAGAAAATATTGGCCCCACGGCGAATGCTCTTCTAACATTTTTCCCCCTTACCACTCAGTGTAATCAATATTATTATACATTATTTAATTTCCTTCATTTCTTTTGAATATTTCCCAAAGTGAGATGACATAAGTGTGTTTACTGACTTATAAAAGCTAATTTTTCTTTGATCTTTTGTCTCCAATTGTCGACATCTTTAAGCACTTCTTCTAATTAAAGGTGACCTCACTTTATGGTCCTGTTTATCCTTTTAAAGCAATATAGTTTGCAAAATGAATATCTAAATGTCTAAAGGAAAGAAATACTGTGTTAAAAGGAGAGGGTTAATTATATGGTCTCGGAGTACATATTCTCAACTTATTATCTCCAAAGAAGATTACTTTCCGCTGATCATTTTTAAGGAGTTGATTATATGCATGCATGTGTGTGTGTGTGTTACGTCCATATATGCTTAATATTTATAAATTCGTCATATTTAACAAAAACTGAACAAAACAAGAAGGAAAAAAGATGTAAACAACACATTATTTGACTAACACTACAATTATAATTAAACAAAAGTGCAAGAAAGAAAACTTGAACATGTCCAATAATGATGGTTACATCTCCAGGTGATTAGAACAAACTACGAAGATATACATCATTCTTAGATATTGATAAAAATTTCAAAAGATGGGTTGTTATAGTTCTTGACTTGCGGGTCTCCCCACTGAGCATATAATTATATATCCATTGTTACATACAATTCAATAATGGGGGATTTTACTGTAACACAGCCCTTCACTTTTGGAAGACTCACACTTCATTAAAAGAAATGAACGAAGGAGATAAGAAGCAAGTCATATATGAGTAATTAAAGCATATGTATGCATAATGCATTACTTTAGATAAAGAGAAAGAAGTGACTCAATCAATTGATGAGCTTATATATCCTAGGATTATAATTGAATGGGAATACTAAGAGCACATAGAATAAAGATGACAAGAATAACATAGTAACAAAGATAATAACATAACTGAGTCCATGAATTAATGATCATCTTTAAACTAGGATGTCAAAATGTATTCACATGTGGAAAGTTTATTTATTTTTCTTTGTCTTATCACTATAGCAATCAAATGCCACATGGAGGACAGAACTGATGTCTTATATAATTATTATGTGTACATATGATCGTAATAACAATACATTTTGGTGGCCAATTTCGACATTTTCCTTCGTCATCGCAAAGTAAATATATAAAAGAATTGGAACAATCGCATAAAACCTATAGGTAGGACTCGCATAATGTGTGTTATGAATCCTCTTAGATTATATTTTCCATCGAATTTTACTTTCACTATTTTTATTTTATTTTTATTTTATATTCTGTTGAAAGGAATATATCCACTTACGAAGCTTCCAATCTTTTCGAAAAGCATTCTCTTTCTGAAAGAAAGCGAGATCGATCATCATGAACATCACATCCCAAGTATGATTTTCTTTAAAAAGAAATTAAGAGAAATCAGTTTGTAAAGATTTCTTGTAATAGGAGTGTGACCATGTTTGGCATCTCCCTAGAAAAGTTTGGGGGGGGGGGGGAAGGAATCCATTAACAAAGAATGTTTGGCGCATAGTGTATTGTAATCTTGCAAAATAATCAAACTGGGCGGTATGGAATATAGTGTGCTTTCGTTCGTGATTTGATAAATCTCTTTTCATTTCATTCATTATTTTTGTCATACCAAATAAATAATTGAAATATACAATATATGCTTATATTTTTGTTTTTTTTGGAGAATTTCACTAAAAGAAGTTTGAAATTACTAAATTTTAAGTAAGGACAATTTGTTGTTGTTGTTACGACAACTTTGACCTTTCAGAGGACAAACCAAAAGAAGAGCTGTATGGTTATTTTGCAAGCACTAAGTTCAGCCAAAACTTCAGAGCCTTCATTTGGAGAGTTGACATGGACTGATGGCAAGCATGGATTGGGAGGCCCTATAGTAATCCCTCAACATGCAAAGATGGCTATGTAGATTTCAGTGTTACCAGTCCACTGTATGTGTTTGCGTAACAGTGTGAGAGGCAGCAGCGTTAATTAGTGTGTGCTCAGATGTGTGTGAATGTACTCATCTTCGTCATATGTTACAATAAAGTGATGGGTCTATGATCTGTAGTAGGTCCTCTCGCAACTTTCTCAACTTTTGATTTTTTTTTAATTTTTAATTTTTATTTTGGCTATCTCCTTGAAACCAGTAGTCTTTAAAAATGTGTTCCTTTTCTAGAGAAAATGGATGCGCGTATATATTTCTGCAAGAAATCACACCCAACTTTAGACATCAAACCTTCATTCAACATCTAAGACTTGAGCTGCAGAGGTAGAGACCTTGGAACTTAAGTTGCAAGTGACTAAGACTGTATTTTGACTGAGAAACAAGATAATTTAAATTGACTGGATATGCTCTTCTGTATGAATTATACGACGTGGGTGTATGTGTGAGGAACGAGTCACGTTATGCATAATTTGCAAACAAGATCTTTACAAAATGATTTTTTTCCGGAAAGAAAAAAAGTATTCTTGGGATGCTGTCATGCTCGTGATCGATTTTCATAAACCAAATGATTCGAAGTTTCGTGAGCATATTCCTTTTAAAAGAATTTAAATATCATTTGTGCGAGTTCTAGCTATCTGGTTTTTTTCCAATTCTTTTATATATTTACTTTGCGATGACCCAGGAAAAAGTTGAAATTGGCCAACAAAACGTATATTGTTGCCATCGTGCATGTGCACATAAAAATTATAAGACATCTTTTTGTTCCTCCATTTGGCATTTAGTTGCCATGGCGATAAGACAAGCAAACGTAAAGAAACTTTGTACGGGTGAATACACTGGTGCCTTCATTTAAAGATGCATGATTAATGCATGAACTCAGTTATATTATTGTCTTTGTTACTATATTATTCTTGTCATCCTTATTCGATGTGCTCTTATACGATTCTCCATTTAATTATAGTCATGAGATAAGGTCATCAATTGATTGAGTCACTTCTTTTCTCTTTATCTAAAGTAATGCATGATGAATGCTTTAATTATCAAGAAAAAAGTATGACTATATTCTTGTTTCCTTCATTCCTTTCTTTTGATGATTCCAAATTTGAAGGGGCTGTGTTACACGTACGTTGCAGGAAAAGTCCTCATTACTGAATTGTCAAGTTTATTATTAACAAGAGAAAATGACCAAAAAAAAGACCATGAAAATTACAAAATCCCAAATCAAGTATTATTCTTATAAAAAGGTGTTGTTATTTGCAAGTCAAATGTTGTTAAAACCTGTTAAAGTATGGTAATGAATTATGATTTAAAATTTAGTCATGATTTGTCATTCTTCCTATTAACAATCAATATATAATTATACGCTTAGTGGGAGACCCACAAGTCACGAACCATATTACCAACCATCTCTTGATTTCATTTTTTTAATCAATATCTAAGAATTAGCTGTACCTAGTTTTTATTAATAACTTGATGGTTTATAACCATCATTATTGGACTCGTTCAAGTTCTGATTCTTGCAATTTTTTGTTTGCTTGTAATTGTAATAATAACGAAGTGTGTTTTTGTACCCTTTTGTTGTTCAGTTTTTGTCAAAGCCATGTTGCAGAGATATGACGAAGTACGTAGTAAGTGAAAGTAATAGGAACGATACACCACAATACACATTAAATGTGATAGATTCATAAATTTTAAACTTATGGATATAATATATAAAATAAATAAGTAACCCTGCTAAAAATGATAGGCAGTATAAAAGAAAATTGAATTTTAAACAGTCATTTTTCCCCAGTGAACAGCATCTCGTCTTGGGAGATAAGGTGGGGTAATATGTGCTCCAAGAATGGGCTGCATTTTATTCAGCCCTGCCCTTTCACACCGTTATTTCTTCAACCTTTAGAAATTTAGGTCCTCATTTTGCGAAACTAGATTGCTTTAAAGTAAAAAGGGAGACATATGAGATCTGAAAAACAGAAGTTTAACTCGCCATAAAAGTGACGTTTCTACATCTTTTACCACAGCATTATATAAGTTCATGGCATTCCGGGGTGACAAACTCAATTATTTTTATATATTTTGGTATCTTTTATATGAGTTTTGTCAGCTTAATTGGTCCCTTTTTGCCTTAATTGATTGTTCTTTGATTTATTTTATTTTATTTTGAATTATTATTTTATAGGGGCAAAATTGTCATATTTTGGTTTAAGTGTGACTAATTGATTTTTGAGGACAATTAATGCTACCTTATTCTTAAATTTTGTTTACAGGTTTTTGGAAGATTTAAAAATAAAAATGAAAAAAATAAATAAAAAAGAAAAAAATATAATTAAAAAATAAATATATAATATAATTAAAAGCGGGAGCAAAACGTTGCGTTTTGCTCCCCCCAACCTAATACCCCATAATTCTATTCATCATCAGGAGAAGACCCGGGGGGAGCTGGCCGAGCAAGCTGGAGGCGGACAGAGGAGTTGAGAGGAAAACAAAGGAGAGACGCGAGCGAGCTGGGCAGTGAGCGAGGGGACCATTCATCATCTTCTCCGTTGAATCTTTCTGGTGGCAGAGAGAAGCAGAGACGAAGGGCGGCACGCGCACACGCTAAGCCGGAGAAGCTTGGCGGCTGGGAAGCAACAGAGCAACACCCGAACAGGAGGCACGAACAGAGCAGGACGGCGGCGAAGACCAAAAACAGAGAACAGACGCTGGGCGGCGAGAGAAAAAAAGAAGAAGAAACAGCGAAACAGAGGCTCATGGTGTCATCCTTAATCGTTTTTTGCACTGTTCCGTCACATATCTTCCATGGCTGACCGCAAAAGAGGATTGATTGTGGCATTTTTCATGGCTATGCATGGCTAGAGCTCTGAAATCCTCTAATTCAACAATAATGGCAAGAGCTTGGATCATCAAAGGGGAGTTTTAGTTGCTTTAATTTCCTATTCAATAATTGTTTAACAATTCCTAGGTCTTAGGATAGTTTTTCTGATTATTGGGATAATTGTATTGCTTAATTTGATTATATTTGGGGATTATTGTGACTGGATTATTGTTTAGCATTTGACATTGGGCTGTTTATAGCTTTGATTTCAATTATGATGTTGTGGTTATAACATTCATATTGATTTTGGAGTTAATATATTGTGATTTTCTAAGGTGGCTTGGAATTTTGGATCATATTGTCTCTTGCTAGCTATAATTCTGTTATTTTGGATTTAAGAATTCTAATTAAGCATTGGCTTTTAGCATCCTTAATCCCATTTTACTATTCTGGTTGCAGTTAGTAAGTTGGGATTTTAGGAAAATATTTTGTGACATTCATTAACTATTCAGAAGTTGATCACCTCCTTTCCATCTCTTATGATTTTGATGCATCATTTTGTCTTAACCGTGATCCTGCTTTGAACATTACACCTTATAATAGCCTTGAGAAAGGTGAGTTTATTGATTTTGTAGGTATTGATGATAAAGGAGATGTTATGCAAGCTACACCGGTAGCTTCTTTGAGTGGTGCTGGAACATTAGAAGAGGCTTGCAACAAGCTTGCTACCGACTTAGTCACTTCTAATCTCACTCTTCCTTGTGATTTACTTAATGTTTCTGTTGATAAGACTGATACCAGTCCTCCTTTTTGTAGGTTATCCAAGAATGGCACTCAGTTAGGAAGTGGAGGACATACATATCATGATGAGTTTATATCTCCTTCCCTAAGCCACATGAGCACACTACTTGCTTTAAATGCACTTGACATAAAAGAATTAATTCCTTCTGTTGTGCAACCTCATGATTTAGAATTGAAACCCCTTCCCCCTAACTTGAAATATGTCTTTTTTACTGCTGATTCTAAATTGCCTGTTATTATTTCCAGTTCTTTGAGTAGTTCTGAAGAAGAAAGATTGATTTCTGTGTTGAGGAGTCATAAAGGGGTTGTAGGATGGTCTTTAGGAGACATTTCGGGGATTGATCCCTCAGTTTACACACATAGGATCCTTTTAAATAAAGGGTCCAAGCCAGTTCGACAACCACAGAAGAGATTGAATCCTCTCATTCTGGATGTGGTTAAGAAGGAAGTCTCTAAGTTGTTGAGTGTTGGGATCATCTATCCCATATCAGAGAGCGAGTGGGTAAGTCTGGTATAAGTAGTACCAAAGAAGAGCAGTATCACAGTGGTGAGAAATGAGAATGACGAGTTGATTCTAACTAGGGTTCAAAATGCTTAGAGAATGTGTATAGATTATAGGAAGTTGAATGATGCCACAAGAAAGGACCACTTTCTATTACTTTTTATAGATCAGATGTTGGATAGAATTTCAGGAAAGTCTCACTATTGTTTTTTAGACGGTTTTTCTAGCTATTTTCAAGTACCTATTGCTTTTGAAGATCAAGACAAGACTACTTTTACATGCCCTTTTGGTACCTTTGCTTATCGAAGAATGCCATTTGGGTTGTGTAATGCTCCAGGCACTTTTCAAAGGTGTATGATAGCGATATTTAGTGATCTTCTAGAGCAGAACATGGAAGTTTTTATGGATGACTTCACTGTTTAAGGTGAGAGTTTTGATGAGTGCTTGATAGCCTAGAGTAGGCTCTTGAGAGGTGTATTGATAAGAAATTGTTTCAAACTTTGAAAAGTGTCATTTCATGGTTGATAGAGGGATAGTCTTAGGTCACCTTATCTCCCAAAAGGGGATCGAGGTTGATCGAGCTAAAATTGAAGTTATTTCATCCCTCCCTTATCCCACTTGTTTAAAGGACTTGAGGTCTTTCTTAGGGCTTGTAGGTTTATATCGGTGCTTTATTAAGGATTTTAGTAAAGTTGTCTTGCCTCTTTCTACCTTGTTAAAAAAGGATGTTGAATTTAAATTTAATGACAAGTGTAGACATGCTTTTGACACTTTGAAATCCATGCATGTTTCACCTCCTATTCTCACTGCACCTAATTAGAATTTACATTTTGAGTTGTCTTGTGATGCTTCTAACTTTGCAGTAGGTGCCATGCTTGAACAGAGGGAAGAGACAAAGTCTAGAGTCATAGCATATGCCTCAAAGACGCTTGATTCCGCTCAAGTCAATTATAACACTACAGAGAAGGAATTGTTTGCTATTATTTTTACTTTGGACAAGTTTTGACAATATTTGATAAACTCTCGGGTGGCTGTTTTTACAGATCATGCAGCTGTTCGGTACTTATTTAAGAAGCCTCAGTCTAAACCTAGACTACTGAAATAGGCTTTGCTGTTATAGGAGTTTGATATCGAGATCAGAGATAGAGCCGGAGCAGAGAATCATGTAGCTGACCACCTTAGCCGGTTACTTGAAGGCACACAAGGAGTTGATTCTTCTGCTCTTATTATTGACTCATTTCTTGATTCTGCACTTTTTGCCTTGGCTATTCATGCCTTGGTAGTCTAATATAATTAATTATCTTGTCACTAACCTTGTGCCTCCTTCTATGTCTAAATTTCAGATTGATAATCTGAAGAGGGAGGCAAGATACTATATTTGGGATGCTCTAATCCTATGAAAGCAATACAGTGACCAGATCATCAAACGTTGTGCTCTAAATAATGAGATCCATTCTATCCTTTCCTCTGCATATTCTTTATCTTGCGAGGGGCATTTTAGTGCTAATAAGATTGCTAGGAGGGTTTTAGAGTGTGGTTTTTATAGGCCTTCTCTATTTAAGGATGCTTATTCCTTCTGCAAGTCTTATGATAAGTGTCAAAGGTTTGAGAGTTTGGTTAGGAAGCATGAGATGCCTCTAAGACCTATGCATTTTTGTGAAATCCTTGATGTGTGGGGCATGGACTTTATGGGTTACTTCCCCCTATCTTTTGGGTTTTTATACATATTACTTGCAGTAGATTATGTGTCTCGATAGGTAGAGGGAGTGCCAACTAGGAAAGATTATGCTTTTATGGTTGCCAAGTTTTTATGCTCTCATATTTTTTGCAGGTACGGCATTCCAAGAGCAATCATCAGTGACCAAAGAACACACTCCTACAATAGGAGCATCAAGTCTCTATTGGCTAAACATGGAGTCCATCATAAGCTTGCCACTCCTTATCACCCTCAAACAAATGGGTTAGCTAATGTCTCTAACCAGCAAGTGAAGCGAATACTTAAGAAGATCATGAAACCATCCCGTAAGGATTGGAGTGAAATGCTTGAGGAAGCTCTTTAAGCTTACAAGACTACCTACAAGACCCCTATAGGCATGTCTCCCTTCCAATTGCTCTATGGCAAGGCTTGCTATCTACCTATGGAGATCGAGCACAAATCTTATTGGGCAATCAAGGCATGTGATGCAGATCTCAAATCTCCACTTGTCAATCAAAAGATGCAACTCCAAGAACTCGAAGAAATGAGACTTGAGTCCTATGACAATGCCAAAATCTACAAAGACAAGCTGAAAATGATTCTTGACAAATAGATTCCAAGGAAGCAGTTTCATGAAGGTCACAAGGTTCTAAAGTTTAAAGCTCGGTTGAAGCTAATGCCCAAGAAGTTTGTCACTGAGTGGGAAGGTCCGTTTACAGTTACTAAAGTATATCCCTTTAGCATGGTTGAGCTCGTAGATGAGGAAACCAGTATAACTTCATAAGTCAATGGCCATCTACTGAAGCACTGCCACGAGGAGGAAAGACCCCTTAATCATATGGTAGTTCCCTTCCACCCTATTCTTTTACTTTCTGTTGTATTGTTGGTGATATCTGTTTAGTGAGATAGTTAGGAGTGAGGATGGTAGAGGGAACTTTTCTAGTAGTTGTAGTTGTAGCTGTTTATTTCTGTTTAGTAGTTATTTGTTTTGTTTCCTCTTGATTCTACCATCTCTTTTGATCACTTGATTTATACTTTTCCATTTTCATTTCACATTATCTTATCCCATCTCTCCCTTCTCTCCTCTTTGTGATAGTGACGTGTTGTGCTTTGATTTCAAATCAGACTTCACAGCTTCTACTTCACCTGAGAGTTTAGGTTAAGATAATATTTTTTTTCTTACATTGAGGACAATGTATTGATCAAGTGTGGGAGAGGGATTATCGTTGAGTTGAGTTGAATATAAAAAAAGTTTGCCTTTGGATTTGCTCCTGTCTCCTAAGTATTGCTGCTATAATTGCTCTCTTCTTTGCCTTATTGGTTGCTTTCTGAATTGCATCGTATGATTTGAGAGTTATTCTTGCTTGGGAATTTTGCTACTGGTTTCTGTGTCCTCCTGTTTTCACCCACCTCAGTGTTCTGTACTACTGTATGGGCGATTTACTGTTTTCTCTATTGTTGACTTAACTTTTGCAGTCCTAGGGTATCTCTTTTAAAATCCTTTTGCACAATGCTTATGAATGCTGCATAGCTGAGTTTGATTGCATTTGATTTGAGTGATCTTTGTTCTTAGTTAGTTAGCATAGTAGAATGGGTTTGGTGTAGTGTTATTAACCTTGTTTCATAGCTTCATCCTTAAGGAGGAAACATCTTGAAGAAAGCCTTGATGGAAGGATTTTGAGCCATGTATTCTTTCTCATCTTGTGTGATGTTCTCCTAGTTTTGGCTAACCTCTAGAACTTGTCTAGATTCTTTTTCAAAACTGCATTAATACGTAGATTTGTGAGAATGATAGGGGCATTCATTTCTAAACCCTTTACCTAAACACAAGCTACTTCATTTAACCTTTGTTCACCCCTTTGAGCCTTCACTTTCATTGCATTCATTGCTTTTTATTAAGTGTTTTGCATGAGTTACATTTAGTTTTTCATTTTGAAAAGTACATCATTAATGTCTATATCTTTGCCTTCTTGGGTTTAGATGCCAAAAAAAAAAAAGGAAAAAAGAAAACAAAGAATACAAAAGAAGAAAAAGAAATAGAAAAGGCAATAAAGAGAAGAAAATGTGTAGAAAAAGCCAAAGAAAGAAAGTTATAGAAATAGCAAATAAGTTGCAACAAAAGAATAAAATTTGAAATAAGGCATTTAATGATGCTTTGAAGAGTAAGGATTTCTATTTGAAAAGTTTAAAATTTGTACTTTGGTGTTCTTTCATGATTGTACTTTAGCCCACTTCGAGTTGATACTTTACTACTCATGCATTTCACTTGTTAGTTCATTTCATTCATTTGACCTTGCTTTCCAACATTACAACCTTTGAAGTCCCCTTGATCACGAGTCTAAGGTATGTTAGTGGTGGAGACATTAAAATTTCCAAAAGCTTATGGTAGGTACTAATCTAGGTGGATTGAGTGAAACTTCTCCTATTTGAGAGATGAGTGAAACACTTATACCCTATGTGAGCTCTATTATGTTTCTTTTTCTTGATCCTGCTATATTTCTTGTGTTAATTTCTTTGCACTGAAGTATTCTATGATTGTTGATTGATTAGGAATAAAAGTTGCTTGAGTCAATTGTGCATTCATGCTTAGTCGATTTTACGTTTACTTGCATTGAATGTCTCTATTGGATTCTTCTTTACTCATGTTTTGCCTAGGAGAACAAAAGGCTAAGTGTGGGGGAGTTGACAAACCATATTTTCATATCTTTTTAGTGGGTTTTTGTTATTATTACTGGTCTTTAATTGCATTATTTGAGTATAATTCATATTAGAGTGCTTTACCTTGAATTAGTGCATAATAGGGGCAAATTGGTCATAATTATGATTTATTGATCTTTAAGGACAATTAATGCTACCTATCTTTCAATTGTAATTGCAGAATTTTTTTGAAGAATTAAAAAGAAAAGAAGAAGAGAAAAAAAAAAAGAAGAAAAAACAAAATAAAAAATTAATAAAAGAGAGCCAGGTAGTAAAACTCACTGTTTTACTACCTGCCCTAAATTATTCAAATCATCATCTTCATTTGTGAATCAGGGGATGGCAGAAGGGGATTTAGTGTGAACAGGGACAGCGAACAGAGAGAGAGGACTAGGTATGACAACACAAAGAGTAGAACGGAGGCGGAGAGGCACATGAGAAGATCATCAACAGCGAATAGGGAGAGAGAGACTCGCCGAAAAGAGCTTGGCCTTAAGCCATTCTCCACCACCGCCACCACCATCTTCATCTTCGCTGACTCTTTCTGGTGGCAGAGAGAGGACAGCATTCTAGAGGCAGGGAGAGATGAGGAGAGAGACCAAAAATGAGAACCAAAGGAGCTTCTTGATGTGTTCTTCTTCTCGGTACGATAGAACCAGAAGACTAGAGGCGATGGCGTGAAGAAGACTAGAGTAGAGTCACTTCCTTTGATTCTTCACATTCCATCAAACCAACCCACCACCACCATCTTCTTCGTCTCCTCCACAGAAGCTCGTAACAGAGTATCGATTATAGCAATTTTGATGGCAAATCGTGGCTAGGACTCTGTAATTCTCCAATTCAAGAGCAATAGCAGGAGCTCAGATTATTAAAGGGGAGTTTTAGTTACTTTAATTTCCTCTCCAATAGTTGTTTAACAATTCCTAGGTCTTAGGATAGTTATTCTAATTATTGAAAAATTTGTATTGTTTAATCTGATTATATTTGGAGATTATTATGGCTGGATCACTGTTTAGCATCTGACATTGGGCTGTTTATAGCTTTAATTTCAATTATAATGTTGTGGTTATGACATTTGCATTGACTTTGGAGTTAATATATTGTGATTTTTTTATGTAGCTTAGAATCTTGGATCATAATGTCTCTTGCTAGCTTTAATTCTGTTGTTTTGGATTTAAGAGTTCTAATTAAGCATTGGTTTTTAGCATCCTTAATTCCATTTTACTACTCTGGTTGCAGTTAGGAATTTAGGATTTTGGAAAATATTTTGTGGCAACTTGAGGTGACTCGATTGTTGGATTAAAAGCTTAATTATAATTCTTAATTCAGTGTTTTAACTTCCGCATCTATTGAAGTGAGGATTGTCTGTACTGTTGAGTTGGAGGATTGATTATTATCATTGTTTACTCTTGTGTTTCATTTTCATTTCTTTTACCATCATTCATTTTAATCATTTTTATATAAAAATATAAAAAAAATCATTTTAATTTCAATTTAATTCACAGCATTTAGAGGTAGAACCATCATGTAATGACCCTTCTTCCAAAACCAAATTAAATTAAATCAAATAATTTAGCTGAAAGATTAATTATGATAGAAAGGAGGAAATATTAAAACCATAAAACTACTATTATGGTTAAAAAGAATAAACTTATATTATAAGCAATACAATTATTAACTTAGGCCTTAGACTTCCAAAGTCCAGAAATAACATTCGACCATCACCCCATTGAAGTCTCACACTTTCAAACATAAAAACTTATAAATCCTTTCAAAATAAGCCAGGAAGCTCCATTAATCAAAAGACAACCTTTATAAAAGAGTGTCATATGCTAGTCTTAGAGGCTTCCGGCCTTCTGATAGCACTTCTAGTAATTAGCAAATCAAAAGTATTAGTTCACAAAATTAGAGTGAATGAGCCCTACATGGCAATATATAATAAATCAACACATAATAACAAGAGGGAGGCTATACAAGCTATAACATTATGCTAAGCTTCCAGAGCCTTCCCTAATGAATTAACACGTCACCTGAAAATATTAGAAACCACAGGATGAGACAAAAGTCTCAGTAATTAACTTTCCAACTCATCATACCTACTAACATGTGCTCGTGAGGTATCAGGTGGGATGTTTATCAAATCTTAAGAAATATAGATATCAATGGATTTATAAAAATGTATGTAAGGATAACCTCAATCATACAAACCCTTACTATGGGGACTAACACACAAGCCACATCAGTTTATCCCTTACTATGGGGGATTAATCAGACATATGGGCTTATCCCTCACTCCAAGAGACGAATAAGGAACCACAAGTTAACACCTACTTTAACTATACCATAAAGGTTAACTAATTAGCCGTTAAACCACTAAGCCAGGTTTGATCCTGGGAGAAAAGAATATTTTTCTTAAACTCTTTATTAAAACTTCTCCCAAACATAGGGGATCGATCCTGTATCAGGAATACGATTTTCTGAAAAATTTTAAACTTTTTGAAATAACTTACAGAGCTACCTGTTTAGTAGTTCAAACATCCAATTAATTCCCAAGCTTAAATATCGACGAGCTGCTTCCACTAAACCATTAATATTTAATGCTATAGTAATAGCTAAATATTTATCTACCATTATGCAACCATTAAAGGTGATGGCACTTACCCACTGGCAACAAAGTCATCACTTTTCTCTTTATAGAGGTAAATACAGCCCCTAAGTGCTTTACATAAGAACATATAATTATATACAAAAGCATAGCCTCACATGGCTAGCAAAATATAGCTAGAACATCCAAATAAACTTGATGACTAACAAATTAACTTCTTCAGCTTCCCAACCTTCTTAATTCTCAACAAACATGACGTTCTTGCCCTTTGAGCCACTTGCCTTCCCTGTATGTCATAGATGAAAAGGGTGAGATTCTAGGAATCTCAGTAGTGACAACAGTCCATCATATAATTATATAAAGCTCATAAACGCATGCAAAACAAGCCATGTTAATAACATTTGCATAAACAGCGATGCTTAAACATTAAAAGCTTTGCAAACAGATATAATCAATGATGCTTATACATCTTACGCTTTGCAAATAGATAAAAACAATGAGGCTCATGCATCCCACTCTTTGCAACGCACATGGCCATGGCAATTGAATCAACATCACATACTCATAATTGAGTACAGCTCTACGAGCTCAATGTAAAGCAAATTCCACACACTCATACCTGAGTACAGCTCTACGAGCTCAACGTAAATCAAATTCCACATATTCATACCTGAGTACAGCTCTATGAGCTTAATACAAAGCAACTTCCACATACTCATACTTGAGTAAAGCTCCGCGAGCTTAATGCAAAGTAACTTTCACATACTCATACCTGAGTACAGCTCTACGAGCTCACAATTGTTAGTCATAGAACATATCCACCATATATTCATTAAAGAATATAGGTGCTATGGCAAAAACAAACATGCAAAACCATTGCATAAGTATGTAAGGGAAAGAGTCACTACCTAGAGTCTCTCCTTTCAGTTTACCTTGTCCAGATTTCTTCTGTACTGGCTTTTTAGGTGGGCTCGGGCAAATATCAAGTCCTATAATATAGTTTCATAGATAAATGGATCAATGCTTAGTCCATTAACTTTTATTATCAAAATATAACTTCTCTTGACCCATTAATGAACTCTATTCCTTCTATTTAATAGTTGGTCATCATGGACAATATTTCTTAATCTATTCTCTTTGGAGGGTTTTCTCCCTTATCCAAGCCCATATCGTTACTTTACTTAGTAACAGGTTAACTTGATTGAAAATATTATATATAATCGCAACAATTTATTTTATTTCATTTTCCCAAAATAATTCTATAAGCTCTCTTAGCTTTTATTCTCGATTAACTTAATATTTATCATTTAAATTCAAGCTAAGCAAATTTTAGTTTCTAACCATCTAATAATCTTCTTAATCTTTGGTCTAACATTCCACCAACAACATTTCCAATAACTTCTATCAATTATCAATTTTTACCCCATACCTTAATAATTTACTGTACCATTGAGAATTTCCCAAATACATATCTTAACATAATTTCCAAACATCATAAACATTAATCCATTTACAATGTCCATTCCTAGCTTAATTTCTTTCATCCCCAAAATAGCCACCAATTTTAGTTCTAAGTTCAGTCATTAAATCTCCAAAACTTCCCATTGTTTTCATTCTATAACTATTGATCTATTCCTCACTATTTTGTTAATCCTTTTCCCAAACCTTTTTACAATACCTCCAAAAATACTTTTGAACTGTCACCTTGAAATCTCAATCAGTCTTATCCTCTAATCAAAACCCCATACTCAAGCCTTCACTTCATAACCTATAGTTCCAAATTCCAACTTAACAATCCATTGTTTTATTATTTTATAAACCAATTCGGCCTCTCTTGATAGCAACAATGCACATATAACAAACACATATGGATATATATATATATATATATAGACATAATAATTATATTTTAATCATCCTTCCAATAGACCCCACGGTTTAAACTCCTCCTAAACAACAATTTCAGACTTAAAGTTTTGTACTCCCAACGTCCACTAGTCAACGCCCACAATAATAAAATACATATATATTCCTTTATATATATACACTTTCCAAGACCTCATTCTGAACAACCATGGGATCCGTGTGGGAATAAACATATATATCTCTCTATGTATAGCTTAATTATTCTAGCATTTAAGCATTCCATTTCCCTCAATTATCCTAAATCTAACACAGCAGCTTCAAGACAATAACAGCCCCCATTATGGTATACTTAAAACACTATAAGAATCAACATGCAACTTCATATTCATATATTACATGTTTCCTCTCTACTAATACCTCAAACCCGATGCTTATTGACCTAGAAATGACATGCTCTATTTGGGAATTCACGAAACAGAGGCAACAATAATCATGCAATGCATTACATACACACACATATCAGTTTCGATTTTCCCCATTTGGCCCCATGAATCTAACACCCATCAACCAGAAAACACATACTATGTTTCAGATTTTCACAGTAGAGGCAAGAGAGAAGACACACAACAACGAATCTCCACTCCTATGACTAATTAAACAAGGAATATGAGAGTCAACATTGCAGAACTTTGACCCCCCATTCAGCCACCCTCTAAACAGAACTAAAAGTTAACATGTGTAACATCTTAAATTCTACTCCAACGATTTAAATATTTAAAAATTTTAAAAAAGGGTTTCAAACTGTTATTTTCTTTGTTTTACCTAGGGTCTTTAACTTCAGTTTATCCCGAGTGTTTTCTTTTTACCTTCTCTTGTCTTTTTTTCCTCTTCCTCTCTCTCTCTCTTCGTGTTCATTCCGCTTACGGCGTCACTCATCTCTCTCCCTTCTTTTTTCATTGTTTCAGGTAGTTTTGGTAAGTAAAACTACTTCTAATTACAAAACTTCCTTCATGAAAGTTGTTCTACTCAGTCAGATCTATCTAATGATAGTAATTTTGTGTTGCTTAGAGAAAATTTTTCATATAGAGTTCGGAGCAAGTATTTAGTTTTGATGAGTGTTAACCATAGTATTATAGATCTGTTATAGTATATCATTTCTACCGGTTTAGATTTGTCCATTTGTTGATTTTAGTATTTAAAAATTAATTTTTAATTAAAAAAATATATTATTTATGAGATATGTCATATTTATACCGATTAAAATTAAGTTAAATAATTTATTTGGGTTGTTTGACATATTATTAAAATTTTAATCAGTTTAGTTTTATTTGTTAGGTAACTGGAGGTTTTAAAATAATTATTGTAATTAAATTTTCTTATTTATGAAAATATATATATGCCATAAAAATTTTGATTAGATTATTTATATATATAAATATTTGAGACACTATTGAATTTTTGATGGTCCGGTTTTGAGGTTTAAATTTCAAATGAGATTTTTAGAATTTAGAATATACTAATTTCATATTTAGAAATTTTAGAAAATTCTTTTTATTAAAGTAAATAAGTTGGAGGATGTAAATAAATAATTTGGCTTGTTAGAAAATTGTTAATTAGTTCTAAAGTACTTAATTTTGGGTTATAAGAGTTGTGAGGATTTAGAATGAAATTAAATTCAATTAGGAATTTAACTAATATATAAGCTTAATTAATTAATTAGTTTATATTAATATGTGGTTATATTAATTGTGTAGATTAATTATTAGTTGAGCAAAGGATTGACCCCGTGGTAATCCTTCTATTACTTTGGCGAGAGGTAACTATTTTCGACTTGTTATATGTGCTAATATGTTGTTTGTGAGTATTTTTCTATTTCTGAATAATATTTGTTATTTGGAATTCGAGTAGATATATTATATCTTTTGGGCTATGAAAATTGTCTTGTGGGATTTTTGGAATTGTGATTGAGAAGTTTGGAAAAGATATATGATTTATATCTTATGGATTATACTGAGAAAAGATTGAGACATTTTTCGTTATATTGTGAATGATTGGTTGTTATTCGGATTTTGGATTGAGCGCTATCCTACCACGTGGTAAGGCTGCTAATGGTGCACATTGGTTGGCTTCTTTCTTCTTCCCCCATAGTGAGGGATAAGCTTTTGTGGCTTCTTATTTGTCCCCCAAAGTGAGGGATAGGCCCATATGTTTGATTGATCCCCTATAGTGAGGGATAAACTTATGTGGCTTATGTGTTAGGCCCCATAGTAAGGGTTTGGATGATTGAAATTATATTTCTATGGATATATCTATATTTCTCAAGAATTAATAATTGTCCCACTTGACACTTCACGAGCCTATGTTAGTATGTATGATAAGTTAGAAAGTTGGTTACTGAGGCGTTTGTCTCACCCCCGTGGTTTAACATTTTCAGGTAATAGCTCTAAGGCTATTCTGTCAGGGAAGATAGCGAAGGCTTAGCTACCAAGTTTTTCTTGTATAGCCTCCCATCTTTTGTCTTATGTGCTATTTTATTATATATTGCCACATAGGGCTCATCTATTTTGATGTTGTGAACTAATACATTTGATTATTGCTAATTGATGAGAGAGATGTTATAAAACCAGAGGCCTCTACGACTTTGTATGTGACATTCGTTTGAAAGTATAAGTTTTGTTTGGGCTAAGGGTGGAATGATATTTCTGGACTTTGGAAGTCCAAGGCCCAAGTTAAGTATCGACGTGCTCGTGATATAAGTTTATTTCTTTTAACCATGATAGTGATTTTAATTTTAAGGTTTCTTCTTTTCTATCATGGTTAATTTTTCAAATAAATTGAAATTTTGGTCTAAATGGGTTTTAAAAGAATGGTCGTCACAATTTGGTATCAGAGCAAAAGATTCTGCGAATTGAGTTGCATTACATTGCATTTAGTGGCAATATATAATAATCTCACATAACCTTCTCTATTACTTTGTGTATGTGCTTGACCTTACTTTGTGTTTCTTTTTAGTGGGTTCTATTCTTAGGTGGGGAGGATGGTATGGATGTGATCCTGATAAACTAATTAGGGTGGGGACGAATCCACAAGCCTACCTAATTAACCACTGAATCCTCTACAATTTAACCAAGAGATCTTACTGCAACAGCTAAAAGAAGTGATAGTTATAGTGATAGATACGAGGGTAAGGAAACTAGAGGAAGACTTAAGAAGTAAGAAAGTTGAGGAAGAGTTCGAAGAGAGTTGGCTTCCTAAGCCATTTGTGGGTAATTTTGGAACCTACAGAGTTTCTATTGAAGAAACCAGAGAAGAGAGTAGCTCGTAAGGGTGATAAGGGAAAGAGGAAACTGTGAAGCTTAAGAGTGTATGGAAGGGCATAGAGCGTCATCACCCAAAGACTTTTTATGGGAGTATGGATCCTAATAAAGCTAATGCATAAGGAGGAGTTTATTACCAAGTATATGGACTTCTCCAAACATGTTACTTACTTGAAGTAAAAAGGTAACCTAGAGTGAATGGCCCGGCAATAGATGGAATAGGCAAGGTCAAAGTTGAAGTAACAAATGGCTTTATATAAGTTTAAGAGTTGCAAGGATACCTACATGAAACTCAGGATAGTAGCTTGTGGGGCTTGAAAGGTAGAGAAGAGCCAGCTCCAGATAGTTAGGGCAAGTTCTCTAGTTTTTTTAGGCTAATGGGAAGAATTAATAAGAAGAATCATACTGGGAGAAACTATAACCCTTATTATTATTTTTTTATGTCCCAATCTAGTATTAATGAACCCTATCAGAAATATGAAGATGTGCATTTAGAACAATGCTGGGAGTGTTATCAGTGCCATAAGCTAGGGTATATCGTCCGTAATTGCCTAGAGGCTAGGCAAATTCCTTAGAGCAATCATTCCACTATTTCAATACATGTTCTTAGGATGACCTAAGAGGAGTTTGGGATATCCCTTGATCCGATTAGAAGTACAGTTCACTTTAAGGACATGATATGTTCATCTTGTTAAGTCGGGTGCTATGTATTCCTTTTTATTTGTTGAGGGTACTAAAAGTTTAATTCACGTATGATTGATTTGTTTTGTTTGCTACTTAAGGAAATTGATGTGATTATGGACATGGATTAGTTATTAGCTAGTGTGTTGTAAGAGACTTGTGACTTCTTCCCTTTGTACTGTGTTTATTAAGGTCATTATAGATTCTACATTATGGTTGCCTACTCAAATGAATAAGTATAAGTGCATTTAAGAAAGTCGCCAATGTGTATGGCATTCTTCTCTGTCAGTAGGGACAAGGAGATCATTATTAAAAAGATTGAGGTGAAAATATTTATTTAATTGAGAGTTACATTACAGGGTTCACTAGTGCTGTTAGTAAGAAATGAGGACTACAACATATGATTGTGTATTATTAGCTACAATTTGAAAAATGACTAAATGAATATTTTGAATGGATTTATGGATGTAATATTAGATGAAATACTAAGTGTACTTCTAGGACATGAGGTGGAGTCCTCTTTTGAGTTGGAATAAGGAATAGAGCATATCTCAAAGGTCCTCTATGTGAAATATTACCATTCAAGTTGGAAATGTTGAAAGGGGAGAGTGAGAATCTACTAGTTTATCATGCCTAGTGTTTTTCTTTCTGGTTCTTAGGTGTTGTTGTGAAGGAAAAAAAATAATAGCTCGAGGTTGTATATTGATTACTATAGTATCTTAATTTGTTTAATTATAAGGTATATAGTGGTGTTTCAAATTTTAGATTCATATGAAAATTTAGAGATATTATTCTTGATTAAGGTTAATTGAGGATTAGCGATATTACAAATAATGATTTGAAGTTATATCTTTCAATATTTCGAGCAGTCTTGGAGTATGAAAATTTTGATAGATTTAAGTTAGTTACTTGGCTTATATAAAATGCTTAGTCAATTTAGTTTTGTTATGATTTAGGTTTTTGATGATTTGGAGTTATAGTTTGTGGTTAGAAGAAAGTTTTATGGAGATTGGTAATATGATATTTTGAAATAAGGTTTAAGGATCGGTTTATATTTGTTTGACTGAATATTTTGGGATTTGGTATGCTCAAGGTTAATAGTTCTAAATGTAAATTGAGGATTGTCATGAATGATTATTATTAAGGTTAACTAATGGATTTAATGGGCCATTTAAGTAGAGGAAATAATTATTATATCTTTTGATTCAGGAATTGAAATTGGATTGACAACTAAATATTTGGAGTTATCATGGATTGTGAGATATGAGGGTTGCTCTTGTATTAATAGTGTTTTTCTTAAAGATTTAGAGATGTTATCCTTCGAGTACTTAATTTCTGTTCTTTAGTGATAATGAAAGCCTACACTATCAAGTAGACTAGAAAAGTTGGACAACAACAGTATAGATAGATGAAAACCCTTACAGGCTATCGTGGTTGCTGATGCATTAGTAGGAAGACAGTGTATGTGTTTCATATGAGGTTAGAGGAGTTCTATTGTTTAGTGGGGTTGAGAGATCTGTAAGTGATGCCTGAGACATCAGGTACTTTGCAATCAAATATGAATTCTTTAAGGATTTGAAGGTAGCACAAATGGAAGATGAATGATTATTGAGTATTTGAGACATATTGGGAAATAGGGATGTGCCAGACAATGACATTGGAGAAAAAGGAATCTTTAAAAAAAAAAAAAACAAGAAGAAGAAGAGAACTTGCATCCCTAATGATGATGAGATTAAGAAGACCATGTTTTTTCCTAAAAAAAAAAAAGATTTACCAGAGCAACTATTCGATGAATCCAGGAATAACAAAGATGTATAATAATTTAAAAAGAAACTATTGGTGGCTGAAACTAAAAAGAAATGTGACAAAATTTGTGATGTAATGTTTAACTTGTTAGAAAGTCAAGATAAAGTACCAAAAGTCTCTAGGACTACCCTAAAATTTAGATATTCCTCAAAAGAAGTGGGATAACATTTTTATAGATTTTATTACTAGTTCGTCAAGGACACCAGCTGGATATAACATAATATGTGTGATTGTTGACAGATTGATTAAGTCGGCATGCTTCTTACCCTTAGAACCAATTACTCTTTGGAGCGGTTAACATAATTGTATACTAATGAAATAGTTGAACTTCATGGAATACTAGAATCCATCATATCTGGTTGAGGTCTAAGATTTACATTGAACTTTTAGAGGTTTTTACATGGAGCCATGGATACTAAGTTAAAGTACAAGTACTGCCTACCACCTTAGACAGATGGACAAAACGAGAGGATGATTTAAACCCTTGAAGACATGTTAAGAGCTTTTGCTATTGAGTTGAAGGATAGTTGGGACAGTCACCTATTGTTAGCAGAATTTGCCTATAACAATAGCTACTATATGCTAGCATTTAGATGGCATCGTACGAGGCGTTATACAAGAAAAAGTGTAGATTTCCCCTTTTTTGGATTGAATTAAGTGAAAGAGTAATTATTTGCCCAGATTTAGTAAACATCATAACTAGAAAGAGTAAGCTCATTAAATAGAAGTTGTTGACAGCCTAAGGTCGATAGAAGAGTAATGCAAATCATTGGAGGATACCTTTAGAAATTGCATTGTGTGATCATGTATTTCTGAAAGTTTCACCTATTATAGGTGTTAGCTGATCCATTAAGGTTAAGAAGCTTACATCTCGATTCATAGGTCCTTATGAGATTTTAGGACGGATTAGACCTATTGTGTGAAATCCCACATCAGCTAGAGAGGAGAACGAAGTATGCCTTATAAGAATGTGAATACCTCTTCCTTATAGATGCGTTTTACGGGTGGCTACGGCTGAACCGGGAAAACAAATGGTGAGGTGGCTACGGCTGGACCAAAACCAAAAATATCTACAAGAGACACCCTGGGGTAGCTACGGCTACACTCCGGGACCTGTGGATGTTACATATTGTATATCGGGTTGTGCTACCCCCATATCTTTCTAGGTTACACGACGTGTTCCATGTATTGCAATTGAAGAGGTATTATCCGAATTCGTCTCATGTTATTGAGTTGAAATGGTTGAGTTATGAGAAAATTGATCTATAAAGCGGAACTAGAATAGATTTTAGACGTTAAGGATCAACAATTGAAGAATAAGACCATCTGCCATGTTAAGGTCATTTGGAAGGGCATGAGTTCCGTTGATGGTACTTGGGAGACTGAAAAACGGATGTGTCACAGTACCCTTACTTGTTTCTTTATTAAGCACCTTGAGTTGCTTCTGTTTTGATTTTTGTATATGGTTGTTTGAATTTTGGGGACAAAATTCCTTAGGTGGGGAGAATTGTAACATCTTAAATTCTACTCCAAGGATTTAAATATTTAAAAATTTAAAAAAGGGTTTCAAACTGTTATTTTCTCCGTTTTACTTTGGGTCTTTAACTTCAGTTTATCCCGAGTGTTTTCTTTTTACCTCCTCCTGTATTTTCTCTCTCTTCCTCTCTCTCCCCCCCACTCATTCCGCTTGCAGCGTCGCTCATCTCTCTCCCTTCTTTCTTCATCATTTCAGATAGTTTTGGTAAGTAAAACTACTTCTAATTACAAAACTTCCTTTATGAAAGTTGTTCTACTCAGTCAGATCTATCTAATGATAATAATTTTGTGTTGCTTAAAGAAAATTTTTGATATAGAGTTCGGAGCAAGTATTTAGTTTTGATGAGTGTTAACATAGTATTGTAAATCTGTTATAGTATACCATTTCTACCGGTTTAGATTTGTCCATTTGTTGATTTTAGTATTTAAAAATTAATTTTTAATTAAAAAAATATGTTATTTATGAGATATATCATATTTATACCGATTAAAATTAAGTTAAATAATTTATTTGGGTTGTTTGACATATTATTAAAATTTTAATCGGTTTAGTTTTATTTGTTGGGTGACTGGAGGTTTTAAAATAATTATTGTAATTAAATTTTCTTATTTATGAAAATATATATATGCCATTAAAATTTTGATTAGATTATTTATATATATAAATATTTGAGACACTATTGAATTTTTGATGGTCCGGTTTTGAGGTTTAAATTTCAAATGAGATTTTTAGAATTTAGAATATACTAATTTCATATTTAGAAATTTTAGAAAATTCTTTTTATTAAAGTAAATAAGTTGGAGGATGTAAATAAATAATTTGGCTTGTTAGAAAATTGTTAATTAGTTCTAAAGTACTTAATTTTGGGTTATAAGAGTTGTGAGGATTTAGAATGAAAATTAAATTCAATTAGGAATTTAACTAATATATAAGCTTAATTAATTAATTAGTTTATATTAATATGTGGTTATATTAATTGTGTAGATTAATTATTGGTTGAGCATAGGATTGACCTCGTGGTAATCCTTGTATTACTTTGGCGAGAGGTAATCACTTTCCACTTGTTATATGTGCTAATATATTGTTTGCGAGTATTTTTCTATTTCTGAATAATATTTGTTATTTGGAATTCGAGTAGATATATTATATCTTTTAGGCTATGAAAATTGTCTTGTGGGATTTTTGGAATTGTGATTGAGAAGTTTGGAAAAGATATATGATTTATATCTTATGGATTATACTGAGAAAAGATTGAGACATTTTTCGTTATATTGTGAATGATTAGTTGTTATTCGGATTTTGGATTAAGCGCTATCCTACCATGTGGTAAGGCCGCCATTAGTACACATTGGTTCGCTTTTTCCTTCTTCCCCCATAGTGAGGGATAAGCCTTTGTGGCTTCTTATTCGTCTCCCAAAGTGAGAGATAGGCCCATATGTTTGATTGATCCCCCATAGTGAGGGATAAACTTATGTGGCTTGTGTATTAGGCCTTATAGTGAGGGTTTGGATGATTGAAATTATATTTCTATGGATATATCTATATTTCTCAAGAATTAATAATTGTCCCACTTAACACCTCCCGAGCCCATGTTAGTATGTATGATGAGTTGGAAAGTTGGTTACTGAAGCGTTTGTCTCACCCCCATGGTTTAATATTTTCAGGTAATAGCTCTAAGACTGTTCTGTCAGGGAAGATAGCAGAGGCTTAGCTACTAAGTTTTTCTTGTATAGCCTCCCCTCTTTTGTCTTATGTGCTGTTTTATTATATATTGCCACATAGGGCTCATCTATTTTGATGTTGTGAACTAATACATTTGATTATTGCTAATTGATGAGAGAGCTGCTATAAAACCAGAGGCCTCTAAGATTTTGTACGTGACATTCGTTTGAAAGTATAAGTTTTGTTTGGGCTAAGGATGGAATGATATTTTTGAACTTTGGAAGTCCAAGACCCAAGTTAAGTATCGACGTGCTCGTGATATAAGTTTATTTCTTTTAACCATGATAGTGATTTTAAAATTTTAAGGTTTCTTCTTTTCTATCATGGTTAATTAAATAAATTGAAATTTTGATCTAAATGAGTTTTAAAAGAATGGTCGTCACAACATGCAGACCAAAAAGTCATCACTACACAATCCCATCTTGAACCAAAACACAATTTCCTCACTTATCCTCCTCTTCCTGTCACTTTCTCTCTCTAAAACCCATCTCTCTCTCCTCCATCACTGCCCAGAACACGCAGAGAACAGGAAAGAGAAGGATGGAGAATGATCATGAGGCTCACCTTGATAGTTTGATCAGTTTGCATGCAACAAAAATACCTCCGATCTCAAACTTCGCCTTTGTTTTCCTCCGTCGCCACCGGTCTCTATTTTCTCTCAACTTCCTCGTGTTCTGGTTGCATGTGAGGCGGGAAGGAGAGTTTTCCGAAGTTAACTGAGGTGTGTAGCACACGTGCGATTCACATGAGAAGAGGAAATTACCATTTTGCTTCCTTTCATTTCCACCCTTCCTCCTATTGTTCTGAAATATAAGATAAACCCAGAAATTAATCCATAATGTTTTATATGGATTTATATTATCCATTAGCTTCTTTGACCCATAAAATGATTTCTCTAAAATTTTCGGTCAAGAGTCAACTCCCAACTATTTTTCTTAAATTTTCCAAGAAAAAGCTCCTAATTTTAGAAATTAATCCTTAACTCATTTTAAGAATTTTATGCCTCAATTAGCTTCTTTATTTCATAAAATAATTATCCTACAATTTGTCAATTAATTTGAAACCTCTAAGTATTTTTCTTAGAATTTTCTCAGAAAGTATAGTATTTTTACTTTGAAAATATTATTTAAGCCACTTCTGGGAAATAAAATTTCTCAAAATATTTCTAATCCTCAATTTAATACTCCATAAATTTTCCCAATTTATTAAGGCATTAAATAATTTTAAATAATTTTTCTCTTTTCTGCTTGTTCTAAGTTAGAAAATTTGAGATGTTATAATAAGAGCAAATCCGTCACTATGGAAGACAAAGAAAGCCAACCAATATATATTAATGACAACATTACCACGTGGTAGAACATGACTCAACTTAAAATCCAAACAACAACCAATCAATCACAATATAACTAGAAATGTGTCAATCTTTTTTCAACATAATCTATAAGATATAAATCATATGTTAAATATTTCTTTCAAACTTCTCAATCACAATTCCAAAATATCTCACAAGATAATTTTCATAGCTCAAAAAGTATAACATATATCGTTAAATGTCAAATAACATATCATTGTTCGAAATAGCAAAAATACTCACAAATAACATATTAGCAAATGTAGCAAGTAGAAAATGGTTACCTCTTACTAAAGCAATGAAAAAATTTACCACAAGGTCAACCCCCTACTCAAATTGATAACTAGTCTACATAATTAATAAAATTATGTATTAATATAAGCTATTTAATTAATTAACTACGCTTATATATATATTTGTTGAGGTTTTTAAATTTCCAAAATTCTCAAAGCCCAAAATTAAATATTTTAGCACTAACTTATAATTTTCTAATAACTAAATTACGCATTTATATCCTCCAAATTATTTACTTTAATAAAAGAAAATTTTCCAAAATCATAAAATCTGAGATTATTATATTTTAAATTCCAAAACTCATTTCAAATTTAAAATTTCAAACTAAACGACCAAAAATTCTATGGTACCTCAAATATATAAATAAATAATTTTTTTTAGATTTTTCATAATACAAATATTGGATTTCTATCAACTAAGGAGCTTTTAAGCTAAGATAATTATTTTAAAAATATCTAGTTATCCAATAAATAAAACTAAACCAATAAAAATGATCTGCTAAAATATCTCTACAATACTATGGTTATCAATCAACAAATATCCATACTTGCCCTGAATTTTAAACCCAAAAGTTTTTTCTAAGTAGCACAAAATCATCCTCATTGGATAGATATAATTGAGTAAAATAACTTTAATGAAGAGAGTTTAATAAAAAGAAGTTGTTTTGCTTGCCAAAAATATCTACAAAGTTGAACTATATACTGAAAAGTGAAAGGAGAGGAAGATCTTCCTACCGAATAACAAAGAAGAAGAAAGAAGACGAGACGGGAAGCAAAGAGGCGTTATATGAGGAGATTAGGACAAACTACCCTAATGGGCCCAAGGCCGAACCTTGCAGGTGCACCTTTTTTCTTTTTCTCCTTTTTTTTTTTTTATAAATCATTTCAATTCTAATTATCTCTTTTTTTAGCCTAATATTTATATTATCTTATAATCTATTTTATTTTTATAAATCATATTTTATGTAAAACTCTTTACTCAATTAATTATAAAGTAAAATTATATTTACTATAAAATAATTATTCTTTCTAAATATTTAAATCTTACGACTAAAAATAAGTATGTTACCCATCATGGCTTTGAAAGCTTTAATCTTAATCATAGAGTGATTTAAATTGAAAATTTGAGACTTAAAAAAAGGTAGTTTCTAAGCATTGAAAACATTTTGGGAAAAAATTGGAGTTGATTAGTAGTTAAACGAAAAGCATTATTAGACGACTAAATGCCAAACTTTAATTCAAATTACACGATTCAACCTAATCGAATAGTTAAAGTTTTGCTTTCTTCTTTTCTAGAAGTATCAAATTCGACCAATTAAACTTTTGGTCAAATTGAAATATTATGAAAAAGCTTTAAATTCAAACTACGTTACGTCTTTGTAAAATTCCACTTGGAAGCCAGAATTATTGTGAACATGCTTCTGTCTAATTTCAAATTGAACTTAACTTCATCTTGTCACTCGAATAGATTTGTTAGCATACTCTCTCTGCGAACTTGACTCAACCTAAGTTTGACCGTATTTTAACACTACAACGAAGTCCTCTTGATTCACTTATACAATTGCCATTTCTTCATTCCTAATCTCGTGAACTCAGGATTGAGATTGATTTCTCTTGTTCAAGAGAGTTCAAAAACTTAGGTGTGGGGAAATTTAATGTATCTCTATTTTCATAGCTTCATGTGCATATTCTTACGCCTTTGACACTTTAATTGGACTCAATTGATTTAGTTGTGCCTAATTATGTCCAAGGGGATTCTTGGAATTTTATCGCTTAATTATTGAATTTTAATTCCTAACTATTTTTGTCTTAGAAATATATAATATTACATTGCTGCAATTTGCTTGTGCAAGTGATATTAGCACAATTGGTGGTTAGTGCAACCTTTATCAATTGGTCAAAAAGAAGTGATTGAGTTTCCTTTCCTTCCACTCTTTTCTGTCATCGAATTGGGCTTTTTCTTTTTTCTTTTTTTTTTTGATATTCTCTGTCGTCATATCTTCCATTCTGAAATCTCCGTTTGTGACGGCATGTCCTCTCTGATCTCCATCATCATCATCTTCTCTCACTTTTTCTCTTCATCTTCTTCTCCATCATTTTCTTCATTCTTCCTCTGTACGCCGTCTTCACACACCAAATTCCTCCATTAATTCACCTCAAAACTCCATATATGCCCCGCTTTTCTCCTTGGGACTTCGTTTAACATACCTGGAAATATTCTGGATTGTTGAGTAATTTCTAAAGTGTTGGAGCTGCCATGGCCATTGACATTGAGTTTGTGACGCTTGATGGAGCTGAATGCGCAGCTGAATTCCTTCAACTTCTAGGAGTGGAGCACGGCCGGAGTTCATGAGCTTCAAAAGGGGAAGTTTGTTTCTTTAATTCATTCCATCTTGTTTCAGATTTATGATTCTGTTTCTTAGGCTGGGTAAATTCAATTGTAATTCTGAAATTAGAAATGCTGAGCTTAATGTTTATTAGATGAGAATGAATTTTCGTATTTGAAATTTAGAATATGTGGCCTTGGTGCCGTGAATTTGAATAATATTTTTTTCGAATGAATTGGATTGCTTACTCATGCCAGCCATGGTATTGCATTATATTGATGATTAAGTAAGGACTAGCCTACAAATATGATTCTTGATTTACTCAGTAATGCATAATGGTGTTAGATAATGTTTGTTGGCTATTTCACTTTAAGTAATAACAACTTTAACATATAAGTGATAACTTTTATTTTGACAAGTTAAGTTGGGTTTTAAGTGTCAGTGCTAATTTAGAGATCAATGACTATTTCACTTTAAATAATAACAACTTCAATTATATGAAACCACAACAAAACTTTAATTAGCAGCATAACTACATTTATGGGAGATTGACGCAATTAAAGTTATCATCGCTCAAGGTTTTTTTGGGGTGAAATCTATTGTTAAAGTTTTTGTTGTCATTTTATATAATCAAAATTCTTATTTCTTAAAGTGAAGTAGTCATTAATCTCCAAATCATCTTTGACATTTGAAACTTCAAAATACTAACGAGGCTTTTTTTGTGTGCTATGTATAGATATTTTTTTATTAGAGACAATAAAAAAAAAAACTGCTAAATACTAAACGTGGCACTTTTCCCAATGAAATTTGAACAGACCAGTAACGAATGAGCTAGATTATAAAATGGGCTGGGATTATAAGCAGACATTAATGGGCCTAAAGAGATGATAATTGGGCTTGTGCAAGGTGGACTGATATGGTACAAGCAATTAAGGGATTTAGAAGGAGGAATATGATGGCTTGGAGGCATTAAAAAATTATTTCAGAATAATTTTTCTTTCGCGAGACCTAACAAATCTAATTTTTTTCGTAATAAAAAAATTTCCCTTTGGCTTCTCTTCCTTTCTCCACGAAAATTTCTTCCAACTGTCATTGGTCTCTGAATACCACTTTTAGTTGTGTTGCTGCTTTATTTCTAGCCCTGTATCTGATACATATATGACTTAATGTATATGCTGAATGAATATCCGTGATGTTTTGCAGTTTCCTTGGCAATAGGACTCAATCACTATTATTTTTTAGCTGTTTCTTCCATTTTACGGAGGATGTTCATTACATTGCCATTGCTTAATTTTTTGATGTAATTTAATATAATAAAAGATTTAATTTTTTACACAAAATAACCATTATTTTCCAGGTCATCCTTTTTTTTCAATAATTTCCTAACAGCCAAGATAGATTCCCAAAGAAGCCAATTTAACCTCATGTTGGATTGTTAAAGCTTTATCGATTGGGTTTTGCTCGTTTAAATGATACTCCCGGAGTTGCTTTGGATTGTTTCTTTATATAGCTTGTTTTAGGTGTTTGCTTTGGTTAGTATTCCATAGTGGTTTCTGAAATCTCTCTAAGGGGGTGTTTGGATAAGGCAAAATCATGGTTTGGAGAATAGCTTCTGGAGAATAGATTATAGAGAGAATAGATTTTGAAAGAATAGATTTTCTGAAAAAATGATTCTGATAAAGTAAAAATGTTTGGATAATTATTGTCAGAAGTGCTTGATGATGCATCTGTCGTTAAAGCACTCAATTAAACTAGGTCCTAATTAATTTGTAGTTTAGGATCGACCTAGGTCATTACTTCCAAGGAGCAAGTTGTGGGTTTCTTTAGGTGAAAATTTAGGTGATAAAAAAAAAAAGTAATAAATTGGACCTAAACTAAAATGCAAAATTCTAAATCTAAATGCAAGATGTAAATGCCCTAAAATATATATGAAAATTAAATCAAACTAAATGAATGCAATGCAATTTTTTTGGGGGGTTTTTTTGAAGGAAAATAAAAATAATGAGTAAAGAAAATTAATCAGAAAACAAAGAAAATTAAGAAGTGAAAATTGAGAAGTTCTCTTCAGGTAAGGTAAAGGGGACAACTTAGGATTCACATGAATTCAACCTTCATAACCTTAATCAGTTAATTAGACCAAAGGGAAGTGATAAGAGGGTGGAATTAATAAACTTAATTACCTACTTGAAACAAAGGGAACCCTCAATTTCCAAAGCCCTTAAACTATTAGAGAACTCATAACAGTATAAGGTTGGTTAATTAAGCTTATTAAAACCAATGAAAAATAACTCAATTAATTCTGGAAATTATGTTTGAAATTATCCAATTAAACAATCAGATAATTAACCAACTTAATCAAACAATTAAGAAGCAAAAGAACCAAAATTTTGCAATTCAAACCACATTGATAATTAAACTCATAATGAAAACTCAATTATAAATTTAATTAACAATGCAAAGGTTCTAAACATAGATTCCAACAAGTGTCTCAACACAAATAAAATCCAAATATCAATCCAATCCAAGAATAAAAATGACAATCTAGAACTAAATTGTCTCAACAAAATTACAACTTGAACTCATTTAAAATTAAACAATTTCAAGTCCTTGAATTAAAAAGATAAATGAAACATCACTCCCTTGTGGTCTTCAAGTGCTAGCCCAAGGCTCTAGTCTCTTCCATACTTCTCCCAAGTTGCCTCCCTATAAGCTTAAGCTTCCATGGTATTATCTCCTCCTCCAAGCTTGTTGACGCGGAGAACGGCCATGTGGGCGAGGAAATTGAAGAATGGTGGCGTGGGTTCTTGGTGTGGTACTGGAGAGAGGTGGTATATGGTGGATATATGGGATAATGTTGAAAGGAGAGAATTGACGTTTTTTGAATCAAATATATGAGGGGATATATATATGATATATGGCGTTGAATTGTCCTCTCAAATAAGGAAAATATTTTGATGGGAGAAAAGGAAATTTTTATGAATCTAAAGCTCAAGCCCATTAGTAATTAATTGGCTCACTTGATATTAGCCATTGGATTGTGCTTAAATCCCAAGAAACAATCTTGCACCATTGGATCTCCTATATGCTCTTTCTTAACCTACAAGAATTTAAGTGCATCCATTAATGTAGATTATATCCAAATATAATATAATCTCTATCAAAATTAAATATTAGATATGCACAAAAATTAGGCAAGAAATTGCAAAACTTTCTAAAACTAATCTTTCTAAAAATATGAGACTTGTTTCCAAAGAAATAGAAAAAATTAATTCCAAGTCAAAATAGGAAATCACAAAATATCTATATTTTTAATCCTAAATCTCAATTTTTATGCAAAATCCAAAAATCAACCAATTAATTCAATAATGCATAAAAAGTTCATTTAAGCTCAAAATTATCATTTAAATCCTAAATTAATGTGGCATAAAATATATAAAAATTGGGCTTTATCAGTGCTTTTTGATATGTAGAAATTACTAAAAAGGACATAAGTTTAAATGATAATTACATGTAAGATATATTTCATAATATATGTTTATTTGAAGTAATAAATTTGTTAATAATATATATTTTGGCAACATAATAAATAAGACATAAATAATATAAATAATAAAAAATTAATGTGTATATATATTAATAAAATAATTAAATATATTTTTAGGAAAATGATTTATTTTGCCAAAAAAATTATTATTTCTTAAAAATTTTAAAGATGAAATCCCATAATTTTTTTCACAAAATTAAATAACCACACAAAAAAATTTCATATTAATTGTCTTAATAATAGAGGTTGTAACGAAATATATTTGTCTAAGTAGTTTTTTTTTAACAACACACTACATTATCTGAAAAGAAAAAAAAATAAAAAGGACATGACTATTCTTGTATATAATGAACAATTTGATCTCTTATGGAGTCATGAAGCCGAGCCATGTGAGATGAATATTCCATTGATGAAGGTATTAAGACCTTGTCTACATATTAACTCTCCAATTAGGTTTTACATTAATGATCAGAATAATAATCTTACATTTAAGACCAATATTAACTCTCCAATTAGGTTGTACATTAAAGATCGGAATAATAAATTTATTAATTTTTTTTTGCCAACATAATAAACAATGTATAAAAACATATATTAATTACTATATCCAGTTCTAAATGTAAGAGTTAGTTGACTAATTTGAGTATATTAAAAAAATAAGTTAAGTTAGTTATTTGTAATAAACAGGTGTTGCCTTTCCTACAATATCCCTATTAATCAAGTTTATTAGTATAACTTGAAAAACGATAGATAAATATGAGAAATAAAGTAGATTGAGATTTTATATTTAGGACCAAATAAAAGTCAAATGAGGTCTTATATTAAAGGCAGGATGTAGTAATTGTTAATATGTGTATATATAATTATAAAATATAAGATTATGTTTTTAGAAAAATAAATAATTGTTTTCAACTAAAAAAAATTACTGTAGGGGGTGGGGGGAGAACCATTCAAAAAGCAAAATTTTTTTGCTTATTACAAAACCTTGGTTTTGATAGGCAAACAATGGTTTTATCATAAAACCATAGTTTCAAAAAACTGATGGGTGTTTGGGTAATTTTTCCCCAAACTATGGTTTGGGCAATCACCCAAACCCCCCTAAGACGTTGTTGTGAGTTTTTTATATTTTAATGAATTTTCAGTTGGCAATATATGTAGAATTCGCAATATATATAGGGTAATATACATCAAGCGTGCAAATTTTATAGTATGTTTTAGTGCAATTGTAGACTTAGTAATTTAGGAAACTGGATGTACACAATGAAAAAAACTTCAATATGTTAGATGCACTTAAAAATGTACTTTAGATGCTAGTTGTATCAAAATATAATTTAAGATATTAGACGTACTTGAAAAATGTTTTAGGATATTAAATGCATCATAAAATACTATACAATGCTGGATATATGCACCTAAAAACTTTTTTCACAATATTGGATGCACCTTATCCTATGTATATTCAGGTGTGTTCCTAGTGTCAAAATTGTAACAACTTGTCGCATTCACCGCAAAAATTTTTCGCTGCCAATAGAAATTTGCCTATGTGCATGCTTTTGACTGGAATGCGTAGTGGCACCACACTCATAAGTCATAATCCATTCACTTTTCCAATTTTTTTATTGAGGGGAAAAAAAGAGCAAAATTACTTTAGACACGATTAATGCTCCGTAATGTGATTTATATTGTACAAGAAAAAACATGTAGCTTATAAAATTGATTTATAAGCATAATTAATTTTAAAATAGGGTGTTTGGATAATTTTTTAAAAATTTTCATTGAAAAACAGATAATATTAACTTATGAGATAATCATGATTTCAAGTTGATAATTGATTTTTGAGTCATCCGTTTTGCATCAGACGCGTGGCTTCGTCCCTCACGGGAAATGAATTCTATCTTTATTATTTAACTACATATGTTTATGCATTTTTAACAAATGAGTTCTCAGTTTCTCATTGTCTTTCAAAATTAGCTTTTCAATAATTCCAATGTAAAAGACAAGGGAATATTAAGTTTTATATATTTATTTCATCCTAGCCAATATGATGAAATCTACTTAATGGGTTGAGCGTCTGCTTGTTAAAGATAAGGAGCAGCAAATGTGGGCTTTATCATACAGAGTACTTTAATAAGGCCCATCACTTTATGCCTAGCAGTATACTCTTTTGAAACTTAATATTCACTTGGATATGTTACCTTAATCTTTAACATAAACTATTTTTTGTCAAAAAATTGACGTAATTATCGCACATATTACATATAATATTTTTAAAATACTTATGCATATCATTAGATTATGTATGAATTTATAAGTAAGACAAATTATTTTGACAAAAGCAATAAACATACATATTTTAAAATAATTTAGTAACTTTCTTAATTTTTTTAAATTAGTCAATTGGGTCTTATATTAATAACCCAACTAGTATATCTTTTCAACTTCACCTGTTATTAAAATTGATATCCACAATAAAGGGTTCTACTAGAATTAAAATAATGCAGTGCAATAAAATAGGGCAGGGCTATTAAATTTTTGTATGTTCTATATTTTAGATCAAGTAGAGCTTTATAACTTTGCCTTATAATTAAAATATGAGAGACTATTAATTAATTATTGTCATTCTCAATAGTTATAGTATATTGTAAATTTGATTAATAGATATATAAAGATAAAACCCTAACAGATCTTCTTAATCATCAAGTTGTTTAAGTTCATGAAGTGTTGGGAAAACAATAATGATGAGTTCCTGTTGCTGTTGAAAGTTAAGCAACAAGACAAAACAAAAAAGAAAAGAAAAGAAAAAGAAGCGAAACACCGTCAATTTTAAAAAGGAAAGCTTTAACAAATCCAAGAATCATACTTTATATCCCTTGAAGCAATATTGGTTAGGTTTGCGCATGTCTATCGCAAAATATTATTGTATACTGAGAAATTATTGCCTGCAAGCCCAACCCAAGCTATAAGAAGGCCTGTATCATCAACTAGAACATCCCAAGCCTCAGATAGCCTTCATTTGCAACCACCAACTCACCCGCCGAGCTAATATTCCGTCTTTGAACATATTCCTAGCTGATTCAAAACTTCAACCAAAAACATGTCTGAAAGAGATTCCACTAAGATGCTAACATTATTCTTCTGCGTCGCTTTCTTTGCATCTGCTGCTGCTGGAGATAGCGAAGCAGAAGCTCTGTTGAAGTGGAGAGATAGCTTTAACAAAGAAAGCAAAGACACCTTGTCGTCTTGGAAGAATGATACTAATCCTTGCAGAGAGCAGTGGAGGGGAATTTCTTGTGATGAATCCATGTCTGTGATCAATATAAGTCTCTCAAATCATAGCCTTCAAGGTACATTCTCCAGTCTCAACTTCAATGCCTTTCCTAGTCTCCTCTACTTCAACATAAGTTACAACCAATTTTATGGATCCATTCCCCACGAAATTGGTAATTTGTCCAGAATTTTGATGTTGAGTGTGTCAGATAATCCATTAATTAGGGGTCCCATTCCTCCTGAAATCTGGAACCTAACCACTCTAAATAATCTTGATCTTAGTGGATGTAGTCTCACAACACCAATTCCCCAAGAAATAGGGAATTTGAGGAATTTGAGCCTCCTATATCTTGGAAGCAGTTCCTTTTCTGGTTTCATTCCTGAAGAGATTGGAATGCTAAGCAATCTTGTAGACCTTCGTTTGCAAGACAACTCTTTATCAGGGAGAATCCCATCATCAATTGGAAATTTGACCAAGTTACAAACACTTTTCCTTTATGGGAACAATTTCTGGGGTCCTATTCCTACTGAATTATGGAGTCTCTATTCTCTCACTAGTATTCAATTACATAGCAATGGATTTTCTGGGCCAATCTCTCCATCTATTGGAAACCTAACAAATCTCGGAGACTTAACCTTAGCTGATAACAGACTTTATGGTCTAATTCCTCAATCTATTGGTAACATGATCAATTTAGTCCAACTTTTTCTGCAAAATAACAGTCTTTCAGGACATATTCCTTCCACCATAGGAAACATGACAAAGCTCAATACTTTGGTATTGATGAAGAACAATCTTGGTGGTCAACTTCCACGAGAAATGAATAACTTAAGTTGGTATAATTTACAACTGGGTGGTAATCATTTCCATGGTCATTTGCCACAACAGATTTGTCAAGATAACAGATTATATAGGTTTGTTGCTAGAGGTAACCAGTTCACTGGTCCTATTCCAACTAGTTTGAAGAATTGTTCTAGTCTAGAAAGACTTATGCTTCAGAATAACCAATTAGTTGATAATATCACAGATGCCTTTGGAGTATGTTCTCGTTTGGACTACATTGATCTAAGTGGAAATCAATTGTATGGCCACCTTTCATCCAAGTGGGGAAAGTGTCAAAGTCTCACATGGTTGATTATTCATAATAACAAGCTTTCTGGGGATATGCCACCAGAACTAGGGGAGGCAGCTAAGCTTGGTTTACTTGACTTGTCTTCAAATCTTTTGTCTGGACAAATTCCAAAACAACTTGGGAAGTTGACCATGTTGACAAAACTCTCTCTGACCCACAATAACTTCTTTGGTAGCATCCCCTCAAATATAAGATCACTTAGTCAGCTTGAAACTTTGGAGCTAGCAGCAAATAATTTCAATGGCACAATCACAAGAGAGCTTGGGGAATTAAAAAGCTTAAAGTTCTTGAACTTAAGCAAAAACAAATTTGATGAAAGCATTCCCCTTGAGTTTGGTCAACTCCAACATCTTGAACAACTTGATCTTAGTGACAATTTGTTAACTGGAACAATACCAGCAAGACTTGGAATGTTACCTGCATTGCAGGTATTGAACCTCTCACATAATAATCTCAATGGCACCATTCCTTCCACTTTCAGTGGACCAATGTCAGCTTTGTCTATAGTTGATATATCATACAATGAATTAGAAGGCCTCATTCCAAACAACCCAGCCTTTCACAACATTGATGCGTTGAGGAATAATAAAGGGTTGTGTGGTGATGTCGCTGGTTTAGGTGCCTGTGGTGATCTTCAAACAAATGGACATGGCCATAAGAGTAAAAAGTTCCTAATAATATTCCTTCCATTGGCCATACTACTATTATTAATTGTTGGAGCATCTTTCATTTTGGCTCGAATAGCAACAAAAGCCAAAAGCAAAGATGGAGAAGGTTCACCAGAAGATGTTTATTTTGTATGGAGTCTTGATAGAGAAGTAACATATGAAGATATCATTGAAGCCACAAAGGAATTTGATGAAAGATATCTCATTGGGAAAGGGGGCCAAGGAAGTGTTTATAGGGTTGAGTTGCCTACAGGTGATGTTGTTGCTGTAAAGAAGCTTCATTCAATGCCAAGTGGGGACATCTCCAACAAGAAAGCTTTCACAAGTGAGATTCAAGCTTTGACAGAAATCAAGCATCGTAACATTGTGAAGTTGTATGGGTTTTTTTCCAATTCACAATTCTCCATTCTGGTTTATGAGTTCTTGGAAGGTGGCAGCTTGGACAACATACTAAAGAATCCAAAACAAGCCACTAAGTTCGAGTGGAGTAAGAGGGTAAATGTTGTTAAAGGTGTGGCTAATGCTTTATTTCATATGCATCATGGTTGTTCAATTCCCATTGTTCATCGTGACATATCAAGCAAGAATGTTCTTCTAAGTTCTGACTATGAAGAAGCTCGTGTCATTGACTTTGGAACAGCAAAGTTTTTGAATCCTAACTCAAACAATATGACCACATTTGCTGGCACATTTGGCTACGCTGCACCAGGTAAGACTATCTTTTTCCCTCTTCTTTCCAAAGTATTAATCTTTGCTATATTATGGATATATATAACATTAAATCCTATTGCAGAGATTGCTTTCATTATGCAAGCAAATGAGAAATGTGATGTTTATAGCTTCGGAGTATTGACCTTAGAAATCATTATGGGTACACATCCCGCGGAGCTTATTTCATCTTTGGCAGAGAATTCAACCAATAATGATTTGTTGTTAAGCGACGTGTTGGACCCACGACTTTCTCCACTCACAAAACCAATCCAAGATGATGTGATCTTAGTTGCAAAAATAGCTTTTTCTTGCTTGAAAGAGACTCCTAACTCTCGTCCAACCATGGAACAAGTATCTAGGGAGCTTGCAAGGACACTAAAATCCTATTCAGAGGATCAATTTCACACCATCACAATTGGACAACTAATGAGGGGTTGAACTTGATTTGGAAGTGTGTCTGCTTGTGTAAAGTGCTGTTCTTGATGTTTTAACGTAAATTTTCTAAGCTTGTGATGATTTTTGTATCATATGTATGGTCGGTTTGGAACTTGTATAAAACTGAAGTGAATGTTTTGTTTCAGCATTATCGTTTCAACTCTTGTAACGTAATATAATGGGTACCTATGATCATTTAATGTCAGATTTATATCTTTTATTACTTCAATCAAAAGTTAAAAAGTAAAATCACTTACATGGACTAATATATCGCATGCTTTTTTTTATTTTTAAAACAGGGAATATAAAGTTTTTGAAATATTACACTCAATTAGAGAAGTAGTACAGCAATATAGCGCGATGAATGTTCAGCCTCTTATTTTAATGCGCATATCTATTATGTATATTTCACTGGATGAGTTGGGTTTTGACATTAACTCTTAAATAAAATATAAGAAAAGTTAATCATTTGGTCCTTCAATTTTCAACTCATTTAAAACTCAGTTCTTATTTTTGTTATCAATTTAATATTCAACTTAATTAATCAGTAAAATCTATCGAAATTAATCTAAACCCTCTCTTATAATGTGCTAAAATATTTACTCAAGTAACATTCAAATTTCCTATCATACTTGAACTCATTTACATTACACTAAATTGAGTTATCACACAATGTATAACATACATGTCACACTATCATAAATTGTAAATAACATGAATATAATTTTATATGCGGGTTTGTTTGATGCCCAGAATGAAAGATGTGAATGAAAATGGAAAAGAAACAATGAAAGGAAAGGGATGGAATGAATTATATTTTGCTCACAGTATGAAAGGAAATACAAATATGTACTTTTCTATTTTTTAATTTAACATGTTTAAAATAATGAATGAAAAGAGATAAGTATTAATTGAATCACTTCTTCTCTTTAACTGAAGTTATGCATGATTTAATCATCAAGAGGAAAAATAAAAAGTTATGTTTAACTTCTTCTCTCCTTCCTTTCTTATTTTCAATGAAGTAGTGGACTCTTCCAAAAGATAAGGGCTGTGTTGCAGGAAAAGTAGTCGTCATTATTGAATTTTCAAGTTGCTTAACAGTGGATACATCTACACACACACACACACACGATTATATGCTTAGTGGGGAGACCCACAAGTCATCGAGCTAAGAACCACAACAACCACCTTTTGATTCCATTTTTCTTTATCAACATCGATCGGAGGATTATCTTTACCTAGTTTGTTTTTATCACAAGGTTTATAATCATATCACTACTGGACATGTTCAATTTTTTTTCTTGCAATTTTTCGTTTTGTATTTGTAATGCTAGTCAATAGTTTACTTGTTTACCTTCTTGTTTTGTTCCTTTTTTTTTTATTTTAATCGAAGCTTTATATATATGTGCGTCTATATATATATATATATATATATATATTGCAGAGACATGAAGTGTATTTAAGTGGAAATAATAGGTATGATACCCATTACCCAATACAAAAAATGTGACAAAATTTATAGATTTAAGCATACCGATATAACACACTTCTCTGGTTCTATTTATAGGATATTTTCAGCATATTTCATATAGATTAATAAAAATCTTAAATTACATTAACTCTCCCTTCAAATAAAACAGCTTTTTAAATTTACCCTTATTTAATATACACACCTTTAAAGAAATAACTATCTATACTATAATAAATGAAGAACAAGCTGGCAAAAAAAAAAAAAAAAGAAGAAGAACAAAATAATACATTCATGCTAAAAATTTAATGAGGTGTAACTTATAAATAGAACTAGGAAAAATCTTGTGTCTTATAAATAGGACAGAACAGTATATGTTATCTCTTGAAAAATGGTCAGCAGCATAAAAGAACACTGAATTTTAGACAATCATTTTCCGCAACGAAGAGCATCTTCTTTTGAGATAAGGTGGTGGGGTAATTTTGCTCCAAGAATGGGCTACATCTTATGCATCCTTGTTCATTTCACACAGTTATTTCTCATCTTTAGACATTTAGATCTTTACTTTTCAAACTAGACTTCTTTAGAAAGGAAAAAGGGGACAATATAAGCTTTGAAAAAAAATCCAATTTTCACACTCCCCGTAAAATGATTTTCCTCATCTTTTATCACAACATTATGACTTCATGATATTCTGGGAACAATTTTTTCTTTTGTTTTGTTTTTTTTTTTTGGGCTTTTAGACGTGCTGGGCGTAGTAGACTTTATAATATATAATAAGTGATTGCAGATATTGGCAGAGAAAGAAAATATCAAAAGCAGAATTAGATTTTTACAGGTCATTGACATCACTTATGTCATCTCACTTTGGAAAATATTCAAAAGGAGTGAAAGAAATTATGTACTGTCTACCAATAATGTAACGGTTGGGGGTTGATAAGTGCCGAAACTTAATATGAACAGGAAAAAAAATCATTTTCGAAGAGCCTTCTCAATAATTGGAGCCGTGTGACTCAAATTTGGTTTGGTCCGTAACGAATAATTTATTGTCACTAAAAAAATGAAATTAAATCATGTATATATAAAAATATTATCATTATTATTAGAATTTAGCTCTTCTCTGCCAACAACCAAAGGCTGGAAGAGAAAGATCTAGCAAGAGAAAAAATGAGGTGAGAATCGCTCGTAAGTCATATCAAAGAAATTTATTGAGTCGTATTTTTATAAAAATTAATTAGAGAGCCATCAATGCAGTTTATGTTCATTTTGGTTGTTTAATTAGGTTGAGAAATCTGTGCCATTAGATGTAAATATTGGTTTTATTGATTTAACTAGAGATTCTATATACATGTTTTGTCTGCTTATTAAACCTGACCACTGAGGATCTGAACTGAGGTATTTTATTTTAAATGATTTTGTGCGTATGATTTATCTTTTAATATGTAAAGAGAGATTACGGTGAAAAAATCTCAGTGAAAATCATTGAAAGAGGTGTCGGAAATTTTCTAAAGTGGAACATACGATAAAAATAGCTTTGTTATACCGATAAGCTCCACCGACACCAACTCACTGTGAATTATGTTCAACGGTACAACTTCACGTGATAATACAATATTTAGACTCAAAAGTCTTTTCTCAGCTTTATTTTCTTTTTTTGGCCACCACTCATATATATAAATTTATATATGTTGAGTTAGTGACTCATGACTCAAAGAACTCTTATAAATTTATAATTCCCTTCTTTATCAAAAGCTTTAGTTGTTTATTTAGTGGGCTTTTGTTTATTCAACAAACGTACCTGGAACAAGGTAATGGACGACGAGGCTGCAAATCCCTAATTTATACATTAAAATAATGTATGATTCGTCCAAAATGTTGCCCCTCCCCCCCCCCCCCAAAAACCCAAAAAAAAGGAAACGAAAAAGCGCACTGTACATTATGATTGTGTTTATTTTAAGGCAATACATTTTCTTATTTGCTTTTGATCATAAAGCACTGTTATGCGTACTAAACATTGCTCTGGTATTTCGTAAATGCTAGTACATAAGTGATGGCAACATTATTCTGAGGCTCACAAACATGACAAATTATAATTATCAATAATATATATAAGCTAATAGAAATTACAAATGTGACACACAATAAGAGTCACTACTACCAAAAAAAAAAACATTTAATGGCGGTTAAATGAGCTTTTCATGACAGTTTTGAAAGCGACGTCTATACCATCAGCATAAAATGTAAAGGATTTCATAGCGGTTTAAGAACCGCTATGATATGTGACTTTTCACGACGGTTATAACCGCGTGAAAAAGTTTTTTTTTTTTTTCCGTCTGCTTTTCATCCCATTGATTAGGATGGAACGGGAGAACAAAGCCCCAAAAGAAGGGGTTTGAAAATGAATTAACCAATAACTTCTCACCAGTTAAAAGCATTCTGATGGAGTAAACATAGGTTCTTTCCCACCGTAATAGCGCTACTTAGCTTCGCCTTCAACCACCAGATCGAAGCCACTAAGATTTAATAAAGGTAAAATCAAAAACTCAGATATGATAAAATTCATGAATTTCAGACTATCAAACTCTGACATACAAAATGAGGGAGAGAGAAATAGGATCTATTCAAACTTTTAAGTATTAAAGTATGTTTAAACAAGGTAGAGGAATAAAAATCAGATCTATTTAAACTCAGATTAAACATCATATTTTTAACTAAAGAAAACAATCAAACCACAAAAACTATGAAACCCATGGAAAGAATAGAGGAGAAAGGGTGAAAAGCTCACAAATAAGAATGAAGAGGATGAGGCGATGGCGACAGCAATAGCGACAATGACGATGATGGAAGAACATGGCGGAGATGATAGAAGCAAAGGATAAATACCGGTAAAGGTGGGAGGAGGGAGAAAATCGATTGAGGACAGAGATGGGGGACTATGAGCTCTGACTCTAAAAAGTGAAAACTATTGCGTGATGGATAGGTTTTTAAAATTCTGATAGACTTTTTATGAGTTATTTAAAAAACCGCCGTAAAAAATATTTTTTACAAACCTATGTTTTACATGCATTTTTATATCTTTTTAGTGGGTTTTTGTCATTATTATTAGTCCTTAATTGCATTATTTGAGTATAATTCATATTAGAGTGCTTTACCTTGAATTAGTACATAATAGAGGCAAAATTGTCAAAATTGTTATTAATTGATCTTTTTAAGGACAATTAATGCTACCATATTTTCAATTTTTAATTGCAGGTTTTTGGACAAATTAAAAATTAAAAAAAGAGAAGAGGAAAAACAAGAAAAAAAAAAGGAACAACGTATTTAAAAAAAATTAAATAAAAAGCTCATTTTAACCTATGGAATATAAGCCTCTAAAGTGAGTTTCATTATTCATGACCTATGAATATCCTATGGTTTTTTCTTAATGGAATATCCTATGTTTTTTTAATTACATATGTTGATGGTGTGTTGTATAACGTTATACGCCATTTTGTCAAGCCCACAAGTTAAAATGAAAGAAACTTAGCATTTTCCCCCCCTTCAATTTGAACAGCATGCCTAGGGAGTTAAGATAATTTTCAGGGAAGTAATAGTTTAGGGTCAATAAATGAATTTAAATTCACTTTAAAAACAAGATATTGCCAAATTGCATACTAGAACCTTTGGCCCTTAGTATGGATAAAAGATTTCACAGCTATCTTTCACAATTTGACATTCAAGTATGACATCTTCAACCCTGTTACAAATTACAACATAAAAAATTTGAAACACTTGTTTGGCCATTATATCAAGTATATAAATTTTAGAATCATCATACAAAATTTGACCTTGAAATGTCATATAACTCATTCCCCATTTCAACTTAGAATAAGATTAAAAAAAAAACTTATTTAGTTAATAAGTCTACATGTAAGGATTCGACAATTGCCTTCTTAAATTTTACATTAAGATCTAAGCATTTGTAACTAATTATCCAAATTTTAACGTGAGAAAACCAAAATCTTCTATATGAAAGGTGAGAAAAGTGAATGGATTACGAGAGTGATACCTCTACGTCCGTCCCATCAAAAGCATGCACATAGGCAAAATTCTATTGGCAACTAAATTTTTTGTGGGGAATACGAGAGGTTGTTACAATATTTTTTAGGAAGAATGACACTAGAAAGACATTTGAAATATGTACAAGTAAGACTATGAAATGCCTAATTTTTTTTTAAAGTCTCAGGAATTTTTAAGCATTAATTTTGAACGCAAAATATCATGTTACCCCTAGTTTTTTTTAAAAAGAAAAGAAACGAAATCTTACAACCGTGGTTGGTCACCACTACTTTGATTGCTGGTGGCTGCGTACCTGGAGCTCCAAAGGGATAGCGCCAGAGAATTATTGGAGAGATAATGAAGTTAATTGCCCTTGATTTGTCGCTTTGGGGTTACTCTAAAAATTAACCGAATTAATGCAATATAGCGCACAATCCGGGTCGTATTCACTTTGAGGAGCCAAAAATGAAATTAAATCCTAGTAAATAAATGCAAGTAACTTAAACTATAAAAAGGATTTGTGATTTGATAATTTCTAATTAAACACCATGAATTAAATTGAAATTAAAATACTTTTTTTTGTTTTTATATAAAAATGATTAAAATGAATGAAGATTAAAGAAATGAAAATGAAACACACAAATAACAATGATAATAATCAATTCTCCAATTCAACAATGCAGGCAATCCTCACTCCAAAAGATACGGGAGTTAAAACAATGAATTTAGAATTATAATTAAGCTTTTAATCCCACAACCGAGCCACCTCGAATTGCCACAAAATATTTTCTTAAAATCCTAACTTACTAACTGCAACCAGAATAATAAAATGGGATTAAGGATGCTAAAAACCAATACTTAATTAGAACTCTTAAATCCAAAACAACATAATTAAAGTTAGCAAGAAACTATGATTCAAGATTCCAAGCCACCTCAAAAAATCACAATATATTAACTCCAAAATCAATACAAATGTCATATCCACAACATTATAATTGAAATTAAAGCTATAAACAGCCCAATGTCAAATGCTAAACAATAATCCAGTCACAATAACCTCCACATATAATCAAATTAGGCAATGTAATTATCCCAACAATCAGAAAAACTATCTTGTGACCTAAGAATTGTTAAACAATTATTGAGCAGGAAATTAAAGCAACTAAAACTCCTCTTTGCTGATTTGAGCTCCTGCCATTGTTATTGAATTGGAGAATTACAGCCTTAGCCGCGAATTGCCATGAGGACTGCTATATCCAGAACTTTGCTACAGGATTCCATGGAAGACAATGGACGAAGAATGATTTCTTTCTTCTTCGTTGATGGCAGCAGCGAAGAAGAAGAAGATGACGCCATTGAGCCATCTTCTCGCGTGCCTCTGTTCGCTGTTTTTTTTGTTCGCTCTCCTGTTGGCCGTTGTCGCTCACGCTGAATCTCTGTTTTTCTTGTTTGTGCCGTCAACTCGCTAGTCCTTCTCACGCTGGTTCTGTTAACGCCGAGAAGGAGAAGAAGAAGATGATGGATGGTGCCGTCCTTTCCCCTGGTCGTTGTCACTCTGCTCACCACCAAGCTCCCTCTCCGTCTCGTGTTCTCTCTTTTCTTTTTCTCAGTGCCGTCCAGCTCCCCTGTGTCTACGTCTCTACTCTTGCTATTCGTGTGTGTGTCTCCGTCCCTTCAACCAAGATGATGATAATATCGGATGTTAGGGATGGGAGCAAAATGCAATGTTTTGCTCCCCCCTTTAATTATTATTATTTTTTCCTTTATTTATTTCTCTTTTTTTTTTTATTTTTAAAACTTCTAAAAACCTGCAATCAAAATTTAAGAATAAGATAGCATTAATTGTCCTCAAAAATCAATTACTCACAATTAAACCAAAATATGACAATTTTGCCCTTATAAAATAATAATTCAAATAAAATATATTAAATCAATTAACAATCAATTAAGGCTAAAAGGACTAACTAGGTTGACAAAACTCCTATAAAAGATATCAATATATATAAAAATAATTGAGTTTGTCAACTCCCCCAGACTTAACCTTTTACACTCTTGGGCAAAACATCAGTAAAGAAGAATCCAATAAAGAGATTCAATGCAAGCAAACATAAGCCGACTAAGCATGAATGTGCAATTAACTCAAGTAACCTTTATTCCTAATCAATCAATAATTGTAGAATGCTTCAGTGCGAAGAAACTAACACTTGAAACATAGCAGGCTAAAGGAAGAGAAACATAATAGAGCTCACATAGGTTATAAGTGTTTCACTCATCTCTCAAATGGGAAAAATTTCACTCAATCCACCTAGATTAGCACCTACCATAAGCTTGTAGAAATTCTAACATCTCCACCGCTAGCATACCTTAGATTTATGATCAAGGGGACTTGAAGGGTTGTAATGTCGAAAAGCAAGGCCAAATGAATGCAATGGACTAACAAGTGAAATGCATGAGTAATAAAGTATCAACTCAAAGTGAGCTAAAGTACAATCATGAAACAACACCAATGTGCAGATTTTAACCTTTTGAGACAAAAATCCTTGCTCTTCAAACCACCATTGAATGCCTTATTTCAAATTTATTCTTTTGTTGCAACTTATTTTCTCTAGAACTTGTCTCGATTCATTTTCAAAGCTGTATTGATATCTAGATTTGTGAGGATGATAGGGGCATTCATTTCTAAACCCTTTACCTAAACACAAGCTGTTTCATTTAACCTTTGTTCACCCTTTTGAGCCTTCACTTTCATTCCATTCATTGCTTTTTAGCAAGTGTTTTGCATAAGTTACATTTGGTTTTTCATTTTGAAAAGTACATCATTAATGTCTATATCTTTGCCTTTTTAGGTTTGGACATAGCTTTGAAAGTGAATCGAGACAAGTTCTAGAGGTTAACCAAAACTTGGTGAAAATCACACAAGATGAGAAAAAATATATGGCTCAACAATCCTTCCATCAAGGCTTTCTCCAAGATGTTTCCTCCTTATGGGTCAAGCTATGAAACAAGGTTAATAACACTACACCAAAGGCATTCTACTATGCTAACCAACTAAGAACAGAAATCACTCAAATCAAATGCAATCAAACTCAATTGTGCATCCTTCATAAGCATTGTGCAATTGGATTTTAAAAGAAATGCTCATGGATTACAAAAGTCAAAAGTCAGCAGCAGAGAAAATAACAACTCGCCCATACAGCAGTGCAGAACACTGAGGTGAATGAAAGCATGAGGACATAAAAACCAGCAGCAAAATTCCTAACCAAGAATCACTCTCAAATCATACGATGCAATTCAGAAATCAACCAATAAGACAAAGAAGAGAGCAATTATAGCAGTAATACTTAGGAAATAAGAGCAAATCCAAAGGAAATTTTTTTTTTTGCAAAATAGCTCAACAACTCAACAACAATCCCTCCCCCACAATTGATCAATACATTATCCTTAATGTAAGAAAAACAACATTATCTTAACCTAGACTCTCAGGTAAAGTGGAAGTTGTGAAGTTCGATTTGAAATCAAAGCATAACACATCACTATCACGAAGAAGAGAGAAGGGAGAGATAGGATAAGATAATGTGAAAAGAAAATGGACGAGTATAAATCAAGTGATCAAAAGAGATGGCAGAATCAAGAGGAAACAAAACAAACAACTACTAAACAAAAATAAACAGCTACAACTACAACTACTAGAGAAATTCCCTCTCCCATACTTACTCCTAACTATCTTAGCAAACAGATATCACCAGCATTACAAGAGAAAGTAAAAGAGTAGGGTGGAAGGGAACAACCATGTGATCAGAGAGGTCTTTGATCCTCGTGGTAGTGCTTCAGCAGATGGCCGTTGACTTGTGAAGTTATACCGGTCTCCTCATTTACGAGCTCTACCATGTCAAAGGGATATACTTTAGTAACTCTAAACAGACCTTCCCACTTGGTGATAAACTTCCCAGGCATCAGCTTCAACCGGGCTTTAAACTTTAGAACCTTGTCACCTTCATGAAACTGGTTCCTCAGAATCTGTCTGTCATGAATCATTTTCAGCTTGTCTTTATAGATTCTGGCATTGTCATAGGATTCAAGTCTTATTTCTTCAAGTTCTTGGAGTTGCATCTTTCGATTGACTAGTGAAAATTTGAGATCTGCATCACATGCCTTGATTACCCAATAAGATTTGTGCTCCATCTCCGTAGGTAGATGGCAAGCCTTGCCATAGAGTAACCAGAAAGGGGACATGCCTATAGGGGTCTTGTAGGCAGTCTTGTAAGCCCAAAGAGCTTCCTCAAGCCTTTCACTCCAGTCCTTACAAGATGGTTTCACGATCTTCTCAAGTATTCATTTCACTTCCCGGTTAGAGACTTCAGCTAACCCATTCGTCTGAGGGTGATAAGGAGTGGCCAGCTTGTGATTGACTCCATCTTTAGCCAATAGAGACTTGATGGTCCTGTTGCAGAAGTGTTTTCTTTGGTCATTGATGATTGCTCTTGGAATGCCATACCTGTAAAAGATATGAGAACATAAAAACTTGGCAATAGTAGAAGCATTATCTTTCCTAGTTGGCACTGCCTCTACCCATCGAGACACATAATCTACTGCAAGTAATATGTATAAAAACCCAAAAGAAAGGGAAGGGACCAAAAAAGTCCATACACCACACATCAAAGATTTCACAAAAATTCATAGGTCCTAGAGGCATCTCATGCTTCCTACCCAAACTCCCAAACCTCTGACACTTATCATAAGACTTGTAGAAAGAATAATCATTCTTAAATAGAGAAGGCTAAAAAAACCACATTCTAAAACCCTCATAGCAGTCCTATTAGCACTAAAATGCCCCCCGCAAGATAAAGAATGTGTAAAGGTAAGGATAGAGTGGATCTCATTATTTAGAACACAACGTCTAATGATTTTGTCACTACATTGCTTCCACAGGATTGGAGCATCCTAGATATAGTATCTTGCCTCCTTCTTTAGCTTATCAATATGAAATTTAGACATAGAAAGTGACAAGATAATTAACTATATTAGAATACCAAGGCTCATGAGCAGCCAAGGCAAAAAGTGCAGAATCAGGAAATGAGTCAATAACAAGATCAGAAGAGTCAACTCCCTGTGTGCCTTCAGGTAATTGACTAAGGTGGTAAGCTACATGATTCTCCGCTCCGGCTCTAATCTCGATATCAAACTCCTATAGCAATAAAGCCCATCTCAGCAATCTAGGTTTAGACTGAGACTTCTTAAATAGGTATCGAACCGCTGCATGATCTATAAAAACAACCACTCGAGTGTTAATTAGATATTGTCTAAACTTATCCAAAGCAAAAATAATAGCAAACAGTTCCTTCTCTGTAGTGGTATAATTCACTTGAGCAGAATCAAGCGTCTTGGAGGCATATGCGATGACTCTAGATTGTTTCTCCTCCCTCTGTCCAAGCATGGCACCTACTGCAAAGTTAGAAGTATCACAAGGCAACTCAAAATGTAAATTCCAGTTAGGTTTAGTGAGAGTAGGATGTGAAACAAGCACAGATTTCAATGTGTCAAAAGCATGCTTACACTTGTCATCAAATTTAAATTCAACATCTTTTTCTAACAAGGTAGAAAGAGGCAAAGCAACTTTACTAAAATCCTTAATAAAGCGCCGATAGAAACCTGCATGCCCTAAGAAAGACCTCAAGTCCTTTAAACAAGTAGGATAAGAAAGGGATGAAATAACTTCAATTTTGACTCTATCAACCTTAATCCTTTTTTGAGAGATGAGGTGACCTAAGACTATCCCTTTATCAACCATAAAATGACACTTTTCAAAGTTTAAAACCAATTTCTTATTGATACACCTCTCAAGAGCTTGCTCTAGGCTATTCAAGGACTCATCAAAACTCTCACTATAAACAGTGAAGTCATCCATAAAAACCTCCATGTTTTGCTCTAGAAGATCACTAAATATCGCCATCATGCACCTTTGAAAAGTGCTTAGAGCGTTACACAACCCAAATGGCATTCTTTGATACTTAGGGCATGTAAAAGTAGTTTTATCCTGATCTTCAGGAGCAATAGGCGCTTAAAAATAGCCAGAAAACCGTCCAGAAAACAATAGTGAGACTTTCTTGAAATTCTTTCCAACATCTAATCTATAAAAGGTAATGGAAAGTGGTCCTTTCTCGTGGCATCATTCAGCTTCCTATAATCTATACATACTCTCCAAGCATTTTGAACCCTAGTTGGAATCAGTTCATCATTTTCATTTCTCACTACTGTGATATCACTCTTCTTTGGTACTACTTGTACCGGACTTACCCACTTGCTGTCTGATATGGGATAGATGATCCCAACACTCAACAACTTTGAGACTTACTTCTTAACCGCATCCAGAATGAGAGGATTCAATCTCCTCTGTGGTTGCCTAACTGGCTTGTACCCTTCATTCAAAAGGATCTTGTGTGTGCAAACTAATGGATTAATCCTTGGAATATTCCCTAAAGACCATCCTATAGCCCTTTTATGACTCTTCAACACAGAAATCAATCTTTCTTCTTCAGAACTATTCAAAGAACTGGAAATAATAATAGGCAATTTAGAATCAACAGTAAGAAAGACATATTTCAAATTAGGGGGGAGGGATTTCAGTTCTAAATCAGGAGGTTGCACAACAGAAGGAACTAATTCTTTTATGTCAAGTGCATTCAATACAAGTAGCATGTCTATGTGGCTTGAGGAAGGAGATATAAGCTCATCATGATGTGTATGTCCTCTACTTCCCAACTCAGTGCCATTCTTGGATGACCTACAAAAAAGAGGATCGGTATCAAGTTTATCAATAGAACTATTAAGCAAATCATAAGGAAAGTGGGATTAGAAGTGACTAAGTCAGTAGCAATCTTACTGCTAGCCTCTTCTAATGTTCCAGCACCACTCAAAGGAGAAGCTACCGGTGTAGCTTGTGTAACAGCTCCTTTATCATCAATACCTACAGAATCAACAAACTCACTTTTCTCGAGGCTATAATCAAGTGTAATGTTCAAGATAGAATCACAGTTAAGACAAGATGATGCATCAAAATCATGAGAGATAGAAAGGAGGTGATCAACTTCTAAAGAGTTAACACATACCACGTCACCATAACATGAGCAAAAAGAAGAAGAATGAGGGGTAGATAAACAAGTAAATGCATCATCATGCTCAACAATCTCATCGTACCAGTTATGTTCATGCATCTCAGATCCATGCAAATCATCAACATCATTAATAGCACAATCAATCAAATTAACACCCAAGTAAGGGCAATCTGCATAACCTTGACTCATAGTATCAGAAATGTTGAAGGTAATCTGTTGGTCCATAAAGCTCATGGTAATGACCTCGTCTTTCACATTAATTATGGTTTGGGCTATTCTAAGAAAAGGTCTTCCTAGAATCAAAGTGCTATCGGCTTTAATCTCATCAGTCATATCTAGAACATAGAAGTGAGCTAGGAACACAAGACCCTTCATTTGCATAAGAATGTCCTCAAGAAAGCCCTTAGGATGTCTCATAGTCCTATTAGCTAGACCTAGCACAACACTAGTGTCTTTCAAGGCATGTATACCTAAACTCTCATAGATAGAGGTAGGCATAACATTTATGGCTGCACCTAAGTCTAGTAAGGCATGTGAAATGTTTGTTTTGCCTATGGTACAGGGAATAGTGTAGGAACCTGAGTCTTTACACTTAATAGGTAGCTGTGGCTTAAAGATATCACTAACACTAGACCCCAGTTAGATTCTCTCACTATGCCTATACTTCCTCTTGTTTGTACATAGATCTTTCATAAACTTAGCACACTTAGGCATCTTCTTAATCAAATCAAGTAATGGCACATTAACCTCAAGTTTGCTAAACATTTCAAAAAGCTCATCATTATTTTTCTTTTCAACAACTTTCTTACTCATGAGATATGGATGAGGAAAAGGCAAGTCAGAAATGTTTACCTCATCACCTTTGAAAGGTGATCCTTTCTCTATTGGCTCTTTGGATTAAATAGAGGTCTCTTGAGTAGCCTTGGGAATGTTTTGAGTGGTTTTAGAAGGAGGAGACTCAAATTCTATCTCTTCATCAACCAGTTCTTAATCCTCTTCATCATCTTTGAATTGCACTCTCTTAGTACCAATTTCCTTACCACTTCTTAATGTAATTACATTCAAAGATTTAGGATTTATCACCATGTTAGAAGGCATTGAACCACTAGCCTTGGCTTGCTGTTCACTCATACCGTTTGACAACTTAGTGACATAAGAAGTCAAATTAGAGGTTCTAGTTTCCCATTGCTCCATCCTATTCTCTAGGGTTGTAAATCTAGCTTCAAACTTAGATATGTGCTCAGTCATTGCCTCAATACTCTTGAGTATTCGAGAGAACTGCTCATCATCCTTAGACTGCAGTTGTTGTAAGGTAGACATGGCTCTAGAAGATTCTCCCTGTAACCCTCCATAGTAAGATTACCCTTGAGGAACCATATTCCCTTGAAACCCCTCTTGAACCTGCCTATTGTTACCTTGTCCCCATCAGAAATTTGGATAAGGTTTCCACCCTTCATTATATGTATTTGAGTATGGGTTCCATTACTTAGATTGATTGGCCCTTCCTTGATACATGGTGGAAACTTCCTCATATCTGTGAGGGCAACCCGCAGAGATGTGCATAATAGAGTTACAATGCTCACAACTAGGTGCAGTCATCTCCATAGAATTAGGATTCTGAGTGTCAATAAGGGGAGTGTGAGATGCAAGCTTATTTAACTGTGTAGTCAAAGCAGCAATTTGAGAAGTGAATGTGTCCAATTGAGGAATGTGGACTAAAGAAGGATTAGTATGCATTGCATTGACATTTATAGACTCCCTGATGTTATACTATTGACAGTTTAAGGCCATTTTCTTTATAAGTTCTCATGCCTCCTCAGTAGTTAAATCAATGAGAGAACCCCCAGAAGCAGCATATAACATCCCCTTGTCTTGGGTCTTAACTCCATCATAAAAGTATTGGACTAACTACTCATCTGGAATTTGATGGTGTGGACATCTAGAAAGCAAGTCCTGAAAATGGTTCCAGTAGTCATAAAGTGACTCATTATAGTCTTGCTTTACAGAGTAGATCTCTTTTCTCAATGTGGAAGTCCGGGAAGCAAGGAAATACTTCTCTAAGAATGCTTTTCTGAGGTTGTTCCAGTTATGGTAGGCATCTGCCATATGCCTAGGCAAGCTCATGTACCATTCTCGCACTTTGCCCTCCAGAGACAAGTGGAATACCTTCCAAAGAACCACATCCAGATTAGCCCCAACCGGCTTCATGCTAGAACATACCATAGAGAGAGATTTCATATAATTGTACAGGTCCTCACCTATCAAACCATAGAATTTAGGCAAAGAATTAAGCAGTGGACCTTTAATCTCAAAATTGACATCAACATTAGGGCATGCAACATTAAAAGGATCATAATTTGCATCAGAAGTAGTGGCTTCCCTAATGGTTCTTCATCTATTAGGATTGTTAACAGTTTCCATTATGTCACCTAAGTCAACCACCAACTCTAGACCAGCTAAACTGTCTAGTTCAACCTCACTAGTCCTTTCTACCCTTTGGTCTTGCCTAACTTCCCTTAAAGAACTTTGAAACTTAGGATTGGAAGGAACTAGGGTTTTAGACGTACCCCTTCTTAGCACAAACAATTAACCAACCAGAAGCAATTAAGCAAAAAAAAAAAAACAGATGAATGCAGTGTGTCACACCTTACTTATATAGTACCTTAGCATTCATTTAGAACTATTCCAGACCATGTTGGATGGTCTTACACTTAAAAATTTCAATTTGGACGTTAATTTTCAGAAAATTACTGTTCACTGTCCAGTTTTCAGATTACAGGTCCAACTTTGAAAAATCATAACTACTTCTAGAAAAATCGTATGGAGGTATTCCAAAATTCTACAGAAATCTCTTTCAATGCTCTTTAAGAGAAAAATATTCAACTGAACTCATCCTCATTGAAAATGTACAGTTTATTGGATTAAGATTACTATTCGTTTGGCAAAATCTGGACTTTCCAGATTCTCCGTCTTAACTTTGAAAATTCATATCTCTTCGTATACACATCCAAATGAGGTGATTCACCACTCATTTTAAATCTTGAGATGTGCACTATAATTATACCAAATTTTGTAGCTTAACTCATTCATATGATAGGTCAAACTGAAGCTCGAAACTAACTGCTCCATGACCTATGTTTTATCCCTTAACATCTCTTTACTTTAATTCTTTTTATTTCTTTGGCATACCTAACATGGTCTTACTTTTTCCCATTCATGCTCATACATTCCTATACATGCCATAAGCTTTATAATTAAATACATGGCATTCACAACATAATTATAACATAGGAGAATTATACATTGAACATAATCTCAATCATTAGCATCAATAATTCTCCACTTCTTCTCCTTGCTTCTCATGCCATTAGTGCCCATCATTGATTGACCTAAATGGTTGGTTACGAAAGGGTGAGATTTGGGGGAATCTCAGTAGCAAACATTACCACATACATGCACAAGATGGATGCTAGTGTATGGTATGTAGTTTTTCATAAACTTAAGTTAACTAGTGACATGCCATCATGCTTTATGCTTGGTATAAAAATGCATGGCCATGCTTTATGCTTGGTATAAAAATGCATGGCCATGGGAACATATTAAAAACAGCATTTCCAGCAACAATCATCATGTCACAACATCATTCAAATAACGAATACAAACCAACACATGAGCATACCATGTCAAGCACATAAAGGGTAAGTTCACTACCTTGCACCTCAAGCTTTCCTCTTACTTTTCCTTTGACTCCCTTGACTTTCCAACCATGTGGGTATTCGTTCAACATCACCAAACATCCTCTTGGATGTTCCAAAGGTCCTAAACATAACCATAATGATTACACAATCTATTAGGACCATTAGATTACATAAAGTTCAAGACTAGCTTTCTTGAACCTCGACCCTTTCTCTTAGTCTTAGGGTTTTCTTTCTAACTTTTCTAATATAAATCTTATCATTTTCCATTCTTAAATCTATTTATTGTCAATTAGGACCACTTTAGATGGCCTTAGATTCAAGAATACCAAATCTGGAAATTTTGGTTCGCGGGTACTGTTCACGCAGAAACTCCAGAATTTTTTGCTCAACTTTGAAAATTCATAATTAAATCTATAAAAATCCAAATTGAGTGCTTCCAAGTCTCACTGAAAGCTCCTTAATTTAAATTTAAATCAAAAATAGTTTCAGGAACCAATTCTATGCCAAACAGTACCGGAATTGTACGGAAATCGACACTCTCCCAAAAGTTCAACACTGTTTCCAGATTTCAAACCCTAACTTTGAAAAATCACCATAAATCGTACACATATCCAAATAAAGTGTTATACCCATGGATTTAAATCTCAAAGAGTGTACTTTATGCATACCAAATTTTAGAACCAGATATGAACAGTAACTAATTCGAAATAGGCATCAAATCAGCACGTAATTCTTCCAATTTTCACATAGATCCACTTGGATCTATCATACTTTGAGGTGTTCTAGCAACATCTAACAACCAAACTCCCTTCCCCACTCATCAACCGTTTCGACCAGCCATCAAAAGGGAGAGAAGACAGATTTTTCAACCTTAAAAGAGAAGGAAAATAAGACAAGAACACATCTAGAACCAAGATCTCACCTTGAATCCTTGATTGATGACCAAAGTTGATAGCTTTCCTTGGTTCTCCTTCCAAAACCCTCTCTTTTCCTCTCCTCTTTGCCTTGGACGAAATTCCTATCTGATTTAGGGGAGAGATGAGCTCCTTAGTGCTCTCAAAATATCTCATCTACCACATTTAATGAAAGTCCAAGTGTCAAATGCCTAAGCCTTCTTGAAACCTCTCTCTTAATTAACTTAATTCATAATATAATTACATTCCAAAGTCAAGATCCTCTCCATTGGTAGCTTGACACTTGGAAAGCTTTAATTACCATCCATTAAAGGCTTGACAAGTGGCGACTTGTGGGCCAAGTAAAGTGCAAGACTCTGATTAACACTTTATCGGTGCACTTTTACTCGGGTTTAACTTCTTTTCTATAATGATAGTGCTCTGACCTCTGTAATTATTTTCTGTCAGATCCATAAATTCCTTTTAATTCTAGAGAGTATCTATGAATTTTCTTAGGCCATAACACTTCCTTTAAGCCTTGCATAAAATTCATTTACTAAAATACCCTTTTATCGGCAAAACCAGCTCTTTAATTTATTAAAGCCACTCTACTGGCCTTTTGGTTGCGGGACTAATTTTATAAATTAGTATAACCTTCTAACCATTTAATCTCATTTTTATATACATTTTTGAGGCCTCTTGTATTTTAAATAATTACCTCAAATGGTATACTTTTACCGGTAATAACCTCATAAATTCCATTGAAGCTGCCTCAGGGGTATTTTCATCTTTTCTCTTCACAGAAGAGCCTTAGAATATTATTTTCCTTTTTTTTTTGGGATTTTCTTGGAATTCTCTGTGCACTCTTCCATTTTTATCCCTGTTGGTCATAACTTTTGGAATTTACAGTTTAGTCCCTGGTTGGACTTAACTTTATATAATCCTCTCTTTGAGGCTTCTAGCTCAACCTTTGGCCTATATCTAGTCTCTTTTCTCTCTCTAGGCCTTCGAGACTTTACGGGAGTCTCTGACCTTGATTATACTGAAGCCCCTGAAAAACTTTTACTTTGCAGTTTAGTCCCTGAAACTGCTTTGACTTCCTTTCTCATCTTTGGGACTTCTGCTCAAAAAAGGGTCTAGTAGCCTATCTAATTCAGGCTGTTTCTGGTACTTCTAGGCCTAAAAGTTTGGATGTTACACAGTGCAATACAAGTGTATGTGTATGAGAATATAAATGCAAGAGGTAAAATGAAAATGAAAATGAAAAATGCAAATGAATGAAAAATCAAGATATTTAGTTGTGGTTTTGAAAAATTTTCTATGCAAAGGAAAGAAATGCTATGAAAAATCAAAAGAAACAAATGCAAACTACTAAAGAAAATGCAAAAACTAACAAAAATGAAAACTAAAAAGGCTCAAAAAATGAACTCCAATCAAAGTTACTAGACACTTAATTACTAAGGAACCAATTTCTTGGCTCCTCGGCAATGGTGTCACTTGAAGTTAATTGCCCTTAATTTGTCGCTTTAGGGTTACTCTAAAAATTTACCGAATTAATGCAATATAGTGCACAATCAGGGTCGTATTCACTTTGAGGAGCCGAAAATAAAATTAAATCCTAGTAAATAAATGCAAGTAATAACCTAAACTATAAAAAGGATTTTTGATTTGATAATTTCTAATTAAACACCATGAATTAAATTGAAATTAAAATAATTTTTTGGTTTTTATATAAAAATGATTAAAATGAATGAAGATTAAAGAAATGAAAATGAAACACACAAATAACAATGATAATAATCAATCCTTAAATTCAACAACGCAGGCAATCCTCACTCTAAAAGATACGGGAGTTAAAACAATGAATTTAGAATTATAATTAAGCTTTTAATCCAATAACCGAGCCACCTCGAATTGCCACAAAATATTTTCTTAAAATCCTAACTTACTAACTGTAACCAGAATAATAAAATGGGATTAAGGATGCTAAAAACCAATACTTAATTAGAACTCTTAAATCCAAAACAACATAATTAAAGTTAGTAAGAGACAATATGATTTAAGATCCCAAGCCACCTCAAAAAATCACAATATATTAACTCCAAAATCAATACAAAAGTCATAACCCCAACATTATAATTGAAATTAAAGCTATAAACAGCCCAATGTCAAATGCTAAACAATAATCCAGTCACAATAAGCTCCAAATATAATTAGATTAAGCAATACAATTATCCCAACAATCAGAAAACTATCCTAAGACATAAGAATTGTTAAACAATTATTGAGCAGGAAATTAAAGCAACTAAAACTCTCCTTTGATGATTTGAGCTCCTGCCATTGTTATTGAATTGGAGAATTACAACCTTAGCCGCGAATTGCCGTGAGGACTACTATATCTAGAACTCTGCTACAGGATTCCATGGAGGACGATAGACGATGAATGATTTCTTTCTTCTTCATTGGTGGCAGCAGTGAAGAAGAAGAAGATGACGCCATTGAGCCTGCTTCTCGCATGCCTCTATTTGCTGTTTTTTTTCTGGTTCGCTCTCCTGTTCGCCACTGTCGCTCACGCTGAATCTCTGTTTTTCTTGTTTGTGTCGTCAGCTTAGTGGTCCTTCTCACGCTGGTTCTGTTGATACCAAGAAGGAGAAGAAGAAGATGATGGATGGTGCCATCCTCTCCCCTGGTCGTCGTCACTCTGCTCGCTACCAAGCTCCCTCTCCGTCTTGTGTTTTCTCTTTTCTTTTTCTTAGCACCGTCCAGCTTCCCTGTGTCTGCGCCTCTGCTCTTGCTGTTTGTGTGTGTACCTCCATCCCTTCCACCAAGATGATGATAATATCATATATTAGGGATGGGAGCAAAATGCAACGTTTTGCTGCCCCCTTTAATTATTATAATTTTTTGCTTTATTTATTTATTTTTTTTCTCTCTGTTTTTTTTTTAAAACTTCCAAAAACCTGCAATCAAAATTTAAAATTAAGATAGCATTAATTGTCCTCAAAAATCAATTACTCACAATTAAACCAAAATATGACAATTTTGCCCTTATAAAATAATAATTCAAAATAAAATATATTAAATCAATTAACAATCAATTAGGACCAAAAGGACTAATTAAGTTGACAAAACTCCTATAAAAGATATCAAAATATATAAAAATAATGGAGTTTGTCAGATAACCTAGAGAACAATGACTATTTTTTCACTTTAAGAAAATAACAACTTTTATTATATGAAATTACAGTAAAATCTTAAACAGTGATAACTAGCTATATTTTAAAATGTCAGTGATGACTAGGTGAATGATTATCATTTTAAGAAACAACTATAATTTCATGGATGGCCAATTCTACAATGACTAGATGCGTGGCTTCGTCCTTGATATGAAATTAATGAATTGTGTATCTATTTTTTGACTATGTTCATGCACTTTTAATAAAATGAGTTATCAGTTCTCAATGATATGATGAATCCTATAATCTATTGAGCGTCTACTTGTGAGGTAAGTCGCAGCAAATTTAAAAAGAACTTTAACATATCCGTATCATCATCTACTTTATATTCCTTGAAACGTGGATGACATAAAAAGGAGAAAGCTTCGTTGAAGCAATAATGGCTAGTTAACGTTTCTTGAGGTCAATTATGTTTGCAAGCCTGTGGGAAAATATAATTTCATACTGAGAAATTATTGCCTACAAAGCCCGTTCCATGCTATAAGGAGGTCTGTCCCAAGGCTCAGATAGCCACTATTTACAACCACCAACCCGCCCGCCGAACTAAATATCCCCTTTGAATATATTCCTCTTTAAAAAATTTACCAAAAAAACATGTCTAAAAGAGATCCCACAAGTTCCCACTACTAGGAAAAATGGTTTCACTACCCAAAAAAAAAAAACAAAGAAGAAAAACACATGATTAGCAATAGAATTTATAATTGAAATTTTTAGTTAGTAGAATTAGTGACGGAATTTGATTGACGATGGAATTAACGACATCACTAATTAGATTATTGACGGAATTTCAATTCTATTGCTAATTAGCAACAAATTCTGTCACTAACCAGCAATGGAATTTTTCTGTTGCTACCCTGTTACTAATTATGTGATGAAAATTTTTTGTCCCTAATTAGGGAGAAAATTATTTTTTGGTCACTAATCTAATTTTTTTAAAAAAATTAAAATGTCACCTGGTGCCTCCATCCACTATAATCTCATCACCGATGATGACCATCAACCACCTCACCTCCACCATCCACTATAATCTCATCACCGATGATGACCATCAACCACCTCACCTTCATCGCCACCTGTCACCACTTCACCACCACATGTTGCTGCCACCTTAGCTCTACCTACCACCTGTTGCCATCTTGCATGCTATCTCGCTGCCACATGTCACCACCACATAGATCCTCCCAAAAGCGACTTCTCTATTGAAGTGAATTTTGAATTTGAATGATTAAACAATGAAATTTGATTATGATATAATTAATAACTCATATATTGATTTCAGTCTTTAATGCAAAAACAAATTGTATATATAAAATTTTTTTAGGAACGAAATTATGTAAGATACACAGATAAGTAAGAGAAGGATGTTTATTATAATCTAATTCCAATCATTTAATTTTTTTTATATAGAATAATTTATTATATTTTATTATAATAATTTTTTAAATAATTAGATTTTTTTACTAATTATAAATGATTTTCATCAAATATATAAGACACAAATAGATAATATAACATAATGTAATATAATAAATATATAATTAGATTATATATCTAATCATTGTTAACTAAAAAAATAGATTTTAAAAATAGTTTTATGATAACATTATTAACAATATAGTTTGGTGATGATTTAAAGGGAATAGGTCTCCTGAAAGAGATCAATTGAATAGTTATATGGGTTATCAAGCATGCAACAAGATTAGTGTTGAATACACTAAATGGAGGTTAATAAATGAAAATGTGCAGGACAAGTTTTGAGAGTATATTTTGGTATATTAGCTATTCTATCTTTCCTTTATTTGTTTCAATTACAATGATTATTTACTTTTAACTTTATTGTATTTTGTTGTAGCTTACTTTTGATATTCTAGCTACAGAGGAGATGAAACACCATATATTAAAGCAAGCGGATAAACAGTGGAGAGATTTTAAATCTACACTTGCAAGGGAGTACTTCTGTGAAAAAAGGATGGGTAAGTATCCCAAGGATCGATTCCCATCTATTAGTGACGAGGGATGGGAGAAGTTTGTCAAGTAGTGGGAAGACCATGCATTTTAGGGTTTTGACTTGCATGTAGAAGACCCTATAGCAAAGGTGATATCCACTAATAAACCTTCTGTGATCAAGTTTGTCAAGCAGTGGAGAGACCCTATATTTTAGGTCTGGGTTTTTCAAACATAGTTAATAATGGATTTACATTTCAATTAACTAAACTAACTTTATCGAATTTCTTTCATTGTCAAAGGCACTAGGTAGGAAGAACAAACAAATTTTTGAGCAAAATATGCACCTACATATTATGCCTGGGGGTATGATGGCTCAGAAATGGGCATGATAGAGGAATGATTACAAACTACACAGAAGGTAGCTGCTTCAGACCCCACTAGAGTCATTCTGCCCATATAACATCCTTCTTATCAAGAAAAATGAAAGGCAACGAGAACTAAGAAGGGCCAGCACATCACTCCATAGGTTGCTGGTGGTGGTGGGAGGATTGTAAGTGATATAAAACATTATGTTTCATTAATTTCTTTTTTGGTTATCTTAAATTGAATTTGTTACTTTTTTTTTTTACAGGATACGCTTGAGAAGTAAGCATCCTAAGATTTATTCACTCCTCATCGATGGATGAATATCTTGGTGATTGTAATTAGAAAGCTTGATCATCTTGGTAGAGTTAGAGGGGCCCTTAAAGGGATTGGTCTTAAATAGTTCTTTGGCCCTGTTTCACAAAGCCCCAATACATCCTCTGTTGGGATTGTGTCTACGGAGGAGCTAGATGAGCGATTACAAGAAGATATAGAGAGAGTTCAAGTTCAACTTAACCAAGAACATAAAGCAGATATACAAAAGATGTGTGAGGAGTTTGATACCAAGTTTCAACAAGCAACGATGATAATGAGCACAAATAGGTTCTAGATGCCTTGAGTGTTTGTAGTATCACAAGTAGTAATCATATCTTTTTAAGGTTCATTTAGTTCATTTAAGCTTACTTAATTTGTTTTAAGTAACTTCTTTTCATGTTTCAGGATTCACCTATGGTTAAAAGTAGAAAAGGTAGTAATAATCAAATGCTACAATTAATACTATCTGACCCTAACACTAGCCCTGACCATACTCAACATAATAGACTACTATGTGCTCTCTGTATAGACATTGATAATCCTAGCCTTGTCACTAATAGTTGAGCATTCAAGGCCACAACAATCCATAATAAAAAAATTCTAAAGAATCAAGTGAGGGTAATGGTGGATAAAGTCCATAATAGTCAAGGTTGTATAATATTACTTAACTCTACTAATGAGGTTTACTTACTAGCCCAGGCTAAAGGAAGTTTCATTCTGTAGCCAAAAAAACTTGTTGGAAAACTAGTAGTAATGGCAGAGAAGGTGACAAAGAACGCAGTTCTTGTCCTCAAGCCCCTTGATGCCGATGTTGCGATTAGATTTAGAAGTTTAGCATTGCTTTATTCTATGATGTAAGAAATGGTGCAGCAACTTAGTTTCAAAATGTCACTAAGGATTATGGGTTTAAAGTTAACATATGACTTCACTATTGACAAAAAGAACCTTGCTAAATTCCTTAACTTTCAAGAGCTGGATGCAGTGTTTATGTAGCTAGCTATTTTGCAAGTAAAAATATCATTTTCTTATTTTATATTATATTTATGCATGTCCTAATTTTGTTTTCTTTTTTAAACAACAAAAAATTTAGCCTCATCTGCACAAAGAAAGAAAATGAGGGCACATATGGCTTCATGTATCCTTAAAAAGTGTAGGAAGCATCAAACAATCTAGAAGCAAGGTTGGTCTACACGATGACACAATGACCAAAAAGAAGGTAACTTTCTTCTTGGTCCAAATCATTGTATTTGGTATATATAGAAATATAATTAACATGATTTGTATTTGGGACTTTTCTTATTCTTGCCTCCTATGATAATGACGTCTACTAGTTTGATTCCTTCTGTGAAGCACCACAAGATGAAACCAAAGACTTTAGTGAGACATGTTTATGTTTATAAATATATTACATATAAAGTTTACACAAGTGATACGGTGGAAAATCAAGGTAGACACCTAGCAAAACTGAACACTTATCAAGCCCATCACGAGAAAGGCCCAAGTAAGACCAAAACAATGAATAAATAGGGCACATGTGGAAATCACAGCCCGGATATAGACGGGCTAGCTGCTCTTGAAATTGAGCTAGAATCATAGATGGATATGGTGGATGTAAGGCGAGGGGATACTTTAAGCTCATAACTGGTTCCCTAATGAATGTGATCTTTTGGAATACATGTCCCACGGGTGCATGCTTGTTTTCAAAACTTATTAAGGAAATTAAACACATGTACTAAATGGGTATACTGGCTTTCTTTGAAACTTAAAGTAGTAGAGAAAAGGCAACCATAATAGCAACACAGTTAGGATTTTAGCATGTGGAAATTATAGATGCATAAGGCTTTAAGGGGGGCATATGCTGTCTATGGATAGAGAAAATGGGTATAGTGAAAGTGTTAGTTAAAAACCCATAATATGTGCATTTTAGAATTTTGAGTCATGAGCATTAAGCTTGGGAGCTTACTTTGGTTTATGCTAGCCTGACCCCAACTCTACGTCACGGGCTATGGAGGGAGCTTGAAGTAATTGGTCAGATTGTTAAGTGTCTATGGTGCATAAAAGGAGACCTGAATGCAACCTTGTTAGGGAGTGAATGCCGATCAAGGAGGAGTGGTAGTAGACTAGATAAAGATTTTGATCGGTTTATGCTAGATACTAGATATAATGATTTAGGGCTCTTTAGACCACTTTTTACTTGGCAAAAGAGTATAGAGAGCAGGATTGATCGATGTGCCAGACTGTCGCCTTCCGGATTGTCAAGAAAGAAAATTGTACTAGATAAAATGCAGTATAGGATACAACCAGTCATTCTTTTTTAGGAGCTTGTTATTGGAAATCCTAGTCTAACTTGGTTTTCAAAAACATTGTAAAAAGGGGGTTTTAGTTGTTTTAAAAGTGGTGCAACAAATGTAAAGTGCAGAAAGTTAACTATTTTTGGTATTTTAAATGAATGAAGAAATGTTTTGGATTAAAAGGGAATTATGGTTAAACAGTCTCTTAATGATGAAAACTAAGCTATCAATGCTCTTTAGAATGATTGGGAGTTTTGGAAAACCTCTAAGTCTAAAGAAAACCCCAAGTAATCACTTGGATCCAGTGTCTTAATTAATGAAAACTCACTTTAATCAAAGTTAATTAACACCTCTTAAGACACTGCTAAAAACCACTTAGAGTGTAGATGAATGAATGATGCAAATGTCCTCTGAATGTCAATCGACAAACACAGAATACCAAGCATGCAAATTAATCACAATAGTCACTGAAAATCAAACTAAACACAAGGATTGAAACTGAAATATTATATAGATTAATCAACATTAACATCATCCAACCCAAATACAATAGAATAGTCTAAACACCAGATTTACAATCATAAACCAAGTTTGATACAAGTGCAGAAAGTTCCTAAATCTAGAAATATTCAACACAACATTAAACAAGGGTTAGACTATAGAAAGAAAAATCCTTGATTAGATCATTGAGCTCAAGCTTCGTTCTCCATCACTAAGAGGCTAAGGGGTTTAGCCTCTCATGCCTTTAAACCAATCGCAATCACTCCAGGAATGAAGCCATAGTTGAAGCTAAAAATGAAGTTGGAAAAATATATAAGAAGGGTGTTGGAATGGTTTGATCGGTCCAAAATCTCAGAAAATGATGAAGTGATGAAGAAAAATAGAAGTTTTGGGTGTAGGATCAATAGAGACTTGAGAGGAAATGATGGTGGCTAAACCTTGTGTAAATCTGCAGAATAGAAGAGTATGTTTTCATGGTGGTTGTCCCCCTTAGGTATAGAAGCTCAGAAACCTATTCCAAAACGCACAGCTTCGCTTAACGCACTCAGGTCACTACCTAAGGAATGTAAGGTCGTGACTCGGGGGAGTCAGGTCGCGACCTAATAGGTTCCATGTCGCAACCCCAGAAGACAGAGAGTTCTCGTCTTGACTTGGGTCTAAAACACATAATTTCACTAAGAGGCATCCAAGTCGCGACCTAAGGAGCCTATGTAACATCTTAAGTTTAATCGGGTGTTAATAGCCTCTTTTTGGTTGATTTTGAGGATAGATTAGTGATTTAATGTTGATCTTGGTGTTTGGGTTGGAATTGAGCCACGGTGAAGTCAAAGGGACGCCGCAGCGAAGTTGTTCAGGTGAACGAGGTTTCCCTCTCGGGAATGTCTCGCCGCGACAAAGTTAGGGGTATGCCGCGGCGAAGTTAGGTTTTCAAACGAGTAATCCCTCTTGGGATTAGTTCGCCGCGACGAAGTTCTGGGTTTGCCGCAGCGAAAGGTGTCGAATCTATATAGTCGCGGGAGGGTCTGGTTCTGCGAAAATTAGAAAATCTAAAGGAGGAGAGAGAAGCTCTACTAGGGTTTCGGTGTTGTGGCTTGGGAAAGGTGTTTCTAAGGATCCATTACCTCAAGTAAGTGATCTTAACCTCTAATCTACTTTCTTTCTTGGAATTTCTGAGGATTTATGGTGAAACCCTAGAGTTTTCTAGGTTGTTATGGAATTGAGGTTTTTGACCGATTGTTTTGAGTTTAATTGATTGCTTTGGGTTAGTCTAAGTATTTAATCAGTGTAGTTTTCTTGGATTTAAAGAACTTTGAGTTTTTGAAGCTAGGGTTTATGGAAATGGGAGGTTTGTGATTGAGGATGATAATGTAGAGGTTGATTTTGAGTTTTGTGATTTGAGTTATGTTAAGGAGGGTTAAATTGGATGTTTAATCGGTTTAGAATGTTGTTAAGACTTCTATTGTTCAAATGGGATGTTTGGGTGTTGAATTCCTATAGTGGGTCCTTGAGGTTATGAGTTTTAATTGATGTTTAGAAAGGAATTAAGGTTTTAAATGGATTTTATGACCTTGGAGTGTTGCCTTCATGGTTATACCCTTTGAGTTGGGTAGAGTTTGGTTGGAGTTAGGAATTTTGTGTCCCCAAGTGTTGTTTTGGCCACATTATTAGTTGAAAGCTAATACATGATGGTTGTGTGTTTGTGTGCTTGCGTAGATCGATTGTGAGCCTTGTTGGTGCATGGGGCTGTGTTGTTGGTTTGTTTTTCCTTACTCAGGCGAGAGGTAACCACTTTCCAATCCTTTGTACATACTTTTGTGGTATTGTGAGTGGATTTATGCTTTGTGCTTCGAGTAGCAACTGTGTTCAAAGTGTATGTTGTATATTGAAAAGGAAAACCGTCTTATGGGGTTTAAATTGATATTGATTGAATTTGTAACTTGTGAAAGATAGGACACTGAAAGAAGTTAATTGTGAAATGATTACTTACTCTTTGATTACGGTTTGAGCATGATGCATGAATTGGGAATTGGTGAGAGTTTTGATTGTTACTACCACGTGGTAAAGCCTCCATTAATGCATGATGGTTGGCTCTATACGTCGCCCATAGTGAGGGATAGGCCTTTGGGCTCCTTACGTCCCCCATTGTGAGGGATAAGCTAGGTTCAGCTCTTGAAAATCCCCCAAAATGAGGGATATGGTTGATGGGATTGCATCATTGCACTTGCTTGACTTGTTGTGGCCGTTATTTATCATATTACTTGTGAACTGCCCCACTTGACACCTCACGAGCACCTATTTAGTAGTACCTTGAATTGGAAAGATTGGTTACTGGGACGTTGTCTCACCCCGTGGTTTACAATATTTTCAGGTGAAGGTTCCGAGCGTGTGCCATCGGGAAGAGACGCAGAGGCTTGAGCTTGGTTAGCTTTAGGCCTCTAGCCCTTGTATATGTATGGCTAGTATATATTGCCACATTTAGCATCCCTTTTGAAATATTTTGATTATTCGGCCTTGTTGTAAATTGGAGAGAATGTTACCTTCTTATCTTGTTTGGCCGGAGGCCATTTCTAGTGTCTTATGAAACTCTGATTTATTTTGTTGGAAACCATTTGGATGGGCTGATGTGATGTCTGTTGTTACCCGGGCCGAAGGCTAGGAGGCCCAGTGGATGTTAATGAATGATTTTTAGTTGCATGCAACGGAGTTTGGGTTTAACCCGAGTTTGAAAGTCAATTTCTAAAAAATTGCGCAATTTCTTTCGACTATGGTAGTTTGTTGTAACAACTTTCCTTTTCTACCATAGTAGTGATTTTACGACGAGTTTATAATGTTTTGAGGATAAAGGGTTTTACAGTCCATGTCACAACCTGGGGAGGCAGAACACTCCCAACTTTTGTGTTTTGGTCCTTGTAACATTTTGGCTCCATCCATGCTCCATTATGATTCTTGGGTCCTTCTCCAATTGCCTGAAAATTGCAACAAAGAGCTTTGTAAAGACCAACTGATTACAGATCAAGGCAATTAAAATTTAGAAGAGAAAAATGATCCTTTTTACCCTTTAAACAGTAAAATACAATGCATGAGTCAATGTAATCAAATAGATATAAATGCACATATAATGAGGGTAAAATTGTTGCAAAACATTAGAAAACACTTGAGAAAACCATATAAAGATTAGGTTCTATCACTCCCCCACACTTTAACCTTTGTACTCCTAGACAAAGATTTGAATCATTCTAAAGAAAGTACAGCTACAATTAGAGAGACTAGCATGTCCAAAAGTGATCTCAAGAGCTAATTGATCAACCTCTTTTTAGGAATACTAGAATGATAACATGAACAATGTCAAGTGATCAGATACAAGGTGCAATTGACTCAAAATGCATAAACAACAAAGATTTGCTCACAAGGTCTAAGTGTTTGAACCACTCATCTCTCCTCATTGGGGTTCTTTTCTCTTAATTATCCAAGTAGCAAACATTCTACCATAAGCTTGTAATGACCCTAAAATCTCCACTACTATTCAGCATCCATGTAAAGAATCAAGAGGACTTTTGGGGTTATAGTGATGGAAAGGCTAAATGGAATAGAAAACGGTGAAATTGAGTGTCAAGAATTAAAGAAATGTGAGTTAAATAACATCTATTTTTAGTCAAGAAAGTTCAGATCCCAACCTTCTATCACTAAGGGAATACTTTATTCAACTTTATTATGCTGTGATAGCTTATGTATATATAAGGAGTATTTTCTTTACTCTTCTGTTCTTCTTCTTTCAAATTGAAATAAAAGTAAAATTCTCAATTAAGACCAATGAAGATCAGGAAATCATAATTGTCGAGACGGATTCAATTCAATTAACATCGTTGTTCAAAACACTCGAAATGGTAGACAAAATGAAGGAAGTACAGGCTCAAAAAAAAAATGGTTAAGCAACGGATAAATGGTTGTGGGTTGTGCTTGGGTAGAAAGGTGTAGAAAAGAATGCCTCCATCATATTCAAAATCATAAATGCACGCGTAATTTTGACCAAGAGCTAAAACACATTATAGAGAATGCAAACCACATGAATAATCACTCAATATAGGAATCAAGGCTTAAGAATATCCTTCCAACAAGGGTTTCACATCTCAATTGCTCATACAAGAAGTTTCAATCAGTATGCACTAGTCACAAGGCATTAAGACACTTATGACAAAAGCAACCCATGAAATGAGGATTAAAAGGATTAAGATAATCACTTAAGAACATACTTGAATCCCAAAAGTAACTATAAAGTCTTCAGACAAAATCATTTTCAAAATCCAGTATGCTTAAAAGTCCAAGGATGGCACGGTTTTCAAGAAAAACTGTTTGATGCAATGAGGGTATATGAAAAAGGCAAAGGTTTGCTTGAAAAAATATGTAAAGGTAGCTTAAAAAGGTTCCTCCTACACAGTAATGCCAAAAAGCAAAGAGAAGGTAACGGTGCGCAGCAAAAGGGTCTAGGTTGCGACCTGAATACAATAAGGTCGCGACCTGGGATCACAAAGGCACCAGGTCAGGAAAAGGGGATGAGGTTGTGACTAGAGATCATATAGTTCACGACCTAAAATCACAGAGAGCCCTCCCTAGCCAAAATCACTCTTCAAGTCGCGACCTGAATCAATGAGGTCACGACTTGAAGTCATAAGAACTACCAACGCAAAAAAATTTCAATCTATGGCCAACAATTGACAAGTAAAAACCCTTTTAGCAAGCATCAAATGATCCAATTCATAGCAATTCACCATCTACAATCAATTCAAAGCCAAATAATGATGATGAAAGATTGGATTTTTGAAAAAAATTTGCCAAAAATTTTGAAACAACCACAGAAGTGATGCAATAAAGTGAAATGAATTCCTCCCCCACACTTAGACTTGACAGTGTCCTTACTGTCAACAGAAAAGGGAAAACAATAGCAGCAGTCACAAAAAAACAAGTAAACCAACCATTCATTACAGAAAAGTTAATATACAAAGGAAATGTAGCTTTTGAGTATCGAGATTATAGGATAGAGCAACAAACAAAAAAGAGAAAAGAAAAACACAAAAACAAAACAAAAAGCAAAAAGCTTCCAACAGCAAAGGTTTCAATCGTCCTCTGCTCTTCTTTCTTCTTCAGGCCGACATCTTCCCCTGCTTGAACATTAGCCCCTCCCATTTCAACATCAGTAGGAGCAGTAGCAGCAACACCAAAAGATTGCCCCAGACCCTCACTAAAAAAGCTGGTGGCAGGAATGGTGTTCTCCCAGAAAGCCCTTTTATACTCTCAGGGGAAGTTGACCTTAAGAGCCCTGGCCATCTCCAACATCAGAGGATCCATAAACCTTTGCCTTCTGAACTCGTGAGACATGGAGATAGCTTTGTATGTATCGAACTCCTCACTTAGGTTTGTCACTTGTTGACTGAGTTCAGTAATCTGATCATTCAAAGAGGTGAGGTTGAAACTAGAGCCACCCTCAGCTGCCTCTTCTTCTGGTTCTTCCCCAATCACCCTTTTTCCTCTCTTCCTTTCTCTATTAGATTTGGAGGTGATATAGCATCTGGTCGTGAGAGGGTCTAAGAGAGAGTCAGAGTGGCATGTTGGTGTCCCATGTGCTGCACACAGATCAGTAATCAAGTACAAAAATACCATAAGAGTTTGGGCATTGTTGATACAGTAATCAATCTCGTGCAGGGCAATAATAGGAATGTCAAATGGCTGCATGGTCAACAGGAGATGTAGCAAAAGTGCACCCTCTTCAGAAACATAAGAAATATGGGTAGATAGCATCACATTATAAACCATGAAGTTCAGCCAAATCCTGGCTTCATCATTCATGTGCTTATGCTCAAAAACTTTTCGCCCACTTTCCTTGATGGTCCACCCAGCTTCCCCTATCTCGATGGTTTGGAAGACCTTTGCCCAGGGAACTTCAGTAAGTCTGATCTTCCATCGCTGGTACTCATAGACAGGGACATTGGGAAACTTGTAGAACTTCTCAACAACCTCTCGAGTTAAGAAACATTCACTGCCTCTAAAAGTGATCCCCTTATGTCCGTCCATGGCAGAGCAAGTATAGAATTTTCTCACTAATGTCAAATTGGCCTTGTTCCTCTTCTTCATAAGTTCCTTAAGGCTCCTCTATTTTGCAAGCTCATAAAAATGGTACAGCTGTGTTTGTGGAAAATATCACTCTTGAACTATCCCCTGTTGGTAAATAATTTGACAGCTTTCTTCCTTGGAAGTCTAGTCTCCTTACGAGGGCAATGCTTCTTTTTTGAGCCTGAAGACTCTGGGTTTTTGGTGCGAGGCATCTGGGCGTAAAGAAAACAACCAACAAGCAATCCAATTAAACACACAAAACAAACAAACCTAGGAAAAGAAACTAAAAACTACACTAAGTCTAGAAACCAAGCACTCCCCCACATTAGGCCTACATTTACCCATTGCCAGACTCACTTAAGCAAAACAGTTGAAGATTCTGAACTGGGACATTTGCATTTTAAAACCATTAGGGAAATCATGAGAAAACCCAAGTATTCATAATTTTCCAAGTATTCATAATTTTCAATTGCCCCAAAATCCATTTCTTGCTAACCCTTGATGTGTAAAGTCAAGATCTAATAAGAAATTGCAGTTTTGAAACAACAGAGGTAAATCAGGGGTTTAAAACCTCCTCTATGAGCTTAGGTCATGACTTGAGAACAGTGAAGTCACGACTGGAACAAATAGAGGGAATTTTGAATTCAGAAAGGTTCAAAGTTGTGACCTGAACCCAGAAAGTTCAGAAAACATAGCATGAACCAGTTTGCTCAAAACCAAATCTTTTTCAAGAAATACAATCCTAAGCAGTCTGAAAATCAGTTAAACAATATTTTCAATGTCCAGCAATACTCCACTCAACCAAAATCAAAGCCCTAAAAAAACAACACTATCTACCCACAAAAATACAGAAAACTAAACCAGAAAGAACAGAAAAACTGAAAACGAAAAGAGAAGATAAAACAGACCTTGAGAGAGTGGAAGGATAGAAGGATTGAATGTAAGGTGGAGATAGGATTGTTCACGAACTGCAGGAGGTGGATTTCAAAGTGGAAGCACTCAGAAATCACAAGAACTGAAGAATAGCACAACTGAACAGTTAGAGAAGGAGCAAACCGTTACAAAGGGCTGAGTGGTTGCGACTTTGGAGGGAATTTGAAAAGCTGCGACTTCAGGAAAGCAGTAGCTACAGGAGAAAAGTTGAACGTGGGGGAAAGAACGTGGGAAATGAACTAAAGGGAGGGTTAAGTGGTTTTACAAAAGAAGGCTTAGGGTTTTTAAGTTTGGAGTGAATAGAACTTGAATTTAGGGTAGGTTCAAGGGCAAAATGGTAACTAGGGTGGAAATAAGTGGGGGTAAAGAGGTGAACATGAAGAAAAATGCTGACTTTTCATGTCAGGTCGTGACCTGATGTAAGTGATGTCGTGACTTAACCAGAGAAAGCGGCTTTTAGGGTTTCAGAAAAGGCTCCAGGTCATGACCCAAAACAACCAAAGTCGCGACCTAAACTCACAGAGAGCCTCTACCCATTATCTTTCCCAAGTCAGGACCACATATTGTTAAGTCGTGACTTGAACACATAGAGAGCTCCCAACTCAAACTAACCACCTAGGTCGCAACCTGAAAACAGCAAGGTCGCTACTTGAGTGTACAGAGAGGCTCTGACACTCTAAGCCTTGAAAAACTTCAAACCTAAGTCCCTAAACCAAAATCACTTTCCAAAATGCCTACCATAACAACCCAACTCAGTAATCCATCATCAAATTCTTAACAATTCAAAACAAAACTCTAGAAACAAGTGATGGAAGATTAGGAAAAAAAACTTTCAAAATTTTGAAAAATTTTTGGTAAATTTTAGCAAGAACTACCCATAACAAGGCATAACCCAACAACCCAACAACCAAAACACAAAACCACTTTTAACTTTTAAGAACCCCCTCCCCCACACACTCAAAGCAATGTCCACATTGCGGCACACAGTCACACTAAAGCACAAAGCCAAAACACAAAACAACGAAGGTGGAAGTTGTGAAGTTCAGTTCAAGACTGAAGCACAACACGTCACCCCTCTAGAGAGAGGAAAAGTGCTAAGTGCAAAGGTGGGTAAACTCAAGAATGCGAAGAAGTGTGTGGTGGTGACAGAATTGAAGCACAATTACAATCACATCAAACGCAAAGCCAAGGGAGATTACTGAAAACAAACAAAGAACAAAATGAATTTAAAACTACTTCTACTGAGGACATCCCTTTCACAGTCTTCAAAATTCATAGTAAGACAATTTAAGCACAAGTAAATTTATGTGAATAGTAAAAGTAAAGGAAAGGGATGACCTGGCCTTAAGGAGGCAGTGTGGGCTCTTCGTAGAGCTTGAGAAGATGACCGTTGCACTGAAACATTTTGCCTGTGGCCTCCTCCTCGAGCTCTATCATCCCAAAGTTATGCACTTTCGTCACAATATAGAGTCCATCCCAGCTCGTATTGAACTTCCCCTTCTTAAATTTGAATCGAGCTTGATACCTTAATACCTTGTCACCCTCCTTGAATTTCTTTCTCAAGATGTTGGCACCATGGACAAGCTTAGTTTTCTGCTTATAGATGTCTGAGCTATTGTAGGCGTCTAATCACATTTCTTCAAGTTCTTGAATTTGAAGGAGCCGGTTTAGGCTATCTTTCTCCAAATCAGCATTGCAGCTCTTAACCACCTAATATGATCGATGCTCCAGCTCCACCAAAATGTGGCAGGACTTATCATAGATGATCAGATACGGAGACATACCAATTGGGGTCTTGTAGGTAGTACGGTAGGCCCACAGTGCATCATCTAGTCACAAGCTCCAGTCTCTGTTGGAGGGCTTGATAATCCGTTCCAAGATTCATTTGATCTCTTGATTTGATACTTCAGCCAGACTATTTGTTTGAGGATGATAACAGGTGGACACTCTGTGGGAAACCCCATATTTTGCCAATAAGTTATTGAGCAACTTATTGCAGAAGTGGGTTCCCTGATCACTGATTAGCACTTTAACTACCCCAAATCTACTGAAGATGTGGACTTCAGAAATTTGGAAACTGTAGGTGCATCATCTTTACGTGTGGGGATGGCTTTTACCCACCTAGAGAGGTAATCTACAACTAGGAGAATGTAGGTGTAACTGTGGGAAGGTGGAAAGGGGCCCATAAAATCTATCCCCCAAGCGTCGAAGATCTCACAGAACAAAATAGGTTGCTATGGCATTTCATTCCTTCTATTAACCCCCCCAAACTGTTGGCGTTTATTACATGCCTTACAAAAAGTGAATGCATCTCTAAATAAGGTGGGCCAGTAAAATCCTGCATCTAAAACCTTCCTAGTTGTTTTTTAAGCGCTGAAGTGCCCTCTACACAAGGCACAATGGCAAGCCTCCAGAATGGCTCGAGCTTCTACTTCTGGAATACACCGTCTAATCACTTGGTCAGAACATAACCTCCATAGGTACGGTGGATCCCAAATATAATAGGAAGCTTCGCTCCTAAGCTTTTGAGCCTAAAAGGTGGTTAAGTGAGAGGGGATTAGACCAGTAGCAATATAGTGAACTAAGTGAGCAAACCATGGTTGAGAAACAGACAATGCACATAGAGATTGGTCAGGGAATGAATCACAAATAATATCAGAATTGAGTACTCCCTTGGTTTCTAAAGGTAGTCTGCTCAGGCGGTCTACCACATGGTTGACATTTTCAACTCTATCTTTTACTTCCACATCAAATTATTGAAGCAATAACATCCACCTCAAGAGCCTCAACTTTGATTGAGGTTTGTGGAAGAGGTATTTCACTGCTACATGATCTGTAAACACAACCACTTTGGAATTTATTAAATATGGTCTAAACTTATCAAGTGCAAAAACAATTGCAAATAATTCCTTCTCAATAGTGGTATAGTTTTTCTGAGCTGTATCTAGAGTTTTAGAGGCATAAGCAATCACTTTTGAAACAGAATTCTCCCTTTGACCCAACATTGCCCCTACACTCAAGTTCAAAGTATCACAAGAAATTTCGAAAGGCAAATCCTAGTTGGGAGAGGTCAAAATAGGAGGAGTAACTAACCTATTCCTTAATTCATCAAAAGTAAGCTCACATGCATGGTCAAATTGAAAATCAACATCTTTTTGTAGCAATTTAGAAAGAGGTCAAGTGATTTTACTGAAATCCTTGATAAACCTTCTATAGAACCCCAAATGTCCTAAAAAGGACATCAAATTTTTCAAGTTGATAGGGTAAGGCAAAGAAGATATCACCTCTACCTTGGCTTTATCTAACTCAATTCCTTTTTTAGAAATTAAATATCCTAGCACGATGTCTTAGTTAACCATGAAATGGCATTTTTCATAATTCAAAACCAACTTTTTCTCAATGCATTGTGCTAAGATTTGGTCAAGGCTTTTCAAGCAATCTTCAAAAGAATTCCTATACACAGTAAAATCATCCATGAACACATCCATGCATTTTTCAATAAATTCAGCAAAAATGGATAGCATACAGTGTTGGAATGTGCTAGGAGCATTGCAAAGACCGAAAGGCATTCTTTTATAGGCATAGGTTCCAAAGGAACAAGTGAAGGTGGTCTTGTCTTGGTCTCTAGGGTCTATAGGAATTTGGAAATATCCAGAGTATCCATCTAGGAAACAGTAGTGACTCTTCCTCGCTAACCGTTCAAGCATTTGATCAATAAAAATAAGGGAAAATGGTCTTTCCTAGTGGCATCATTCAGCTTCCTATAATCAATATAAACTCTCTATGAGTTTTGCACCCTAGTTGGGATGAGTTTATTGTTGTCATTTTTAACTACTATGATTCCACTCTTCTTTGGCACAACTTGTACCGGTGAGACCCATTCGCTATCAGAAATATGATTCCAGCTCTCAGAAGTTTGTCTATTTCTTTCCTAACCACATCAAAAGTTAGAGGATTCAATCTCCTCTGGCTTTGTTTAATTGGCCTGGAATCTTCAGTCAATAAAATTCTTTGGGTACACACAGTGGAGTCTATTCCCTCAATGTCAGCTAATTGCCAACCCAAAGCCTCCCTATTTCTTCTAAGGACTCCCATTAAACTATTTTCTTCATATTCAGTTAAAGAACTAGAAATAATGACAGGCAGTTTATTCTCAGACTCAAGATAAGCATATTTGAGGTTGGGAGGTAAATCTTTTAGTTCTAAAGTTGGGGATTGAACAACAGAGGGAATTAGAGTAGAAACATCAGTAAAGTTAGAGAAACTCCCCTTTTGAGATCCTTGTGAAATGCACTCGCCATCTTCACTTGGATCTACTATGCTTGCTTCAATCTTATCGAATGTTGCACCAAGCTTAAGTTGGTTTACAGTGCCAACAACCTCAGGTTGGGTTGCCTCTATACTTACATCATTGTTAGAAATTAAATCACTCAGAAATCGTAAGGTATGGGGTGTAATCTTGGAATGTGTATAAGTAACAATTGAGTCAGAGAGGGTTGGCACTTCAACCAAAATCCTCAAGACATGAGGTGGTGAAGCAATTGAAGTTTGAAGTTCAGGGGATGAAACAGGGGACTCAGGTCAGGACTTCATATCCCTAGGTCACAATCTAATTTCACAGAGGTTACCCTCTCGGATTGCTCGGGTTGAAGTCACGACTTGATGACCTTCAGGTCGTGACTTAATTTGACAGAGGCCACCTTCGTCATAGTCCTGGTCTGGAGTCGCGACTTGAGAATTCTCAGGTCACAAGCTCATGTCACAGAGGCTCATATCCTTAGATTTTACTCCACTTTCAGCACTCATCACTTCTTGAAAATCTACATCATTAAATAATAAACTCCTTCTAAGGCCAATGTCAGTTGTGAACGCAAAAATGGAATCAAAATTTGATGGAAAAGAAAAGTCTTAAGAAGTAGAAAGCATGCTATCAATTTCTAGAGAATTAATGCATGGCACCTTATTTCCGCAAGGACTGAAAAATGAATAAATAGAAGAGAGGGAATTGAAATATTCATTATATGCACTCAAACATGAGTCAAGCTCATAAGATTCATGTGATGATGCAGCAGAAGAATCAATCAATTTAGGTGAACTCATGTCATAACTATCATGTATTTGCAGCTCATGCTTATCCCTGGCTTGCTCAACAGCTAAATCAATGGCATTTAAACCCATGGATACAGAATTGACAAATGGATAATGCATGGCTTCATTCATATTAAAAGTTACAACATGGTCCCCTACCTCTATTGTTATACAGTTGTGTTTCATGCTTATGATAGTCTTAGAGGTTTGTAGGAAAGGTCTTCCCAAAATCAAAGTACTCTTATTTGCAAGTTCATCCGACATATCTAAAACATAGAAATCGGCAGGAAATACTAGGTCCTTGACTTAAACTAGAATGCCCTCAATTATGCCCTTAGGATACCTAATAGACCAATCTGCCAGTTGGAGCACTACACTTGTGTCTTTAATCCCATTAATCCCTAATGCCAAATAAACTAACCAAGGCATGACATTTATAGTAGCTCCTAAATCTAACAACGCTCCCTTGATGTGAACCTTTCCTATGGTACAGGGGATTGTGTAAGATCCAAGACCTTGACACTTAACAGGTAGTTCAGCCTTGAATAAGGATGACTGATAAAGCCCAATTTTTATATATTTTATCCCACATTAATTCAGGATTTACATGACAATTTTGAGCTTAATTAGATTTTTTATGCATTATTGAATTAATTAGTTGATTTTTGGATTTTGCATAAAAATTAAGATTTTGGATTAAAAAATATAAATATTTTGTGCTTTCCTATTTTTGACTTGGAATTAATTTTTCCTATTTCTTTGAAAACAAGTCTCATATTTTTAGAAAGATTATTTTTAGAAAGTTTTGCACTTTCTTGCCTAATTTTTGTGATGGATGCACTTAAATTCTTGTAGGTCAAGAAAGAGCATATGGGGAATCCAATGGTGCAAGATTGTTTCTTGGGATTTAAGCACAATCCAATGGCGAATATCAAGTGGGTCAATTAATTACTAATGGGCTTGAGTTTTGGATTTAGAAAAATTTCCTTTTCTCTCATTAAAATAATTTCCATATTTGAGAGGACAATAAAACGCCTAATACCCCTAAATCATTGATGTCATATTCACGCCTAAGGATGCCTCCTTTCCATTCTCTATTGACTCACGCACGGACATCAATTTTTCAACGCCAACTCTCCTCCCCCTCATTCACGTCAAGCAAACCCACCAATTAAATAACCATCTTCCTTTCACATTCATTTTTCCTGGAGGCGATCCAATTCCCATCTCCACATCATCATCAACTTTCATCAAATTATGGCCGTAGCATCAAACAATTTTGGAGGAGAAGGCAATTTGATGGAAGCTTAAGCTTACAGGGAGGTAACTTGGGAGGAGCATGAAGGAGACTTGAGCCTTGGGCTAGCACTTGAAGACCACAAGGGAGTGATGTTCCATTCATCTTTTTAATTCAAGGACTTGAAATTATTTAGTTTTAAATGATTTTAAGTTGTATTTTTGTTGAGACAATTTAGTTCTAGATTGTCAATTTTATTCTTGGATTGAATTGATATTTGGATCTTATTTGTGCCGAGACACTTGTTGGAATATATGTTTAGAACCTTTGCATTGTTAATTGAATTTATAATTGAGTTTTCATTATGAGTTTAATTATCAATGTGGTTTGAATTACAAAATTTGGGTTCTTTCACCTTTTAATTGTTTAATTAAGTTGGTTGATTATCTGATTGTTTAATTGGATAATTTCAAACATAATTTCCAGAATTAATTATTTTCATTGGTTTTAATAAGCTTAATTAACCAACCTTATACTGTTATGAGTTCTCTAATGGTTTAAGGGTTTTTGAGGTTGAGGGTTTCCTTTATTTCAAGTAGGTAATTAAGTTTAATAATTCCACTCTCTTATCACCTCCCGTTGGTCTAATTAACTGATTAAGGTTATGAAAGTTAAATTCATGCGAATCCTGAGTTGTCCCCTCTACCTCACCGAAGAGAAACTTCTCAATTTTCACTTGTTAATTTTCTTTGCTCTTTAGTCAATTTTCTTCATTTATCATTTTAATTTTCTATCTTCAAACAAAAAATCCCCCCAAAATTTGCATTGCATTTATTTAGTTTAATTTAATTTTCATATAGATTTTAGGACATTTGCATCTTTCATTTAGAATTAGAATTTTGCATTTTTACTTTAGGTCCAATTTATTGCATTTTTTATCACCTAAATTTTCACCTAAAGAAACCCACAACTTGCTCCTTGGAAGTAATGACCTAGGTCGATCCTGAACTACAAATTAATTAGGACCTAGTTTAATTGAGTGCTTTAAAGACAGAGGCATCATCAATGACACATTAGCACTCACCTGAATTCTCTCAAAGGGCCTAAACCTTTACTTGTCATTACACAGTTCCTTTAGTAATTTAAAGTATTTAGGGTTCCCTCTTAAGAATTGAACTATTGGCACATTAATTTCCAGCTCGTTAAACAATGAGTAAGCATTAGTAGCCAATTGAGCATCAAACTATTTCTTACCAGAGAAATAGGCTTTAGGAAAAGGAAGGTTTTTAGCACATACCTCCTTACCTACTAGCTTAGAGGCTCCTTGGTTGCTGGTCTCTGGCTTGTCCTCCTTTTGCTTATCTTTGTGAGTCAAGCTCTCTACAGTACTCTCATCTTCTGGCACATCTTCTTGAGATGCTTCTTCTAGTGCTTGAGTTGACTTCTCTTCTTGTTCAGTGTATGCTCTTGCCTTTATCATAAGCTCTTCTTCTTTGGAGCTCTCAAGCTTCCCAAGCCTCATCAGGGAAAGTGGGGGACTCTCTACCCCTTGTGCAGAATCATCTTTGTCTATCTTTTCACTTTCAAAGTGAACCTTTTTACCACTTCTTATGGCTATGGCGTTGAGCCTCTTTGGATTGATCACTGTATTGGAGGGAATGCTGCCTCCACTTTTGGCTTGTATGTCATTAACCGCATTAGACAGTTGGGTCAAATGATTGATGATATCAATGTTCTTTAAAGTGAGCTCCTCCAATTTCTTATGAACATCTGAGTTATCTTTTTGCATCCCTTATAATATGGTGGTTATGGAGACAAACTTGTTATCACTTTCCTTTATTCGCCCCTCTATGTTTGTCATTTGAGTAGCCATGCTCTTTAAAAGTTGAGAAGCGTCATCTCCTCTTAGTGATGGTTGAGATACCATAGTCTGTTGTGGAGTTGTCACTACTGCTCTTGAAGGATCTTGAAATGTGCTTGAAAAGGCCCTAGGATTGTGGAATTGATTACCTTGGAACTAGTTTGGTCTATTTGCTCCCCCACCCCATTTGAAGTTTGGATGATCTCTCCAACCGAGGTTATAGGTGTTTGAGTAGGGGTCCCTTTTCTGATATTGCCCCTCTCTTCCTTGGTACATGGTATTCACTTCTTCAATTGGCCCAAGGCAATTTGAGGTAATATGCATCGGTATAATGAACTTCATAACTTGTAGCTACTAGGGCAAGAGAATGAGTTTTGTTGGAGTGAAGGCTTTCAACCGTATTTGCAAGTTTAGACATGTCTTAGGCTAGCTTCACCAAGAGGGGGTCTCTTTCAAATTTGGGGTCTCTTGAATCCCTTGAGCTAACATGTTGTCTATTAAGAGCAAAGGTCCTTATTAACTCCCATGCAGCTCTTGGTTCCATATTTTTGACAAACCCATTTGCAGCGGCATCCAAAACTTGTGCATCATATGTTAACAACCCATTGTAGAAATATTATACCAAGTGCTCCTCAAGATTTTGATGGTTGGGGCACCAGGTAAGCATCTCTTGAAATCTGCTCCAAAATTCAAAGAACGTCTCAAATGGCTCTTGCTTAGCTACTGAAATTTCCTTGTGGGCAGCTGAAATCTTTGTGGAGGGGAAGTATTTATCCAAGAATGCTTTCTTTAAACTAGTCTATGACTCATAGGCATTGTCCATGTAGAGTGGCAGGTTCATGTACCATTCTTTAGCTTTGCCTTCCAAAGATAAGTGAAAAACCTCCCACACGACGTCATCAATACTGGCTCCTACTGGTGTCATAGACAAGCATTGCATATAAAGAGTCCGGAGGTGCTAAGTATGGGTTTTCTCCTGCAAAACCATGGAACTTAGGCAATGAGTGAATCAATTGACCTTTAATTTCAAAATCTGCATTGAAAGTAGGAAAACACTAGGCATAGGTTCAAAGTTCCCATCAGATTGAGTTAGTTCCTTAATGGTTCTACCCCTAGGTTGTTCATTAATCCTATTCTGGCCATTATTTTCTCCTTGCCCCTCATTACCACCATTATTAGGTCTATTATGGTTACCATTTCCATTCCCACCGTTTGGATTGTAAGACCCTTAACCTCAAAAACAATTTAAACTCATCGTAAAATTCACTACTATGATGGAAAAGTAAAGCTGTTACAACAAACTACTATAATAGAAAGAAATTTGCATATTTTTAGAAATTAACATTTAAACTTGGTTCAAACTCGAACTCTGTTGCATGCAACTAAAATCATTCATTAACAACCATTGGGCCTCCGAGCCTCCGGCCCGGGTAACAAAAGACATCAAAATCAGCCCATCCAATTAGTTTCAACCATGCATATCAAAGTTTCACAAAGCAATAGAAATGGCCTCCGGCCAACCAAAATAAGGAGATAACATTCTCTCCTGTTTACAACAAGGCCAGGTAATCAAAGCAATTCAAAAGGAGTCCTAAATGTGGCAATATATACTAGCCATACATACACAAAGGCTAGAGGCCTAAAGCTAACCAAGCTCAAGCCTCTGCGTCTCTTCCTGATGGTACACGCCCGGAACCTTCGCCTGAAAACATTCTAAACCACGGGGTGAGACAACGTCCCAGTAACCAATCTTTCCAATTCAAGGTACTACTAAATAGGTGCTCATGAGGTGTCAAGTGGGGCATTTCGCAAGTAATATTATAAATGATAGCCACAACAATTCATGCAAGTGCAATGATACAATTCCCACCAACCATATCCCTCACTTTGGGGGATTTTCAAGAGCCGAACCCGGCCTATCCCTCATTCTGGGTGTCACACCTTACTTATATAATACCTTAGCATTCATTTAGAACCATTCCAGACCACTTTGGATGGTCTTAAGCTTAAAAATTTCAATTTGGACGTTAATTTTCGGAAAATTACTGTTTACTGTCCAGTTTTCAGATTACAGGTCCAACTTTGGAAAATCATAACTAATTCTAGAAAAATCTTATGGAGGTGTTCCAAAATTCTACGGAAATCTCTTTCAATGCTCTTTAAGGGAAAAATATTTAACTGAACTCATCCTCACTGAAAACGTACAGTTTATTGGATTAAAATTACTATTCATTTGGTAAAATCTGGACTTTCCAGATTCTGCGACTTAACCTCAAAAATTCATATCTCATTGTATACACACCCAAATGATGTGATTTACCACTCATTTTAAAGCTTGGGATATGCATTATAAGTGTACCAAATTCCGTAGCTTAACTCATTCATATGATAGGTCAAACTGAAGCTTGAAATTAACTGCTTCAGGACCTACGTTTTATCCCTTAATATCTCTTTATTTTAATTCTTTTTATTTCTTTGGCATACCTAACATGGCCTTAATCTTTCTCATTCATACTCATATACTTTCATTCATGCCATAAACATCCTAAGCATATACATTGAATTGATGGCATTCATAACATAACTTACAATATAGGAGAATTATACATTGAATAATAACATCAATCATTAGCATTAATAATTCTCCACTTCTTCTCCCTGCTTCTCATGCCCTTAGTGCCCATCATTGATTTGACCTAAATGGTTGGTTAGGGAGGGGGTGAGATTCGGGGGAATCTCAGTAGCAAACATTACCACATACATGCACAAGATGGATGCTAGTGTATGGTATGTAGTTTTTCATAAATTTAAGTTAACTAGTGACATGCCATCATGCTTTATGCTTGGTATAAAAATGCATGGCCATGGGAACATATTAAAAACAGCATTTCCAGCAACAATCATCATGTCACAACATCATTCAAACAACAACTACAAACCAGCACATAAGCATACCATGTCAAGCACATAAAGGGTAAGTTCACTACCTTGCACCTCAAGCTTTCCTCTTACTTTTCCTTTGACTCCCTTGACTTTCCAACCATGTGGGCATTCGGTCAACATCACTAAACATCCTCTTGGATGTTTCAAAGGTCCTAAACATAACCATAATGATGACACAATCCATTAGGACCATTAGATTACATAAAGTTCAAGACTAGCTTTCTTGAACCTCAACCCCTTTCTCTTAGTCTCAGGGTTTTCTTTCTAACTTTCTAATATAAATCTTATCATTTTACATCCTTATGATCTATTTCCTATCAATTAGGACCACTTTAGAAAATTTTGGTTCGCGGGTACTGTTCACGCAGAATCTCCAGAATTTTTGCTCAACTTTGAAAATTCATAATTAAATCTAGAAAACTCCAAATTGAGTGCTTCCAAGTCTCACTGAAAGCTAATTAAGTTAAATTTAAAGGAAAAATAGTTTCAGGAACCAATTCTACGGATAACAGTACCAGAATTGTACGGAACTCGACAATCTCCTAAAAGTTCAACACTGTTTCCAGATTTCAATCTCTAACTTTGAAAAATCACCATAAATCGTACACATATCCAAATAAAGTGTTCTACCCATGGATTTAAAGCTCATAGAGTGTACTTTAAGCATGCCAAATTTCAGAACCAGATATGAACAGTAACTAATTCGAAAAAGCCATCAAATCAGCACGTAATTCTTCCAATTTTCACATAGATCCACTTGGATCTACCATACTTTGAGGTGTTCTAGCAAGATCTAACAACCAAACTCCCTTCCCCACTCATCAACCATTTCGACCAGCCATCAAAAGGGAGAGAAGACATATTTTCAACCGTAAAAGAGAAAGAAACCAAGGCAAGAACACATCTAGAGCCAAGAACTCACCTTGAACCTTGATTGTATGACCAAAGTTGATGCCTTTCTCTTGGTTTTCCCTCAAAACTCTCTCTTTTTCCCTCTCTTCATGCCTTGCACGAAATTCCCATCTGATTTAGGGGAGAGATGAGCTCATTAATGTGTACAAAATATCCCACCAACCATCATTAATGTTATGCCAAGTGTCATTAGCCTACTTAATCTTAATCCTCTCTCTTAATTAACTTAAATCATAATGTAATTAAATTCCAAAGTCAAGATCCTCTCCATTGGTAGCTTGACACTTGGAAAGCTTTAATTACCATCCATTAAAGGCTTGACAAGTGGCGACTTGTGGCCCAAGTAAAGTGCAAGACTCTGATTAATACTTTATCGATGCACTTTTACTCCGGGTTTAACTTCTTTTCTCTAATTACAGTGCTCTGGCCTCTGTAATTATTTTCTGTTAGATCCATAAATTCTCTTTAATTTTAGAGAGTATCTATGAATTTTCTTAGCCCATAACACTTCCTTTAAGCCTTGCATAAAATTCATTTACTAAAATACCCTTTTATCGGCAAAACTGGCTCTTTAATTTCTTAAAGCCACTCTACTGGGCTTTTGGTTGCGGGACTAATTTTATAAATTAGTACAACCTTTCAACCATTTAACCTCATTTTTGTATACACTTTTGAGGTCTCTTGCTATTTCAAATAATTACCTCAAACGGTATACTTTTTACCGGTCACAACCTCATAAATTCCATTTAAGCTGCCTCAGGGGTATTTTCATCTTTTCTCTTCATAGAAGAGTCTTAGAATATTATTTCCCATTTTCTGGGATTTTCTTGGAATTTTCTGTACACTCTTCCATTTTTGCCCTTGCTGGTCATAACTTTTTGAATTTACGGTTTTACCCCTGCTTAAGCCTAACCTCATAGAACCATCTCTTTGAGGTTTCTAACTTACCCATTGGCCTGTATCTAGCCTCTTTTCTCTTTTTGGGCCTTCGAGACTTTACTGGAGCCTCTAACCTTAATTATACTCGAGCCCCTGAAAACTTTTACTTTGCAGTTTAGTCCCTGAAACTGCTTTAGCTTCCTTTCTCATCTTTGGGACTTCTGCTCATAGGGGTCTGGTAACCTATTTAATTTAGGCTATTTTTGGAACTTCTAGGCCTAAAACTTTGGATGTTACACTGGGGGACGTAATGAGCCAACCATCATGTATTAATAGAGGCCTTACCACGTGGTAGTAACTATCAAAAACTCTCACCAATTCCCAATTCATGCATCATGCTCAAACCATAATCAAATAGTAATTGAACATTTCATAATTAACTTCTTTCAGTGGCATATCTTTCACAATTCCAAGATTCATTCATCATCAATCGAAACCCCACAAGACGGTTTTCCTTTTTATATATAACATATACTTTGAACATAATTGTTACTCGGAGCACAAAACATAAATCTACTCACAATACCACAGAAGCATGTACTAAGGATTGGAAAGTGGTTACCTCTCACCTGAGCAAGGAATAACAACCAACGATATGGTCTGTGCACCAACAAGGCTCACAACTGGTCTACACAAGCACACAAACACACAACCATCATGTATTAGCTTTCAAACTAATAATGTGGCCAAAACAACATTTGGGGACACAAAATTCCTATCTCCAATCAAACTCTACCCAACTCAAAGGGTATAACCATCAAAACAACACTCCAAAGTCATAAAAATCCATTAAAACCTTAATTCCTCTCCAAATATCAATTTAGGATTCAAACCTCAAGAACCCACTATAAGAATTCAACAACCAATCACCCCATTTGAACAATTAAAGTCTTAACAACATTTTAAACCGATTAAACATCCAATTTAACCCTCCTTATCATAACCTAAATCACAAAATTCAAAATCAATCTCCACATTGTCATCCTCAATCACAAACCTCCCAATCTCATAAACCCTAACTTCAAAAACTCCAAGTTCTTTAAATCCAAGAAAACTACACCGATTAAATACTTAGACTAACCCAAAGCAATCAATTAAACTCAAAACAATTGGTCAAAAACCTCAATTTCATCACAACCTAGAAAACTCTAGGGTTTCACCATAGATCTTCAGAAATTCCAAGAAAGAAAGTAGATTAGAGGTTAAAATCACTTACTTGAGGTAATGGATCCTTAGAAATGCCCCCTCCAAGCCAAAATACCGAAACCCTAGCAGAGCCTCTCTCTCTACCTCAGATTTTTCTAATTTTCGCACAACTGAACCCCTCCCGCGACTATATAGATTCGGACTCCTTCACCGTGACAAACCCATAACTTCGCCGCGGCGAACTAATCCCGAGAGGGATTACTCGCCTGAAAACCCAACTTTGCCGCGGTGAAAGCTTCCCTAGAGGAAACTCTCGCTCACCTGAACAACTTCGTCGCAGCGTCCCTATAACTTTGCCGCGGCCAAACCTACTCGAAAGACAATCCCTCCTGGAACTCCCGGTTCGCCGCAGCGAACATACCCTGAGAGGGATATGTTCACCTATTCCTCCAACATACCTCAAGTCCAACCCAAACACCAAGATCAACATTAAATCGCTAATCTATCCTCAAAATCAACCAAAAGAGGTTATTAAAACCCAATAAAACTTAGGATGTTACAGGACCATGAGGAGGTACTTCATCCATAATTTCTTCTTCTACTTCCTCACTCTCGCTAGATGATGACTGGGGTAGGTCTCATAAAATAAGCAGGCTACGAGATCCTATATTTCTACCTCTCCTGCCTCTATGCACTCTAGGTATGCATAATTACTCAAGAATTCCAGCACAGATAGAGTTCAAGAAAGAAGTAGGTTCAAAACTGCGTATTTACCAACTGTGTAGTTCAAAATTAAGGCAAACTCAATTATTTCAAATAATGCTCAGTGAATTTGAGGTGTATGAAGTGCTATACACTCTCAAAGTATGTACAGAAAGCAAAGTTATGCAAAAAGAGTAGGTCTGGACCCTCAGAAAAATTTTCAATGGAAAACTAGATCAAGTCGTGACTTGGGTGATCCAGGTCACGACTTCAATGAATAGGAAGCAATCCTGAAAGAAGATGGAGTTAAGGTCCCGACTTGTAAAATTCCAGGTCATGACTTAAACAAACCGAGAGCAACAATGGATAACAGAAGGCTGAGGTCACGACAAGCCATAAGTCAGATCGTGACTCAATCACTTAGGTCGCGACTCCAAATATATGAGGTCGCGACGTAAAGTCACAGAGAGCTATTTTTGCAAAATCTTTGAAAAAATCACTAAGTACTTAAACTAGATGCTGAACAACTATGCACAGAGTTTAAAATTTCAAGCAATTGGCACTCAAGATCAAGCTAGAATAAAATGCAAAATGCTATGTAAGAATGCAAATGCAAATGTATAGAAAAACAAGATATTTGGTTCTATTTCTCAAAATTTTTGATGCTATGAAATGCAAAATTTAAGTTCACAAACTAAAACTCTATGAGAATCGACCCAAATCACAATGGTGAGAAAAACCAATTACTAGAGAACCGAGTCAATGGCTCCCCGGCAACGACGCTATTGATTGATGTGCTGGACTGTCACCTGCCGGATCATCAAGAAAGAGAGTTGCACCAGATAAAATGCAGTATAGGATGCAACCAGTTGTTCTTCTCGAGGAGCTTGTTATTGGAAATCCTAGTCTAACTTGGTTTTCAAAAACATTGTAAAAATGGGGGTTTTAGTTGTTTTAAAAGTGGTGCAACAAATGTAAAGTGCAGAAAGTTAACTATTTTTGGTATTTTAAATGAATGAAGAAATGTTTTGGATTAAAAGGGAATTATGGTTAAACAGTCTCTTGATGATGAAAACTTAGCTATCACTACCCTTTAGAATGATTGGGAGTTTTGAAAAACCTCTAAGTCTGAAGAAAACCCCAAGTAATCACTTAGGTCCAATGTCTTAATTAATGAAAACTCACTTTAATCAAAGTTAATTAACACCTCTTAAGACACTGCTGAAAACCACTTAGAGTGTAGATGAATGAATGATGCAAATGTCCTCTGAATTTCAATCGACAAACAGAATACCAAGCATGTAGATTAATCACAATAATCACTGAAAATCAAACTAAACACAAGGATTCAAACTGAAATATTATATAGATTAATCAACATTAACTTCATCTAACCCAAATACAATAGAATAGTCTAAACACTAGATTTACAATCATAAACCAAGTTTGATACAAGTGCAGAAAGTTTCTAAATCTAGAAATATTCAACACAGCATTAAACAAAGGTTTAGACTATAGAAAGAAAACTCCCAAATTAGATCATTGAGCTCAAGCTTCGTTCTCTATCACCAAGAGGCTAAGGGCTTTAGCCTCTCATGCTTTCAAACCAATCACAATTGCTCCAGGAATGAACAGCCATGGTTGAAGCTAAAAATGAAGTTGGAAAAATGTATAAGAAGGGTGTCGGAATGGTTTGATTAGTCTAAAATCTCAGAAAATGATGAAGAGATGAAGAAAAATAGAAGTTTTGGGTGTAGGATCAATGGAGACTTGAGAGGAAATGATGGTGGCTAAACCTTGTGCAAATCTGCAGAATGGAATAGTGTCTTTTCGTGGTGGCTGCCCCCCTTAGGTATAGAAGCTCAGAAACCTATTCCAAAATGCACAGCTTCACTTAATGCACTCAAGTTGCGACTTGAGGAATGTAAGGTCGCGACTCGGGGGGGTCAGGTCACGACCTGATAGGTTCTATGTCGCGACCCCAGAAGACAGAGAACTCTTGTCGTGACTTGGGTCCAAAACACATAATTTCACTAAGAAGCATCCAGGTCGTGACCTAAAGAGTCCATGTCACGACCTGGGGAGGCAAAACACTCCCAACTTTTGCGTTTTGGTCCTTGTAACATTTTGGCTCCATCCATGCTCCATCATGATTCTTGGGTCCTTCTCCAATTGCCTGAAAATCACTACAAAGAGCTTTCTAAAGACCAACTGATTATAGATCAAGGCAATTAAAATTTAGAAGAGAAAAATGACCATTTTTACCCCTTAAACAGCAAAATGCAATACATGACTCAATGTAATCAAATGGATATAAATGCACATATAATGAGGGTAAAATTATTGCAAAATATTAGAAAACACTTGAGAAAACTATATAAAGATTGGGTTCTATCAAGGATAGACAGAGTACTTGGCTCCAATGAATGGGTCAAAACATTTCAAAATGCGAGTGTCGCTCATTTACTCGGTTTAAGTCAAACCACAGAGTGCTTGTCCTATCACTAGATGGCCTAGTTTTAAGGGACAAGCCTGACTGACCTTTTAGGTTTATTGCTACCGGGGTGCTACATGAACACTTTGTAGATTTCGTGAAATCACAATGGGAAACAACTGATTCATGGAATGAGAATGGGACTCATTTTATAGATGCATATTGAGATTGGAATCGCAATATCTTCGGTCAAATCGAAGAAAGACTGAGCTCAAGGGGCTAGTAAAGTTATAAAATATAAAATATAAAATCAGAAGCTGAGAAACTCACGAGAGCAACTCTCGCCCAAACTGGTCACTTTATTATTGTAATAAGACAAAGATAAGTACATCAACACACATCCGAACACACACTAATTAACATTACTACCTCTCACTGACTATTACCCAAACAAAGTGGATCGATAACATTGAAATCTACATAGCCATTTTCGCATGTCGAGGGATTACTATAGGACTTCTCACTTTGTGCTTGCTGTCAATCCAAGTCAACTCTTCAAATGAATGCTCTGAAGTTTTGATTGAACGTGTTGACTGTAAAATAACCATATAGCTCTTCTTCTAGTTTGTCCTCTTAAAGGTTAAAGTTGATGAAACAACAACAACATTAAATCCTCTTAGGTCTTTAATATTTACAGTATATATGCTTAGAGGCCAAACATTTGGTACTACACGAGTGATGTTTACAGGTTTCACACCAAGAAAAGGCAATGTGATGGAAGGGTAATTGAAATCTTGTAGTCTGTAAGACCTTGGACATCTATATGGCTTATTGTAATTAATGGCTTCAATTATTCTATCCTTGTAAGCAAAAAAGCATAACAAGTTAAGGTAATCAAAAGTTTTGAGATCATAAACAAGTCCAGGATCCATTTAATGTTGGGTTTGACATATCCTATGCCATAATGAAATCGAGTTGCCACCCGACCATCTTGTTCGTCCTTGATCGGTCTATTGGTGTTATCTAGTATGGTTGCTATATAATGAACAACATAGTTTTTTATACTCGTTAGGAATCAAATTGTGAACATGAAGATAGATTATTAATATGTTATATACCTGTGGTTGTGATTGCTGACTTGATCTTTGCAGGACTCCAATTAGGATGGGGATTTTTAATAAGACCCAACAATGCCAGAAACATGAGGACATGCCATGGAAGTTCTGGTTTGAACTATATAGTTAAAGTGACGGTCATTTGAATCTAGATGGTGTGATGAGAATAGATAACCTTGATAATTGTCACATCTCAAATTTTGGGCCTAGAAGTACCAAAATTAGCTTGAAATGGGCAGTCTACCAGACCCTTTTTGGTAGAGGTACCAGAGATTCCTTGGAAGGACAGAGGGATTCCCAGGAACTAAATCGCAAAGAGAAAGTTTTTTGGAGCTGAGAAAAGAGGAAGTTAAAGACTTGGATGAAGTCTTAAGGCCCAGGAATGAGAAATAGAGATAAATATAGGCCAAAGGTTATGTTGGAGGCCTCAATGAGATGAATTTTGAGGTTAAACCAAACCAAGGGTAAAATTGTAATTTTGTAAAGTTTCGGGCTGGTAAAGGCAAAAATGGAAATTATGCCCGAAAATCCCAAAAAGTGGCAAATGGTAGGTTAAGGCCTGAATACTTCAGAAAAATTTCAGAAAAATAGGAATAAGGATCAGAGGCTTGTATGAGGCTAAAAATAACGAAAACCTAGAAGGAATTTGCAAAATTCCTAGGGTTTTGACTGATTTGGAATATTATTAAAAATGAATTATTTAAAGTATAGAGAGGCCTCAGATAATTGGAAGAAAATGGGAGAAAATATTTGAGGAATTATCATAGGTTTTAAAAATAATTTCATCTCCTAGAAAGGGAAGAGGTTGGCGTTAATAGAATTTAAAACCTATTTACATACTATCTGGGGAAAGTCAAAGTCAAAAGTTTAGAGGTTGACTTTGGACTTAAGAAAAATTAGAGGAATTTTCCATGATGAATAAATAGCATTGGTACCCAGAGATAGATTCTTGGAGTTGTGGAGTGATAAAAAGAATTCGGTCAAGTTTACTCCAAAATAAATATTATTAATTATTTTAATTATTTTAATAGAAGAACAAGGGAAGAGCATCACTCTCTCTTTAGGCATATTATATAATGCCATGTGGATTTATTTGAGGTGAGAAAATAGTTCCAGAACATGTCCCAATGGTCCCGGGTAAGTCAGAGCCCGAAAAAATATCCTATACGGTGCAGAATGGCAAGATAGGTGGAGGAATACCTAAGGATTGTATTTTACACGAATTTTATACTAATTTTCTCCCTATTTTAATGCCAAAATGATGAAGAAATATGGAGGAGACAAGTGTACAGTTAGATGGAAAAAGGATGTATTACGCGTACAGCTGGATGCAAGACACGTGTACGGTTAGATTAAAAGAATGTGGATTGATGATGTAAGCATGATGTCATCAAGATGATGTAAGCATGATGTCATGGAACACTTGTCACCATAAGATTAAAAGAGAAAATAGACGGTCCGGATCAAGCCACATATTTTTAAGATCAACGGCCTAGATTCAATCTTGTTTTCTATAAATACCCCCTTCCCTCCCTCATTTTCGTCCAACCTAGAGGAAACCTTGGGATAACTCTAGAAAAATGGTTTCTAGAGAGAGAAAGAAGAGGGAGAAAGAAAGGCCAAGTGGTCCCATGTGAGATCAAGCTCTAAAACAAGGTATATTCATGGTTTTTGATGTAGTTTTCACTATCCTTGTTATTGTTGAGCTTGATTATAGATTTTAATGATTTTTGGGCGCTTGAAACCCTAAGGGGTTATGCTACAAGAAATTCTTAAGAGTAGGAAAAGATCAAATTGATGTTAGAATAATGTTTAAAGGCTTGAGAGGAACAAGAATCAAGTGGTTTTACATTGAAATTGGTTGAATTTCTTGATTATGTAACTTAAGTAATATTTTGGCTAGGGCTGGTTCTTGGGGCTAGGATTGGATTTTGATGATTTTGATGCTTCCCTTGTGTTTAAAATGAAAAATTATGTGGGGTAAAAGCGAGAAAACAAGTTTGGAAGCATTGGAATTGAAAATGAAAATTTTGGACCCTAAAGGCATACTATTCGGTCAAGGCTGGTTCATAGGGAAGGAGTTTGATTGTGATTATTTTGAGCTTGGAAATGTATTCTACATGCAAAATTGTGTGGGAATAGCATGTGGAATTAATTTTAGAAAGATTGTAAATTAAGCTCAAAAGTTAGAAGTTAATATAGTTTAAAGAAAACAAAGTGTTGATGTTGTTGATTACCATGGCTCTAATGAATGAATGGAAATAATATGTTGATGCATTTAGGGTCATGAGACATTGAGAAAAATGAATGGCAAAGGTTGAGTAAGTAACCTTAATGGTTGGTAGCAAAAGGGAGCAAGAGGAAGTAAAGAGAAAGTTTAAAGACATAAGGTAGCAAACTTGACCTTACTGTTATGTGCTTGGTATTTGCTTGCATGTATGACATGTTTCTATGTTATATGATTTTATGAACTCATGTGTTGTGATTGTGAATGTGTTTGAGATATGTCATAGGCCTCTGTGTTTTATGATAAATGCATGATGATTTCCAAACATGTCATTATGTTATAAAGATGTTAAGTTGCAAGCATGTTATAAATGCTTATAAGTGATTTCAATTGTGATGGCAAACAGGGCCTAAATCCCTGACATACAAACCGTAGTCAAACATCTAAATATAATTATTTAATTAATAAATATACCTAGTAACCTAGAATATAATTATCTTTTAAATAACTATTAATTACCACTTAGCATGTAATTTATGTTCAATTTATAACTTGCTCATCTAAAAAGAAGATTCAACGGAAGTGCTCAGAATAAAAATCAATTATAGATTATAAAATCATCAAACCCATATGAAAAATATATAACTGAATCATTCAAATTATACATTTAGACATAAATCACAAATGTTTAATCACAATTAAATCAAATGGAAATCAAACTCTTAAACCTAGAAATTTGAAACTTAAACTAGAGGAAATCATAATAACATATATAAGAGAAAAGATTAAACTATATATGATAACTCCCTCTGACTAAACCACATATGATGAAAGATGAAGAGGATGATGATATATGATTGTATTGTGTGTGGCCTACTCTTCGATGGCTCCTTGGATCTTCTTTTATAGCTCTTCATGCATCATGTTTCAAGGAGGAAAGGAGAGAGCTTTAAATTCCTTTAGATAAAAGGATAAATCTTAAAATTTGAGCCTAGTATGAATTAGGGTTAAAGTTTAAGGAGAGGATGAAGGTGAAGACGATGTGGATTTAAGGAAATTAAATGGATAATGGAAATAGGGCTGATATTACACAAAATTTGATAAGAAAAATTGAAAAAAAATTAGTCATTCAAATTGAAAATAGGATAAACTGATAAAGGGATTATCCATATAGGAAATTATAATTATGTTTTGGTGAGAGTTATATTTTTACTAGAAATTATATTTATATTTATTGTGTTTGATGTCACATTTGAGTATTGTCAGGCCCAAGTAAAAATAATATTTAACTATCAAAAAATGACGAGGTGCTAGTAATTGAAAGAAATGGAATGATTATTAGCTGGATTTGTTATATGATATTGGTATGGAAAGAAAGAAAATTACTTTTATTTTTATATATTTGATTAAATAAAATAAATGAAGTGACCAAAATGACTCTGCCTACTTTCCCCTCCCTGAGCACTTTTTTTCTTCTTCTTTGCCAGAAGGAAGCACGATGGAGCTGATTCAAATAAGCAAACAAGTGTGATAAGGAAAAGGCGTATGGTTCTCATTGCACAATGCAACCCCTAGGAATTCGACATTCGCTTCCAAGCATAATCCCAAAATTTTGCTGGCTAATATAATAATAATAATAATAATAATAATAATAATCCCAAATAGTTCAGAGCAATGATCTTAATCCAAGCCCATGTCAATCTCCCTGTGGAATTGTTAAGGAATCTGATTGTTCTATTGGCCCAAGAAAATCCACTTAGGCTTCATGGGCTTATTCTAATTGATTTCTAAGCCCATCCACCATAGGAAGGTCAACCTTATAGGCTAGGTTAATTGGGACCCGTGTGTTTAAGTTTAACCCAAAAAACTGACTTTGAGTGACTTATTATGAGAGAATTGTTGAGGGAATCTTAAGTTAAACAAGATGTGTTGGAAAAAAAATGCGTTTTTCAGCTTATTTTGATAAGTTAATCAAAATTACTTAACAAACTAATAAGTTGAAGGAGAAAACTTACCTCCAGTTCATTATATCCTGTACATCCAGTTCACCAATAAATAATTGCCATCTGTATGTTTTTTACACATCAATTTTAACACCGTTTCAATCTCTCCTCTCCATTTTCGTTTACAATTTTCACAGCTGCTGCCTGCCTTGTATGTGATAAAACTTAAAATCCCATTTTAGATCTGGCTTCTTCAATACTACAATTCTCATATGGAGTCTTACATTCTCTTGCTACCAATGCTGAATTTTCAAGAAAAAAACACAAACCTGAGGAGTATGGCTCTTTTCATTTCTACCTGGTTTCTGTGCAACATATTAAGGTTTTCTTCTGTGATAAAAACTGGTTTGATATTTAACTAATGACTCATCTAAAAGCTTATACCTCCGACAATCTCTAGTTCTTGATGATGGGTGTTAAGATAGGCTAGAGAATTCAAGACTAAATAATTTGCATTTCATTGACAGATTAGGCTAAAGCCCACTGAACATATATGTCAATCCAAAGAGATTAGGACCTCTATTTATACACTCTGGCCCAATGACTAAAAATCCTATTTAACCCTGAACAAAACAAGATAATCACAACACTGTACATCATGTATCTTAACACTCCCCCTCAAGTTAGGGGGCAAATAAGTTCTTTGTCCCTAACTTGCCAAGTAACCTATCATGATCTTGTTTGCCAAGCCCTTTTGTTAATATGTTTGCCTGTTGTTCTTTGCTCTTCACATGTTGAAGACTTATGATCCCTTGGTGCAATTTTTCTCTTACAAAATGGTAGTCGATCTCTATGTGCTTAGTCCTTTCATGGAAGACAGGATTGTTGGCAATGTGTATGGCAGATTTACTGTCACAATACACATTGACAGGTTTCAATCTATCTATGTGGAGGTCTTCCAACAATCTGGTGATCCAAACTACTTCTTACACGGTACTCCCCAAGGCTATATACTCTGCCTCAGCTGAAGATTTTGAGATAGTATTTTGCTTCTTGGATTTCCATGATATTGGAGATCCTCCAAACTTTACCACATATCCATTGACTAATCTTCTAGTATTTGGGCATGTTCCCCAATCTGAATCAACATAACATTCCAGCTTGTTTGATCTGGAATAGCAATTATTATTCCCAGTCTTGGACTTCCCTTCAGGCATCTTGCCACTCTGAGTACAGCATTATAATGAGATACCCTTGGTGCATTCAAGAATTAACTGTGGGTCTGCACAGAAAAATTGATGTTAGGTTTAGTAATTGTAAGATAAGAGAGCTTACCTATTAGTCATCTATACATGGTTGGCTGTGGAATCAAAGGATCATTAGTCTCCTTCTTGGGATTACCACTTAATTTGATGTTCTGCTCCATAGCTATATTAAGTGGTTTGGCTACAGTCAAGCCCATTTCAGATAGAATATCTAATGTATACTTGCATTGGTTAAGAATTATCCCATGCTTTGAAATAGCTACTTCTATGCCTAGAAAATATTTCAACTCTCCTAGGTCTTTAATTTTAAATTTACTGTGCAGCAGTTGCTTTACCTCATCAATCCTATGTAAATTACTGCCTGTAATTATCAAATCATCTACATAAACTAGCACCAAAGTAGTTTCAGAATCAGATTGTCTTACAAATAGAGAATAATCGTAAAAACTTTGTCTAAAACCACTTTGTAAAAGAGCTTCAGTAAGCTTTGCATTCCATTGCCATGATGCTTGCTTGAGGCCATATAGGGACTTAGTTAATTTGCAAACCTTATTGTTTTCAAACTCACCAAGTCCCTATAGGACGTGCATGTATACCTCTTCCTTTAAGTCACCTTAGAGGAAGGCATTATGCACATCCATTTGAAAAAGATCCCAAGAATTCATCACAGCAATGTTAAGAACAATCCAAATGGTAACCTTTTAATAATAGGAGAGAAAGTTTCGAAATAATCTATTCCCTCTTGTTGGCTATACCCTTTGGCAACAAGTCTAGCCTTGAAACGCTCGATTTTTCCATTTGAGTCATACTTAACCTTATAGACCCATTTGCAGCCTATGGGTCTTTTACCTTTTGGCAAATCTACTATCTGCCATGTCTCATTATCCTCCAATGCTCTTATTTCGGTTTGCATGGCATCAATCTAGTGTTGGTCCTTTGTGGCATCTTCATAGTTGCAAGGCTCAGTGACACTATCAATGCTTGATAAAACATGTTTGTAATTAGTAGAAAGGTTAGAATAAGAAAGAACAGTTTACCTAGGATATTTTACCTCCCTTTTACCTACTGTTTGTGTTGCTTGAGATGTACAAGCATATCCCACTAGACCTTTGAAGCATGTTTCAATGCTAGATGTGTAATCCTTAATCCAGGTGGGAGGTTTTCTATGTCTGACTGGTCTGTTCAGAGGTATTTCCCCTTCATTTGGAGTAATGGGATCACCATGTTCATCTCCAATAGTGTCTTGGTGGTCAAAAGAAGGAGCATTTTGCCTGAAGGTGATAGGTGAAAGGGATTCTTCATCATTCTTACGATTGAACTGCACTAAAGGATCAATCACATCATTGTTAAGAGCTCCCCCTTGATTGAGACTGGTTGCATCTTGAAAAGGGAACCTGGTTTCATCAAAAATAACATGTCTACTAACACAAAAGGTATGAGATTGGAGATTATAGAGTAAATAACCCTCTTGAGTGCCAAGATAACCCAAGAAAACATAGGGGTCAGATCGATTTTGAAACTTGTCTTGAATATTTAAATTTGGTGGCAAAAGCCAAGCAACCAAAAACTCTTAAGAAAGACAAATCAGGTGGATAACCATATAATAATTCAAAAGGAGTTTTATTACCTAAAGTTGAGGAGGGAGTACGATTGATTAAAAAAGTTGCAGTTTTAATAGCTTCCCCCCAAAAATTTAGCTGTATACCAAATTGGAATAAAAGGCTCCTAGTAACATCTAAAAGGTGGCGATGCTTACGTTCCACAACACCATTTTGTTGTGGGGTATAGGGACAATTGGTCTCATGTATGATTTCTTTGCTATGTAAATGATGTTGTAAGTCAGTATTACCAAATTCTAAGCCATTGTCACTATGAATTCTTTTAACAGCAGAAGTAAACTGAGTATGGACATAGCAAGAAAATTTTTTAAATGATGAACAGTATCACTTTTATTAATGAGCAGGAAAGTCCAAGTACAACGTGTGTAGTCATCAATAATAGTAAGAAAGTAACGATAGCCTTTGTAACTGGGCTTTTTATATGGTCCCCACACATTAACATGTATCAAGTCAAAACAACATTGAGATTTAAAGGTACTAAAAGGGAAAGGTAAAGGGGGTTGTTTAGAACGGGCACAAATAATACACTTGTCAATGTGAATTGTAGGAACTTCCTTCCTAATTTGATCTAGATGCCTAAGTTTATCTATTGGTGCATAGCCTAGAGGTCTATGCCAAATGTCTTGAGTGTGCTTAATAGAAATACTAAGGGTTGTATCTGGCTTTCTAATCCTTTCGATGATATAAAGTCCATCATGGAGTTTACCAATCTCTCTCATCTTTCCACGGATAAGATCCTGCAGTGTACAAAAATCAGAATAAAAAGAAATGATAAACTCCTTCCCTACCGTTAGACGAGATACAGAGATTAAATTATAACAGCACCCATATGCATAATAGACAACGGTAAGAACAATATTATCTAAAATTTTGAAAGTGCCAATGTGAGTGATGAACATACGATTTCTATTGGGTACCTTAATCATTTTCATAGGACCAGTGTATCTAATGAGAGCCTTTGTCGTTCGCCTTGGGGTTCCCAATCAAAAATAAATCCAAGCAATGCAATATAGTGCAAAACTCGGGTTGTTTCACTTTGAGGAGCCTTTATTTGAAATCCTAAGCAATTAAGTATCAAAAACAAAGAATTGGGTTGGAAAGGGATTGATTTTTTTTTAACTAACTAATTGGCAAAATTTAAAAGGATGTAAAATGAGTAAATAATTTTTGGATTTTTAGTTTATAAAATGGATATGAATGAAATAAACAAAGAGAGTTAACAAGTGATAGCAAATGGAAAAGCAATCCTCTAGCACAATGATTTAGGCTATCATTACTTCAATTAATTTAGGAGTTAGCTAAATTCAAAAGACTCTAAGGGCCATCCCTTAGACTCAGTTTAATTAGAATAATCAACACCAAGCCACCTTGCATATTAATTACTCACAATTAAACTGTTTCGGCACAATTAGCCAAAAAGAATCAAGGAAAAGCAATTAACATTTTTAGTCCAATAACCAAGCCACCTTGAATTACCACTGAATATTCACAATAATTTCAAAACATAGTCTGACCCAGTACAATGTAAAGAAATTAAAGCTAATCACAGCATAATGTTAAATGCTAATTAAAGATTCCAGCAGCTACAACCAATCTCAATACAAATATAAATCATCACAGCACATTCAAACATTATAAAATTCATTCTAAGACCTAGAAATCACAATTATAATGTAGGAAATAAAGATTGGAAGAGCTGAAACTCCCCTTTGAAGCCCCAAGTTCAAGCCATAAACACTGTTCTAGAGAATTGGAGAATTTAACTACTCTTAACCATCACAACCACAGCTCCAACAAACCAATTCGGTTCAGCCGTGAAGAACAAAGAAGGTGAATGCTGGGGGTGTGATTTCGCTGTGAAAGCTCACGCTGGATCCTCTTCCTTCACACCGCTGGTTTCATTCACGTTGCTGCCACTCTGTTTTACTACCAGGTCCCTCGCGCCATCCAACTCCTGCTTCTCACCGTCACGAGCTTGCTGTGTGTCTGCGTCCTCCTCTGCTCTTAGCTCGCTAGTGTGTGTCTCTATTTTTTTTGCTGTCTATTTTCTTTTCCCCACGCTGTCAGTTCGTGAGCTGTGTTTGTCTCCATCTCACGCCCCCTGCCACCAGGAAGGTTCAACAGAGAAGAATGAGGAATGCTCCTTGGACTTGCACCGTCGGCCCTCTGTTCACTGGTTCGTGCGTGCGCCTCCTCTATTTTTTTCCTTCTCAGCCGCCGTCCAGCTCGTTGGAGATGATGATGAATGCGTCGCTCATCTTCTCTCGCCGCTCATCCAACTCGCTGGTTCTCTCCTCTATCTTTCTTCTTTTTTCCGCCGCACCGTCTAGCTCATGCCTTCTCCCTCCGTATGTGAGTGACTATAGAATATTAGGTTGGGGGAGGGCAAAACGTTGCGTTTTGCTCTCCCCTTTTATTATTGTTATATTTTTTCCTTTATTTATTTATTTTTTTTCTTTTCTTCTTTTTTTTTTATTTTTAAATCTTTCAAAAACTTGCAAACAAAATTCAAAAATAAGGTAGCATTAATTGTCTTAAAAAAACCAATTACTCACAATTAAACCAAAATATGACAATTTTGCCCCTATAAAATAATAATTCAAAATAAAATAAATTAAATCAATTAAGGCAAAAAGGGACCAATTAAGTTGACAAAACTCATATAAAAGATACCAAAATATATAAAAATAATTGAGTTTGTCAACTCCCCCACACTTAGCCTTTTGCACTCCTGGGCAAAACTTCATTAAAGAAGAATTCAATAGAGAGACTCAATACATGCAACCATAAAATTAGCTAAGCATGAATGTGCAATTAACTCAACCAACCTTTATTCCTAATTAATCAACAATCATAGAATACTTCAGTGCAAAGAAATTAACACTTGAACATAGCAGGATAAAGGAAGAAAAACATAATAGAGCTCACATAGGGTACAAGTGTTTCACTCATCTCTCAAATGGGAAAAATTTCACTCAATCCACCTAGATTAGCACCTACCATAAGCTTGTAGAGATTCTAATATCTCCACCACTAACATACCTTAGACTCATGATCAAGGGGACTTGAAGGGTTGTAATGTTGGAAAGCGAGGCCAAATGAATGCAATGAACTAGCAAGTGAAATGCATGAGTAATAAAGTATCAACTCAAAGTGAGCTTAAGTACAATCATAAAAGAACACCAAAGTGCATATTTTGAACTTTTGAAATAGAAATCCTTGCTTTTCAAACCACCATTGAATGCCTTATTTCAAATTTATTCTTTTGTTGCAACTTATTTTCTTTTTTCTATTTTTTTTTATAACTTTCTTTCTTTGGCTTTTTCTAAACATTTTCTTCTCTTTATTGCCTTTTTCTATTTCTTTTTCTTATTTTGTTTTCTTTTTCTCTTTCTTTTTTTTTTTTGCATCCAAACCCAGGAAGGCAAAGATATAGACTTTAATGATGTACTTTTCAAAAAAAAAAAACCAAATGTGACTCATGCAAAACACTTGCTAAACGACAATGAATGGAATGAAAGTAAAGGCTCAAAGGGGTGAACAAAGGTTAAATGAAGTGGTTTGTGTTTGGGTAAAGGTTTAGAAATGAATGCCCCTATCATCTTCATAAACCTAGGTATTAAAGCGGCTTTGAAAAAGAATCTAGACAAGTTCTAGAGGTTAACCAAAACTAGATGAAAATCACACAAGATGAGAAAGAATATATGGCTCAACAATCCTTCTATCAAGGCTTTCTCCAAGATGTTTCCTCCTTAAGGGTCAAGCTATGAGACAAGGTTAATAACACTACACCAAAGGCATTCTACTATGCTAACCAACTAAGAACAGAAATCACTCAAATCAAATGCAATCAAACTCAGCCGTGCAATATTCACAAGCATTGTGCAAAAGGATTTTAAAAGAGATGCCCAAGGATTACAAAAGTCAAAATTCAGCAACAGACAAAACAGCAACTCGCCCATACAGCAGTGCAGAACACTGAGGCGAATGAAAACAGGAGGACATAGAAACTAGTAGCAAAATTCCCAAGCAAGAATCACTCTCAAATCATGTGATGCAATTTAGAAATCAACCAATAAGGCAAAGAAGAGAGCAATTATAGCAGCAATACTTAGGAAACAGGTGCAAATCCAAAGGCAAAATTTTTTTTCCAAGAGAAAGCTCAACAACTCAACAACAATCCCTCCCCCACACTTGATCAATACATTGTCCTCAATGTAAGAAAAACAACATCATCTTAACCTAAACTCTCAAGTAAAGTGGAAGTTGTGAAGTCCGATTTGAAACCGAAGCACAACACGTCACTATCACGAAGAAGGGAGAAGGAGAGGTAGGATAAGATAATATGAAATGAAAATAGACAAGTACAAATCAAGTGATCAGAAGAGATGGTAGAATCAAGAGGAAACAAACAAACAACTACTAAACATAAATAGCTACAACTACAACTACTGGAAAAGTTCCCTCCCCCACACTTACTCCTAACTATCTCAGCAAACAGATATCACCAGCAATACAACAGAAAGTAAAAGAGTAGGGTGGAAGGGAACAACCGGGTGATCAGGGGGTCTTTGATCCTCGTGGTAGTGCTTCAGCAGATGGCCTTTGACTTGTGAAGTTATATCGGTCTCCTCATCTACAAGCTCTATCGTGCCAAAGGGATATACTTTAGTAACTCTAAACGGACCTTCCCACTTGGTGACAAACTTCCCGGGCATCAGCTTCAACCGGGCTTTAAACTTCAGAACCTTGTCACCTTCATAAAACTGCTTCCTCAAAATCTGTTTGTCATGAATCATTTTTAGCTTGTCTTTGTAGATTCTGTCATTGTCATAGGATTCAAGTCTCATTTCTTCAAGTTCTTGGAGTTGCATCTTCCGATTGACTAGTGAAGATTCGAGATCTGCATCACATGCCTTGATTGCCCAATAAGATTTGTGCTTGATCTCCATAGGTAGATTGCAAGCCTTGCCATAGAGTAATCGAAAAGGTGACATGCCTATAGGGGTCTTGTAGGCAGTCCTATAAGCCCAAAGAGCTTCCTCAAGCCTTTCACTCCAGTCCTTACAGGATGGTTTCACGATCTTCTCAAGTATTCATTTCACTTCCCGGTTAGAGACTTCAGCTAACCCATTCGTCTGAGGGTGATAAGGAGTGGCCAGCTTGTGATTGACTCCATGTTTAGCCAATAGAGACTTGATGGTCCTGTTGCAGAAGTGTGTTCCTTGGTCACTGATGATTGCTCTTGGAATACCATACCTGCAAAAGATATGAGAACGTAAAAACTTGGCAACAGTAGAAGCACATCTTTCCTAGTTGGCACTGCCTCTACCCATCGAGACACATAATCTACTGCAAGTAATATATATGAAAACCCAAAAGATGAAGGGAAGGAACCCATAAAATCCATGCCCCACACATCAAAGATTTCACAAAAATGCATAGGTCTTAGAGGCATCTCATGCTTCCTACCCAAATTCCCAAACCTCTGACACTTATCACAAGACTTGCAGAAAGAATAAGCATCCTTAAATAGAGAAGGCCAATAAAAACCACACTTTAAAACCCTCCTAGCAGTCCTATTAGCACTAAAATGCCCCCCACAAGATAAAGAATGTGCAAAGGTAAGGATAGAGTGGATCTCATTATGTGGAACACAACGTCTGATGATCTAGTCACTGCATTGCTTCCACAGGATTGGAGCATCCCAGATATAGTATCTTGCCTCCCTCTTCAGCTTATCAATCTAAAATTTAGACATAGAAGGAGGTACAAGGTCAGTGACAAGATAATTAACTATATTAGAGTACCAAGGCTCATGAACAGCCAAGGCAAAAAGTGCAGAATCAGGAAATGAGTCAATAACAAGATCAGAAGAGTCAACTCCCTGTGTGCCTTCAGGTAACCGACTAAGGTGGTCAGCTACATGATTCTCCACTCTGGCTCTATCTCTAATCTTGATATCAAACTCCTGTAGCAGCAAAGCCCATCTCAGCAGTCTAGGTTTAGACTGAGGCTTCTTAAATAGGTACCGAACCGCTGCATGATCTGTAAAGACAACCACTCGAGAGTTTATTAGATATTGTCTAAACTTATCCAAAGTAAAAATAATAGCAAACAGTTCCTTCTCTATGGTGGTATAATTCACTTGAGTGGAATCAAGTATCTTGGAGGCAAATGTGATGACTGTAGACTGTTTCTCCTCTCTCTGTCCAAGCATGGCACCTACTGCAAAGTTAGAAGCATCACAAGACAACTCAAATTGTAAATTCCAGTTAGGTGCAGTGAGAATATGAGGTGAAACAAGCATAGATTTCAAAGTGTCAAAAGCATGCCTACACTCATCATCAAATTTAAATTCAACATCTTTTTTCAACAAGGTAGAAAGAGGCAAAGCAACTTTACTAAAATCCTTAATAAAGCACCGATAGAAACCTGCATGCCCTAAAAAAGACCTCAAATCCTTTAAACAAGTAGGATAAAGAAGGGATGAAATAATTTCAATTTTAACCCTATCAACTGCTATCCCCTTTTAAGAGATGAGGTGACCTAAGACAATCCCTCTATCAACCATGAAATGACACTTTTCAAAGTTCAAAACCAATTTCTTATTGATACACCTTTCAAGAGCCTGCTCTAGGCTATTCAAGCACTCCTCAAAACTCTCACTGTAAATAGTGAAGTCATCCATAAAAACCTCCATGTTTTGCTCTAGAAGATCACTAAATATCGCTATCATGCACCTTTGAAAGGTGCCTGGAGCGTTACACAACCTAAATGGCATCCTTCAATAAGCAAAGGTACCAAAAGGGCATGTAAAAGTAGTCTTGTCCTGATCTTTAGGAGCGATAGGCACTTGAAAATAGCCAGAAAAACCGTCAAGAAAACAATAGTGAGACTTTCCTAAAATTCTTTCCAACATCTGATCTATAAAAGGTAATGGAAAGTGGTCCTTTCTCGTAGCATCATTCAACTTCCTATAATCTATACACACTCTCCAAGCATTTTGAACCCTAGTTGGAATCAATTCATCATTTTCATTTCTCACTACTGTGATATCGCTCTTCTTTGGTACTACTTGTACCGGACTTATCCACTCGCTGTCTCATATGGGATAGATGATCTCAGCACTCAACAACTTTGAGACTTCCTTCTTAACCACATCCAAAATGAGAGGATTTAGTCTCCTCTGTGGTTGCCTAACTGGCTTGGACCCTTCATTCAAAAGGATCCTGTGTGTGTAAACTGATGGATTAATTCCTGGAATATCCCCTAAAGACCATCCTATAGCCCCTTTATGACTCTTCAACACAGAAATCAATCTTTCTTCTTCAGAACTACTCAAAGAACTAGAAATAATAACAGGCAATTTAGAATCAGCAGCAAGAAAGACATATTTCAAATTAGGGGGGAGGGGTTTCAATTCTAAATCAGGAGGTTGCACAACAGAAGGAACTAATTCTTTTATGTCAAGTGCATTCAATGCAAGTGGCATGTCCATGTGGCTTGGGGAAGGAGATATAAGCTCATCATGATGTGTATGTCCTCCACTTCCTAACTTAGTGCCATTCTTGGATGACCTACAAAAAGAAGGATCGGTATCAATTTTATCAACAGAAACATCAAGTAAATCACAAGAAAGAGTGGGATTAGAAGTGACTAAGTCAGTAGCAAACTTGTTGCTAGCCTCTTCTAATGTTCCAACACCACTCAAAGGAGAAGCTACTGGTGTAGCTTGTGTAACAGCTCCTTTATCATCAGTACCTGCAGAATCAACAAACTCGCCTTTCTCAAGGCTATCATTAAGTGTAATGCTCAAGGCAGAATCACAGTTAAGACAAGATGATGCATCAAAATCATGAGAGATGGAAAGGAGGTGATCAACTTCTAAACAATTAACACACACCACGTCACCATAACATGAGCAAAAAGAAGAAGAATGAGGGGTAGATAAACAAGTAAATCCATCATCATGCTCAACAATCTCGTCATACCAGTCATGTTCATGCATCTCAGATTCATGTAAATCATCAACATCATTAACAACACAATCAATCAAATTAACACCCAAGTAAGAACAATCTGCATAACCTTGACTCATAGCATAAAAAATGTTGAAGGTAATCTGTTGGTCTCCAAAGCCCATGGTAATGACCCCGTCTTTCACATTAATTATAGTTTGGACTGTTCTAAGAAAAGGTCTTCCTAGAATCAAAGTGCTATCGGCTTTAATTTCATCAGTCATACCTAGCACATAAAAGTCAGCTAGGAACACAAGACCCTTCACTTGCACAAGAACATCCTCAAGAAAGCCCTTAGGATGTCTCACAGTCCTATCAGCTAGACCTAGCACAACACTAGTGTCTTTCAAGGCATGGATACCTAAACTCTCATAAATAGAGGTAGGCATAACATTTATGGCTGCACCTAAGTCTAGTAAGGCATGTGAAATGTTTGTTTTGCCTATGGTACAGGGAATAGTATAGGAACCCGGGTCTTTACACTTAATAGGTAGTTGTGGCTTGAAGATAGCACTAACACTAGACCCCAGTTGGATTCTCTCACTATGCCTATACTTCCTCTTGTTTGTACATAGATCTTTCAGAAACTTAGCACACTTAGGCATCTTCTTAATCAAATCAAGTAATGGCACATTAACCTCAAGTTTGCTAAACATTTCAAAAAGCTCATCATTATCTTTCTTTTCAACAACTTTCTTACTCATGAGATATGAATGAGGAAAAGACAAGTCAGAAATATTTATCTCATCACCCTTGGGAGGTGATCCTTTCTCTATTGGCTCTTTGGATTGAATGGAGGTCTCTTGAGTGGCCTTGGGAATGTCTTGAGTGGTTTTAGAAGGAGGAGACTCAACTTCTATCTCTTCATCAACCGGTTCTTCATCCTCTTCATCTTTTTTGAATTGCACTTTCTTAGCACCAATTTCCTTACCGCTTCTCAATATAATTGCATTCAAAGATTTAGGATTTATCACCGTGTTGGAAGGCATTGAACCACTAGCCTTAGCTTGCTGTTCACTCATACCATTTGACAACTTAGTGACATAAGAAGTCAAATTAGAGGTTTTAGTTTCCCATTGCTCTATCCTATTCTCTAGGGCTGCAAATCTCGCTTCAGATTTAGCTTTAGACTTAGATATGCGCTCAGTCATTGCCTCAATGCCCTTGAGTATTCAAGAGAACCGCTCATCATCCTTAGACTGTGATTGTTGTAGGGTAGACATGACTCTAGAAGATTCTCCTTGTAACCCTCCATAGCAAGATTTCCCTTGAGGAACCATATTCCCTTGAAATCCCTCTTGAACCTGCCTATTGTCACCTCCTCCCCATTAGAAATTTAGATGAGCTTTCCATCCTTCATTATATGTGTTTGAGTATGGGTTCCATTGCTTAGATTGATTGGCCCTTTCTTGATACATGGCAAAAACTTCCTCATATCTATGAGGGCAAACAATAGAGATGTGCATAACAGAGTTACAATGCTCACAACTAGGTGCAGTCATCTCCATAGAATTAGGAGTTCGAGTGTCAATAGGGAAAGTGTGAGATGCAAGCTTACTCAACTGTGTAGTCAAAGCAGCAATTTGAGAAGTGAATGTGTCCAATTGAGGAATGTAGACTGAAGAAGGATTAGCATGCATTGCATTGATATTTTTAGACTCCCTAATGCTATACTGTTGATGGTTCAATGCCATTTTCTTGATAATTTCCCATGCCTCCTCAGCAGTTAAATCAGTGAGAGAACCCCCAGAAGCAGCATCCAACATCCCCTTTTCTTGGGTCTTAAGTCCATCATAAAAGTATTGGACTAACTGCTCATCTGGAATCTGATGGTGTGGACATCTAGAAAACAAGTCCTGAAAACGGTTCCAGTAGTCATAAAGTGACTCATCATAATCTTGCTTTGCAGAGTAGATCTCTTTTCTCAATGTAGATGTCCGGGAAGCAGGGAAATACTTCTCCAAGAATGCTTTTCTGAGGTTGTTCCAATTATGGTAGGCATCTGCCATATGCCTAGGCAAGCTCATGTACCATTCTTGCACTTTGCCCTCCAGAGACAAGTGGAATACCTTCCAAAGAACCTCATCCAGATTATCCCCAACCGGCTTCATGCTAGCACATACCATAGAGAGAGATTTCAGATGATTGTACGGGTCCTCACCTGTCAAACCATAAAATTTAGGCAAAGAATTAAGTAGTGGACCTTTAATCTCAAAATTAACATCAACATTAGGGCATGTAACATTAAAAGGATCATAATTTGCATCAGAAGTAGTGGCTTCCCTAATGGTTCTTCTTCTAGGGTTATCTCCATTATTCTCTCCTACTCTATCATGTTCCCCATTATGTCCATTGCCCCCTCTGTCATTACCACCATTGTTGTTACCATTAGGATTATTAACTGTTTCCATTATGTCACCTAAGTCAACCACCAAATCTAGATCAGTTAAATTGTCTAGTTCAACCTCACTAGTCCTCTCTACCCTTTGGTCTTGTCTAACTTCCCTTAAAGAACTTTGAAGTTCAAGATTGGAAGGAACTAGGGTTTTAGACCTACCCTTTCTTGGCATAAACAATCAATCAACCATGAGCAATTAAGCAAAAGAAAACAGATGAATGCAATGCAATGCAAGTGTATGTGTATGAGAATGAAAAATGCCATGAATGAAAAATCAAGATATTTAGTTGTATTTTTGAAATTTTTTTTCTATGCAAAGGAAAAAAAAATGCTATGAAAAATTAAAAGAAACAAATGCAAACTACTAAAGAAAATGCAAAAACTAACAAAAATGAAAACTAAAAAGGCTCAAAAAATGAACCCCAATCAAGGCTACTTGACACTTAATTACTAGGGAACCAATTTCTTGGCTCCCCGGCAACAGCGCCACTTGAAGAGAGCCTTTGTCATTCACCTTGGAGTTGCCAATCAAAAATAAATCCAAGCAATGCAATATAGTGCAAAACTCGGGTCGTTTCACTTTGAGGAGCCTTTATTTGAAATCCTAAGCAATTAAGTATCAAAAACAAAGAATTGAGTTTGAAAGGGATTGATTTTCTTTTTAACTAACTAATTGGCAAAATTTAAAAGGATGTAAAATGAGTAAGTAATTTTTGGATTTTTAGTTTATAAAATGGATATGAATGAAATAAACAAAGAGAGTTAACAAGTGACAGCAAATGGAAAAGCAATCCTCTAGCACAATGATTTAAGCTATCATTACTTCAATTAATTTAGGAGTTAGCTAAATTCAAAAGACTCTAAGGGCCATCCCTTAGACTCAGTTTAATTAGAATAATCAACACCAAGCCACCTTGCATATTAATTACTCACAATTAAACTGTTTCGGCACAATTAGCCAAAAAGAATCAAGGAAAAGCAATTAACATTTTTAGTCCAATAACCAAGCCACCTTGAATTACCACTGAATATTCACAATAATTTCAAAACATAGTCTGACCCAATACAATGTAAAGAAATTAAAGCTAATCACAGCATAATGTTAAATGCTAATCAAAGATTCCAGCAGCTACAACCAATCTCAATACAAATATAAATCATCACAGCACATTCAAACATTATAAAATTCATTCTAAGACCTAGAAATCACAATTATAATGTAGGAAATAAAGATTGGAAGAGCTGAAACTCCCCTTTGAAGCTCCAAATTCAAGCCATAAACACTGTTCTAGAGAATTTGAGGATTTAGCTACTCTTAATCATCACAACCTAGAGCCAGGAATATGGGTTGGGGCCCGCGGGCCAGCCTTCCAACCCGCCATAAAAGAGCGAGTTAGGGTTGGCATTTTGCCAGCCCGCCAAAATGCAAGCTACTCTAGCCCACACCGCATAACCCGTGGGCTGTGGCGGGCTAGCCCGCGGGTTAGCGGGTTGGCCCACCTAACCCACCACCTTTTTTTTTATTTTTCATATAAATAATATATTATTATATTTGAAATTTTTCTTCTCTCATTTACATCTCAATTTTCATGTTACATAATACATATGTAAACAACAAATATTTTTTAAAAATAAGCACACCATATTTGTAGCAAAAATTTAATAACTACAATCAAATATAAGATAATATTTATTATAGAAAAAAAGTATTCTAGAAAAATATGGTGAATGAACTTTAAAAAAAGTTAGATAAATGCACTTCTAATTTATTAAAAGATAGTGTTTTTTATCAAACATGACATTTGTATAAGAAAATTATAAAATTTATCACTTGATAAGTTGATGTTGAATGTTAGTCATGTAAAATATTTGTAATATATTGTTTTATATTTATATTGACTATTTTATACTTGTAATTACTTTTGAAATTTTGGATCACCATTTATTAGTTTAAAAAATTAAATAAAAATAAGATTTAAAAATTGAGAATTAAAAAAAAAAAAAAAGATGGCGGGCTGGCAGGCTGGCCCGCCAACCCGCTGTGGCGGGTTAGGGTTGGGACTTTTCCAGCCCGCACTGCATAACCTGCGGGTTGTGGCAGGCTGGCCCGCAACCCGCGGGTTGGCCTGTATTCCCAGCTATATCACAACCACAGCTCCAACAAACCAATTCGGTTCAGCCATGAAGAACAAAGAAGATGAATGCAGGGGTGTGATCGTTGTGGAAGCTCACGCTGAATCCTCTTCCTTCACGCCACTGGTTTTGTTCATGCTGCTGCCACTCTGTTTTACTACTAGGTCCCTCGCGCCGTCCAGCTTGCCGTCATGAGCTCGCTATGTGTCTACGTCCTCCTCTGCTCTCAGCTCGCTGGTGTGTGTCTCTGTTTTTTTTGCTGTCTATTTTCTTTTCCCCACGCTGTCAGTTCGTGAGCTGTGTTTGTCTCCGTCGCACGCCCCCTGCCACCAGGAAGGTTCAACAGAGAAGAATGAGAAATGCTCCTTGGACTTGCGCCATCGGCCCTCTGCTCGCTGGTTCATGCGTGCGCCTCCTCTATTTTTTTTTCCTTCTCAGCCGCCGTCCAGCTCATGCCTTCTCCCTCCGCATGTGAGTGATTATAGAATATTAGGTTGGGGGAGGGCAAAACGTTACGTTTTGCTCTCCCCTTTTATTATTGTTATATTTTTTTTCCTTTTTTATATTTTTTTCTTTTCTTCTTTTTTTTATTTTTAAATCTTCCAAAAACCTGCAAACAAAATTCAAAAATAAGGTAGCATTAATTATCCTCAAAAAACCAATTACTCACAATTAAACCAAAATATGACAATTTTGCCCCTATAAAATAATAATTCAAAATAAAATAAATTAAATCAATTAAGGCAAAAAGGGACCAATTAAGTTGACAAAACTCATATAAAAGATACCAAAATATATAAAAAAAATTGAGTTTGTCAGTATCTATCAATCGTATCAAACATATTAACACTGTTGATTACATGACATGTGGCCCCATAATCAAGAATCAAATAAGATTCACAAAAGGCTTTAGGAAGAGCAGCAACCAAACCTGAAAAAGTCTCGTCAGGGTTGTCAATCACGCCTACCGCGATATCATCTTGTTCCTTCCTGAGGAGTTTGAGAATTTGATCGTACTGCTCATGTGTGATGGACACTTGTTCAGGTCGGGGGACAGAAGTAGAAGGAGAGGAGTTAGGAGTGTGAATGGTAGTAGATGCTTGGGTTTGCTTTGATCGGAAGTTAGGAGGAAATCCCACAAGATGATAACAATGATTCTTTGAATGTCACTTCCGGTGGCAATAGGTACATTCCTCCTGTGACCGTCCTCTCCCCCTTCCTCAACCTCTTCCTTGTCGACCTCCTCTTGCAGCCATAGTGGCACTATCAACCAGTGGGGGAACATGATAGGATAAGAGCTGCTGTTGGGACTCATCTTGACAGATAATGTAGTACACTTGATTAAGTAACGGTAGAGGAGATTAGAGTAAAATTTGTGTCCTGGCCTGGTTATGAGTCTCATTGAGTTCGGTAAGAAATTGAATGAGTCTTTGTTGTTGGATCATTTGGGCATATTGTTGTGTCGTAGAACATTCACAAGTGGGTTGTGGGGTGATAGCGTTGAACTCATCCCACAAATCTCTGAGTTTGGTAAATTATTCAGAAACACTCATGGTGCCCTGAGCTAAAGAAATGACAGCTTTGTGGAGGGCGAAAATACGTAAGCCATTAGCCTTGTGAAATCGTTCCTTCAAGTCAAGCCAGATAGATTGAGCATTATGAGAGAAAATGATACCAGGAGCAATCTGCTTGTCAATTGAGTTAATGAGCCAAGAAAGGACGATAGCATTACATCGGTCCCAAAGATCATGGTGTGGTGACTCTTGTTGGTGGCGGAGCCAAGTTCCATCAATAAACACAAGTTTATTCTTGGCAAACAGTGCTAATCGCATGGATCTACTCTAGATTTCGTAATTTTCGGTCCCTTTCAGAAGCTGGGGAACCAATGTGAGGGATTGGATGTTGAAGGGGTGCAAATATAAGGGATGTGTGAAATCAATGGTGGACTTAGTAGACAGTTGGGTTTCTTCATCTTTTCCCATGGTTGAAGAAAATTCAGAAGGAAGGAAGATGGTGAAACGGAAGCAATCTTTACCAAAAAAGATGGTCAACTTCTAGACGGTACCTTTAAGATCCGTCATGCGATAACTAACAGAGCAAGACGACAGAATACCTTTAAAAGAAAAAACTTTAAGATTGATTGCGAGCGCGAGCCACAGACTGAAACAAGGCGGCGAGGGCAATCATTCACAGATGGGATTTCAAGACACAGCACGTTACTGTGGATCCATCTTTCATGACGATGATGTCATAATTGCCTAAACAGGTTGACGGAAAATTACTTAGAAACACTTAGAAACAGGCTCTTGGATCTCTGGCCTGAACAACCGAGCTCTAGATACCATGTTAAGATGGGCTAGAGAATTCAAGACTGAATAACCTGCATTTCATTCATCGATTAGGCTAAAGCCCACTAAACATATATGTCAATTCGAATAGATTGGGACCTCTACTTATGCACTTTGGCCCAATGACTAAAAGTCCTATTTAACCCTGAACAAAACAAGTAAATCACAACACTGTACATCATGTATCTTAACAATGGGTTTGTTTAGTTGGATTGCCCTTTTACTGCCAATAAACAGAGCACCATGATCAATGCCATTCTAATTCCGCTCACCAACGATGTTGCCACTGATATCCTTAAAAGGCGAAGATGAATTAAAAGAATTAGGGGATTTTGTCAGCGATTTGGTTAGTCCAAAGGAGAGAGTGAAAACACGATTCTTTGATTTGTGAACAGAGATGGATGGGAAGAGTGTCGGAGATTAACGTCGTTAACGCTGATGTGTATAAAACATACAGTCGGCAACTATTTATTGGTGAACTGGATGTACATGATATAAGGAACTGGAGGTAAGTTGTCTCCTAAGTGGAGTGGAAAACATATTTACTTGCATTAATCCAATTAATGTTCTCCCTTTCTCCGAATAATTTATTTATGTATCTTAATCAAAATCTCCTTTTTGTTAAGTTTAAACAAACGGGCCAAAATTTTTGATCTTTTAAGTGAGGTTGGGTTTCAACTCAACGCCAAAATAACAAGAGGTTGCTGCTCGAATGTCACAATTATGTCCCTTCACTCAGGTTGGGGGGGAAAAAAACAAAGAAATGTCCCTTCAGCGCAAAAAAAAGGGATGCTTTAGATCCCTTATGTTGCACGTATAATATCTCTCATGCTACTCATGTTTTTTCGATTTTTAATGTAAGAGGTAATTAGCTAATTTAAATATATTAAAAAAACCAAATAAATTATTTAATTATGAAAAATATGAAATGATCTTTCGAAATATTTTTATGTAATATTAATTTATATAGCAGTTTATAAATTAGATAAATTAATTTGGGGGAAAATAATAAGTACTCTTCTGGTTCTATTTATAGGATAGAAAGAAAAGGTATTTTTTTGTCTTATTTATAAGGCACCGAGAGAAATTTTTTTTGCATGGATGTATAATTTTATCTCTTATTTATTATTGTGTTGATTTTATTTACACGAGATATAATGTATATTAAATAAGGATAAAGTTGAAAAGTTATTAAATTTTAAATAAGACTTAATGAAGTTTAAGGTTTTTCTTAGTCTGTGTGAAACATGCTGGAAGTGCCTTATAAATCGGACCAGAGGAGTACAAGAGATAAACTAGATTAAGATGTTATAGTTAGGATTAAAATTAATTTCCTAATTAGTTCCTATATTTAAAAATGGAGCAGCATCACATAGTTCCAGCTGCACTTATAATCTGTTTGTTGAATAAAAGTGTTGTAATTTTAAGCGATTGAAATAAATAAGTAGCATTAGATATATTGACAGAAAAAAAAGAAAAGAAAATTAAAGGAAAGTAATTGATCATCAAAAAAGAAAATTAAAGGAAGGGAATATGAATAGGACTTGACTCATGAGTCACTAACTCATTGTGTGTGTATTTTGGTAAACACATGTATCCTTCTATTAGAAATAATTTTATTCGAGGCACTGTCTAACACTAAATATATACATCTCTCTCAGAAGAGATTTGAACATTGGTTCATCACACTGTGAGAGATTAACACCTTCTGCTAGAGACAACTTATCATTGGAAACTCACTCTGTGTATGTTTCGCAGCAAGAATAACTTTTAATAGTTGGGGCCAAAAAAGGAAAAGAGAAGAAATTAAACAACTTTTAGTCTATTATTATATTATCACGTGAAGCTGTGCTCGCACTAGAGCCATCAAAACGGGCCGAGCCCATCGGGCCAGCCCTTTTAAGCCCTTTTAAGTGGAGGGCCGGGCTTGTATTTTAGGTGGTTTAAAAAGAAATTAGGCTTAAAAAGGCTAGCCCTATAGGGCTCAAAAATAAAAGGGCCAACCCTTTAGGGCCAAAGGCTAACCGTTTTAAACCCGCCTATTTTTTTATTATTATCAATATATTTATAAAGTTATAGATTAGTTTTTTATGAATAAGTTTAAATTAGAAAAATACTTAGAAGAATCAATACTCAAGCAAGATAATTGAAAAGAATTAGATGTCTTGGACTTGTGGAAGAACAATTAAAATCAATTTTTAATTCTTTCAAGAATGGTAGCTGATATTCTTAACATTTTAATCACCATAATAGTTGTAAAACTTTTCTAATTCGAACAAATGTTCAGGCTCTTATTTGTACTTATAATTACTGCATTGTTTTATTTTAGATAAGGTAAATGAAGACAAAAACCTTAATATTTTTATCACTAAAGAAGAGCTCACTTGTAGTAAAGAACAATCAAATATTGCTGATCTTGATGATACTGATGAAGATGAAGATAAAGATAATAATTATGTTGATATTGTTAATCTTTAACTGCTAGGTTTTATCTTTCTGTTTTTCGTGTTTTGTTAGATTTTGATTTTTTAAAATTTTGGATAATAGTTTATTGGCATTTAATTTTTTTTCTATACACCACTAATTTATTTTACTTATATTTATAATTTGAATAAAAAATCTTAGAAGTTTTGTTGTTTTATTTTTTATTTTAAAATAATTAAAAAGAATTTAAATTTTAAAAAATAACATAAAAGGGCCAGCCCTTTTAAGTCCTAAGCCCACATGTCCAAGGGCCGGGCTTTAATAATTAGATAATTTTAAGGTATGTGGGTTTTAAAGGGCCGGCCCTTTTAGGCCCTGACCCTTCAAGGGCTAGCCTTTTAGGGCCGGGCTGGCCCTTATTGATAGCTCTAGCTCGCACCCAGAACATTCTAAAGTCTAGGTTGTTGGAAGGATTTTTTGACGGAAATGGAACAGGAAAGAGGATAGAAAAGGCAACATGAAAATGAATGGGAAAGAAAAAGTAGTAATGCGAAACAGAAAAGGAAAGAGAATCGGAATGAGTTTTAAAATTATGTTTTTTATATATGACAGTTAAAATTAATGAAAAGAAATCTCGAGATATATATATATATATATATATATATATATGACTTTTATTTGGGACGTATGAATTAATCAAGCATGAAACTATAAGGGAAGCCAGCAACATTGAACAGACCATAATGCCCTAATACAAAAGGAAGCAGATGGGAATCTGACAATTCCCTCTCCATTTCCATTTCCAAAGAACAAATTCCTTCCAACCAAACAGGCCTCAATGATTTTCTTTTGAGGCGATATATATTTCTCTTTATTTTGTTTGACGTCAGAAGCTTTCACGACAAAATCACCTTTTTTTTTCAATAGTGATGGGAGGAATCACCCACGTCCAAAGAAAAAAATACTAGGAATCACTTTTTTCATAATTCCTTGAAAAATAAAGTATGCGTAGTGCAAAACTTTAGTTAAAGAAAAGGAATGGCTCAATCAAAATGACCCTTGTTTTTGTTATTTTTTTGAGTGGACAAAATGGCCCTTCTTTAATTTGTTGACTATAAAAGAAGAATGATAAGAACACATCGTGTTAAAGGTGGCAAGAATAATATCCTAATGAAAATAATGATCTAACTAAGTCCATTACAAATCCAATCTTTAAATTAATTAAGATAAGACGTCAGTCCTTTTATTCATGGAAAGTAATATTCCTAAAATTCATAAATGATTATCCTTGAATTTATAAGAGCAGATGCATAAATTCATGAGACTATCTATTCACGATTTATTTTTTTTAACTGCAAACTATTAACTTGATTTTCATCCATGTATCAATATCAGTAATGAGATTTATGACAAATTCTATTATTTATGAATTTTAAGTAATGCAACTCATTTTTTAAACTCCTTATAATACATAAGAAAACATTGGCCCTGCGGCAAATGCTTTTCTAACGAACTTTTTCCTTTCACTCACTCTAGTCATTATTATTATACACTATTTAATTTCCTTCGTTTCTTTTGAATATTTTCGAAAATGAGATGATATAAATCGATTAATGAGCTGTAATGACTAAGTATTCTTTTGATATTTTGTCTCCAATTGTCAGTATCTGTAAGCACTTTTTCTAAACATACTGTAAAGATGTCTGATAACCCCCAAAAAAAAAAAATCCCAGAATATCATGAAGTTGTAATGTTATGATAAAAGACGAAGAGACTTCACTTTAGGAGGAGGGAAAGTCATGTTTTTGTAATAGATTATATGGTAAAGCAATCTAGTTTGGAAAATGAAGATCTATATGTCTAAAAGTTGAGGAAAAAACCGTGTGAACCCAGGGACAGGGTTGAATATAATAAAATGTAGCCAATTCAGGGGGCACATATTAACCTGCCTTATCCCCATAGAATTTTCTCTTCTGCTGATCATTTTTTAATAGTTAATGTATGTATATGCGTACCTACTATATCCATATGCTTAAAATTTGTAAATTTGTCACATTTAGTGCATTGTGTATCATATTATTTTTACATATATACACTTCATGGGTCTGCAGCATAGCTTAAAAAAAAAAAAAAAAAGGAACAAAACAAGAGGAAGCAACGAAATCTAAACTAGATTAGTTGATTGCTCGTATACTTGGTAATATGATTTAGAAAAAGTGTCGGATACACGATAATGTTGTGGGTGTATAAAGAACAAAACAATAGGTACAGATGTAAACTAAAAAGCATATTATTTGACTAGTACTTACAATTACAAAGCCAAAAATTGCAAGAAAACTTGAACATGAAATGCCCAAAAATGATGGTTATAAATCTTCCCAGTGATTGAAATAAATTAGGTAAATATAATTCTTAGATATTCAAAAAAAATGTCAAAAGATGGGTTGTTATAGTTCTTGACTTGTGGGTCTCCCCACTATAAGAATACAACTTTATGTCCATTGTTAAGCAACTTGACTTAGAATTCAATAATGTGGGATATTTACTGGAACACAGCCCTTCATTTTTGGAAAGTCACACTTCACTAAAAGAAAAGGAATCAAGGAAGGAGACAAGATAAGCTAGCCATATTTTTCTTCATATATGATTAATTAAAGCATGCATATAATGCATTACTTTAGATAAAGAGAAAGAAGTGACTCAATCAATTGATGACCACATCTTAGGATTACAGTCAGAGCACATCGAATAAAAACCACCAGAATAACATAGTAACAAATATAATAACATAACTGAGTCCATGCGTTAATAATCAGCTTTAAAATAGGACGTTAGTGCATTCACGCGTGGAAAGTTTCTTTATTTTTCTCTGTCTCATCACTATGGCAATGAAATGCCGAATGGAGACTGATGTCTTGTAATTATTAGGTGCTTATGCATGACTGTCACAACATACTGATATACTCCCTTCGTCTTTTTCTTTTTCTTTTTTTTTTAATAAGCACTAACCACCATTCCCTTTGTTTCAAAATATAAACAATATTTATAAATTAGCTCAAATTTTTGTAGCAAATTTCATATTTTTCCTCTATTAAAGGCTTATTTTAATAGTTAATATATTTATTTTTTCCCAAAAAATCATTTTCAGATAATAAATATTGTTCTGAAAATTATATCTTAACATAATCTTTCTTCATCATACATTCTCTTTCTTTTATAATTTTTTTTTTAATTATAACAATTTTCTTATTTTCTTTCTTATACTCACTCCCAATAGATAAGTGTATTTTGAGACAAAAAATTTAATCTTTACATATTTATTGTCTTTAATCAATTTTAATTAAAATTTTCATCTACATCATTTAGTTGCTTATAGAAAGGGGACGGAGCGAGTATATTGTTGGCCAATTTCAATTTTTCACTTCGTCTTCGCAAGGTAAATATATAGCAGAAATGGAAAAATTGCATAAAACCTGATAATTAAGACTCGTATAGTGTGTGTGAGTTACGAATCTTTATGGATTTTATTTTCTATTTAATTTTGCTTTCATTATTTTTATTTTTATATTCTTTCGGAAGGAACATGCCCACCGACGAAACTTCCAATCTTTTGGAAAAGCAATCTCTCTCTGAAAGCAAGCGATATCAGTCATCATGCGTATCACATCATCCCAAGCATGCTTTTTTCAAACCAAAAAAAAGAAAAAGAAAAGAAATCATTTTGTAAAGATTTCTTATGATGGGACTGTGACCATGTTTGGCATCTCCCAGAATTTTTTTTTTCCCCCCAAGGGAATCTATTAACAAATAATGCTTGGCACATATATTGCAATGCTTCTTTCATCCTATTAAAGGGAATTTTTTTTAATCCTATTAAAAAATCACTTGATTAAATTTTTAGTATGGATATACTATTTTTTCTTTTATTTATTATAGAATAAATAATTATTTTTTAAAAAAGTGCATATAATAAATAGGAGTAAAGTTGAAAAATAATTATATTTCAATAAAGAGTTAATGTTATTAAATATTTTTCTTGATCTAAATAAAACATGCTAGAAGTCTTTTATAAATATGATCAGTATAATCAAGCATGGGGCACACATCAAACATGGAATATAGTGTGCTTTCTTTCATGATTTGATAAATCTCTTTTCATTCTTTTATTTCTCTTGTATGTCAAATAAATAATTGAAAAAGTATATGCTTATATTTCTTTTCATACCCCGGAAAATATATAATTATTTTCATCCATCCCGTCCCTTTAACTTCATTGTTTCTTTTTCTTTTGTCATTTAGAACTTTCATTATTCTCCATCCCACCGACATGCCAGCAGTCCCATATACATAGAGCTTTGAGAAACGAGCTTTGTTATTTACAATTTACAACATGTGAATAGTATGACATATTATATGCAAATATTATACTCTACATTAATTAATGACTAAGTTTTAGATTATATATCAACGGCATATTAATGCATATTAAAATTCACAGAAATACATATCCTGTCATTTTCAACTATTTTGTTTCTCACCTCTAGTACACAACGCAAGTTTTATACCCCAAGCTCTAAAAAAATAATGTAGCACTAAATGAAAACAAAAACCGCAGTACGAACTATGAGATAAATCAATATCAAATACCACATTCAGTTCTACATATACTGTAAACTAGTTCTTATATTCAAGACCGGAGATAGTATTTACAAGTAATGATAAAATAGATAAGAATATTAACCTAGATGATTGAAACAGAGAACTCACTAGTTAGCTTTAAAAAAAGGCACAATTATTACTAAAAATGAGGATCTAATCAATATTTGAAAAACAATAAAATTAAACTAATGTGAGATGTACATATGATACATATAGTTATTTTATATAATTCATTTTTAATGTGTATATTTCACACAAAAAATAATAAAAAAAGAATGATTTTATCCTCAAAATGATTAATTAGTTCACACTCAAAATAATTACATACTCAAAGCTTCAACCCTTTTGACAAAAACATAAGTTGACAAACCGTCTGGATCATTGAACCAGGCAGCATTCACCAGTTTTATCGATTATTTTCACTTTAGTTAATAAATTTTTCATGTCAATCAAACCAAACTGAAATTCAATTTCTTCATCTCTTCTTATAAAAAAAAAAAAATCTATGGTCTACCCTAAATTTCATAATAATGTTCTCTATTTCATCCACAACTGTCAAAAGTCAGAACACGATAGTCAAAAGTAGGAAAATGATAAATCATGAAAGATATGGGAAGTAATATAGTAGTATAATATAACATTTCTTATTAAAAATTTTAAGTATTTTGGTTACACTTTTCAAACTGTCTTAATAGTGTGACCGAATTTCTTTCATCTTAAAAGAAGAGCAGTAGATTTATTAAAATATTTAGTTTATGTACAGCATATTTGTCATAATGGCTGCTTTAATAAATTAGATTTATAGTGAAGCGCATTTATTTAAAGAAAAACAGTCTAAGGAAAAAGAAAGTAAACAGACAAGATGCAAAATATTATCTTTCAATTAATTAATGAAAATTTTGGCCAAAAAAAAAAAAATTAATTAATGAAAAAGTTGAAGAATATAACGGCTTTATAGGAAGGAAATGAATAAAATAGTCACACGAATAATTGGTGGCAATAATTGTAATGACGATTGATGCATAACGTCACAAATCACAATGATAGTGACAACCAGTGTTACATTTTTTTTTTTTGGTCGTTGTTAATCATGAAAATGGCATTTACTTTTGAGACCAAGTAAAAAGGCATCTTCACATTTTTTTATAACAACATGCTAGGCAAGTTGGTACAAGGTGATCGTCAGAACCAGAGTATATTGTTGAAGAAACTGGAGGTGTGTATCAGCTAGGTTCGAGTCGTGCTGGTAGACACTGTCTTTAAGAGTTATTCTGTCACTGTAGGTAAACATGAGTGCAGCACTCTCCAAGATTAAATGAACTCTTCCTGCAGAAACAAGGTGACAGAACAATAGAAAAATATAACCCAGCAGCACAGAAACACAGAGAGGGAAGAAGAGAAACGCAGAGGAGGAACAGATGCTCGAAAACTCAAGAGCGGGGTGCAGAACACACTATCCTGGACCGCTTTATATAGGCCTCGAGGACCTAACCGTTGGGCACCACCATAAACACGATTAACTCATCGGTTTCATACGTTACTGCAATACTCTATAATTATCCCTTCAGTTATGAACGCTGGGTATGTTTAAGAAATAAATTCCAGACGTTACTAGACATTAACCCATGAGAAACGGTTTAAGGATTAATGGAGGATTAATCATGGTTTGAAAAACTCCCAACATTCAGTAATCTTCGGCTGTTACAAAAATAAACGGTCAAAAGAGGGATTTTCTGATAAGCTCTTTTAACACCATTTTATAATTTAATTTTGCAAAAATGTTTTATAAAAAGTGCTCGGAATTGTTCTAATTCACGCGCAGGGGGGGAAATCACCAGTTTTCAACTGTGTTTTCCTCCGGTGGGCCATTGTCGTGTGCATGAGATCCTCCTTCTCCTCTAGGCCCATTCACTAGTCCAATAATGTATGATAATATTTATTCACTTGAGCTCCCTCTCTCTTGGGCAATGTAGGACTTCACTTTTGACTCACCCCTTTACATACACAACAATCCCCCACATGTGTCAAAAGGGAACACATACAGCCGAGTTACACATGGATATAACCATTTCAAGTCTAGTGTCTTTCGAACTATGAACCAGATCTAGACCAATAATACTTAACACATAGAGATGTTGGTGAAGCCTGCTTCTATGAACCAACAGCTCTTGGTATGTGCTAGAGGTATCAAGAGTCAAATTATACCCCCACAATTTCTACTGTTTACAGCGGTTTTGTGCGTTATGACGGCTATGCGCGTGCTCAGTTCTTAACGAATGCTCTAGAGATTTCGCCACAATCTCATGGGAGCAGCCCCACTCGACATTCATAAAGGTGATTTCATCAAGTGTACTTGCAATGAGCACACTATCCCGTAGGATTATGAAATCATTAAGAGTTTTCACTCAGCCTCACTAATAAATGCATTCTAGCACTTTCTCACATCATAGGAAGGGACTATGAATTTACAAAAGTGCTAGTAGAACTAACAGGCGACTTGTTCTTCCCATTTGAACCTTTTTCATGGGGTCTCCAATCACAAATGTTGGGTTTCCATCATTGTTAGTTTCATTCCCCTCGATGTTTTGATAATCTGTTTCTTCCCTGGGGGTTTCATAAACAGATCCGCCAGATTCACTTATGATCTCACAAAGTCGATTGAGACTACTCCATTTTTGAGCAGCTACCTTAGAATATCATGTCTCAATCGTATGTGTCTATTTTTACCATTGAAGGTTTTGTTTTTCACTGTAGCTATTGCAGCTTGGTTATCGCAATGCAAAGAGACTGATGGTGGTGGTTTTTCTCCCAATGGGATATTAGCCAAGAAGTTTTTCAACCACTCAGCCTCTGTACCAGCCAACTCCATAGCGATTAGCTCTGAATCCCTCGAGGATTTAGATAGAATGGTTTGTTTAGCTGACATCCACGATATTGCACCACCGCCAAGAGTGAATATATAACCACTAGTTGATTTGGTCTCCTTTGAATTTGAGATCCAGTTAGCATCACTGTATCCTTCTAATACAGCGAGAAATCCACTGTAGAGAATATCATAACTTATGGTACCTTTCAAGTATCTCAATACTCTTACCAAGGCCACCTAGTGTTCACTACTTGGACAGTGAGTATACTTGCTCAATCTACACACAGCATATGCTATGTCTGGCCTAGTGAAGTTCGCTAAATGCAACAGACTCCCAATAATCTGTGCATATTCAGATTGAGCCACTGATTCTCCTTTATTTTTAAACAAATTCACACTAGAATCATAAGGAGTACTCAACGGATCATCATCACATCCAAATTTTCTAAGAAATTTTTCAACATAGTGCTCTTGAGATAATAAAATGCCATTTTCATTTTTTGTTATCTTAACACCCAAAATAACTTTTGCTTTACCTAGATTTTTCATATCAAAATTGGTAGCAAGAAAACGTTTAGTTTCAAACACAACATCTGGACAAGTACCAAGGATTAGCATGTCATCCACATATAAGCAGATAATCACACAGTCATTATTCACAAGTTTGGTATAAACACACCTTTCTACCTTGTTAGTAGTGAAACTGCTATTAGTTAAGACTTGATCTAATTTTTTATGTCATTGTCTAGGCGCTTGTTTTAGGCCATATAAAGATTTCATAAGTTTACAGACTTTATTTTCTTGCCCAGGAGCAATGCACCCTTCAGGTTGTACCATGTAAATCTCTTCTTCTAAATCACCATTTAGAAAAGCTGTTTTAACATCCATTTGATGAATAAAGAGTTTATGAATTGAAGCCAAAGCAATGAGAATTCTTATAGAAGAAATTCTTGTCACTGGAGGAAAAGTATCAAAGTAATCAATGTTTTCTTTTTGTGTAAAACCTTTGGCTACTAGCCTTGCTTTATACTTATCGATAGAACCATCAGGAAAGTTTTTTTTCCCCCTAAAAACCCATTTACATCCAATTGGTTTTGCTCCTGGAGCCAAGTCAACTAAAACCCAAGTTTTGTTTTGTTTTAAAGAATCAATTTCAGCTTAAATTGCTTTTTTCCAAAAAAGTGAGTCTGGAGAAGAAGTCGCTTCATAAAAATTTCTAGGTTCATTTTGTACTAAATAAGTATAGAAATCATCTCCAAAGGAGGTTTCCTTTCTTTGCCTTTTACTTCTCCGTAAACTTTCTACTACACTTTCATTTGAGTTTTGCTCAGAAGAATTTTCAACAATTCTAGGGATACGCTCAGCTTTCAAAGGAAAAATATGTTCAAAAAATTATGTATCTTTAGTTTCAATAATAATATTTTGACCCAAAATATCACTTTTTAAAACCATAAAATGATAAGCTGTCCTTTGCTGAGCATACCCAATAAATAAACAATCAGCAATTTTAGAACCTATTTTCCTCTTTTTAGGGTCAGGTAATAGAACTTTTGCAAGGCACCCCCACACTTTTAAGTAATTAAGACTAGGAGCAAAACCTTTCCATAATTCATAAGGAGTTTTATTTGTTTTCCTATGGGTATTCTATTTTGTAGAAAACAAGCAGGCAAAATGGCTTCTCCTGAAAGGTTATCTGGTGCAATAGAGCTTACAAGTAAAGCATTCATCATTTCTTTTAGTGTTCTATTTTTCCTTTCCGCAACACCGTTAGATTCTGGGGAATATGGAGGAGTTACCTCATGAATAATTCCTTCTTTTTCACAAAAGTAATTTAATTGTAAAAATTCTCCTCCTCTATCAGATCTAACTCATTTAATTTTTCTGTCTAATTGATTTTCTACTTCAGCTTCATATGAAAGAAATTTTTCAAAAGCCTCGTCTTTATTTCTTAACAAATATGACTTTGTATACCTTGAAAAATCATCGATAAAAGTCACATAATATCTTTTACCACCTCTAGTCTCAGTTTGTTTCAAATCACCTAGATCAGTGTGTATTAAGGATAACAACTCAGTTTCTCTTTGAGTAGGAAAATGTGATTTTTTAGTTTGTTTTGTTTCTGCACATACTTCACAATTATTAAAAATATTATTTTTAATCCCTGATACTAGCCCTAGATGATAAAGCCTTTTTATATAAGATTTACTTATGTATCCTAATCTAGCATGCCACATATCAAAGGAATCAATATAGAACACAGGCAAGTACGCAGAAGAAGCATTTCCATTCATTTCAGCAATGTTCAATACAAACAATCCTTGATTACAATAGCCTTTCCCAACAAGGACATTATTCTTTGTCGTTACGATCTTGTCAGATTCGAATGACACCTTAACCTCAGCTTTCCCTAACAGAGCCACAAAAATCAGGTTAGCTCTAACATTAGGCACGTATAGACCTTCATTCAGTGCTAAGGTCTTTCCAGACGTGAGTTTCAGGACAACTTTTCCTTTTCCTAGAACTTTTGTGGTTCAGGAATCAGCTAGATAAATATGGTCTTCTCCTTCTTCAAAGCAGGTGAACATGTCCTTATTCGCACAGATGTGCCTAGTAGCACCTGAGTCTATCACCCACTTCCTCACATCGGAGATCACAAGGGCTTGTGAGACAACATCAATAATCTCATCGTCATCTCCTTCTACAAAATTTATGTTTGGCTTAGGAGGATTTCTACCTTTACAGTAATTGTTTTTACCAGCCCTTTTCCTGCACTGAGCTGCGTGGTGACCTGGCTTTCCACACACCAAGCAATCTCCTTTTTTCTTGAATTTGGGGTTAGAATCATTAGGCTTGTAATCAAAGTTTTTATTTCTAGGTTTAGTGTTGTACCTCTTATCCTGCGGCTTTGCTTCTACCAAATTTGCCTTTGTTGCCAACTCCTTTCCTCTAGCTGTCTAGATTACCTTTTGGTTTGTGTCCTCAATGATGATGTGTGTGATTAGGTCTAATAGTGAAAGTTGCTTCTGCTTATGCTTCAGTTGTTGCTTATGGTCATTTCATGAGTTTGGTAGCTTCTCGATCAGGACCCTGGCCATGAACTCATCTGGTAAATTTGTCTTCTCAGCTCGAAGCTCTTCCAGTAGCTTATGGTATTCATTGATTTGAAGTTTTATATCCTTCTCTTCATCCATCTCCCATTTGTAAAAGTTCCCAACCACGAACTTTTTCTTTCTAGCATCCTCAACAGTGTACTTCATGATCAGTGACTCCCATATTTTATGTGCCTCCTTGTATACACAGTAGACATCGAACAAGTCATTAGATAAAGTGTGAATGAGTGTATGTTGACAAACCTTGTTGGCATTCGCCCAAGCATTCTTTTGGGCCTGATCAGCATCAGTGGGGGGTTCAGGTTGGGTAAGAGCAATAGCAACTCCATGCATGTCAAGGACAATGTACACACGTTCCTGCCACCGTCTGAAGTACTTTACATCGAACACATCAATCTTGGAGACATCTGGGAATGGCTTGGGTAGTGGCACTGCAGTAAAGACAGGAGCATGGGCAACGTTGACAGTAGGGTCAGTGTTCCCAGCAGCAGCATCGTTACGGGACTCCATAGTAACTCTTAAGATTGTTGAGAAAACTGGAGGTGTGTATCAGCTAGGTTCGAGTCGTGCTGGTAGACACTATCCTTAAGAGTTATTCCACCACCATAGGTAAACGTGAGTGCGGCATTCCCTAGGATTAAACGAACCCTCCCTGCAGAAACAGGGTGATAGAACAATAGAAAAATATAACCCAGCAGCACAGAAACACAGAGAGGGAAGAAGAGAAATGCAGAGGAGGAACAGATGCTCGAAAACTCAAGAGTGGGGTGCAAAACACACTGTCCTGGATCGCTTTATATAGGCCTCGGGGACCTAACCACTGGGCACCACCATAAACACGATTAACTCATTAGTTTCATACGTTACTACAATAATTTGTAATTATCCCTTCGGTTATGAATGTTGGGTATGTTTAAGAAATAAATTCCACACGTTACTAGGCATTAATCCATGAGAAATGGTTTAAAGATTAATGGAGGATTAATCATGCTTTGAAAAACTCCCAACATTCAGTAACCTTCGGCTGTTACAAAAATAAACAGTTAAAAGAAGGATTTTCTGATAAGCTCTCTTAACACCATTTTATAATTTAATTTTGCAAAAATGTTTTATAAAAAGTGCCTGGTACTGTTCTAATTCACGTGCAGGGGGAGAAATTGCCAGTTTTCAACTGTGTTTCCCTCTAGTGGGCCGTTGACGAGTGCGCGAGATGCTTCTTCTCCTTTAGGCCCATTTATTAGCCCAATAATGTATGATAATATTTATACACTTGAGCTCCCTCTCTCTTGGGCAATGTGGGACTTCACTTTTGACACACCCCTTTACATACACAACATATATATGCCTTGGAATTTAAAGAGCATTTCTTTATGTATTTGTATATCCCGTATCAATAAAATCCTCACATCAATAATGAAATTTGAAGCTACAATATTATGAATTGTGGACCAAATTTCTATTAATTAGACCAATTTTTATTGGTAAAATTAAACATCTTCAACTCGGAGATAACATAAAGATTCACGAAATGGGGTTCTCTAGATCTACCTTCTTCATGTGCATATCAGTTCCTACAATATCATACGCGCGCGCGTAATATGAAGTTTATAAGAATTAATTAATTCACATTGTTTGGTTTATAGATCATGAACATGGAAGGCAGCTAATGATATCAAATTGTGCATTGTGCAAAACACACGTTTACTGTTTGATGTGTACGGACAGTCATTTGGAGGATTTGCTTTTCTTTTGAGAAAGGAACATTATACTTTATAACGCACTATGAATGACCAATGACATGTTCATTTGGAAAAGCAAACGAAAGAAATTTGGATTCCACTTCTTAGAACGACTATAATAAGAAGGCAACTCATACTTTGTTATTGTGTGGATCTAATTAGCAAAGGATTATAACTATTTGATGAAATCAGAAAAAGAAGAAGACGGAGAATATTTGAATATGTTAATTATTGTATTATTTTTATTTATTATTATTATTGCTGTTACCTTTTAGATTATTCTAGAATATTTGCTTTAATATTTGGGTTATGATTAAAACCATAAATAGACCTAAACACATCAAACTTATACATCTTGCTTTAAAAAAAAAAAAAACTACATATTAATTTTCCTCCCCTTTGAGTTCTCTATCTTTTCTCTAATCCTCTCAATATCTAATCTCCCTCCTCCTCTCTTTCCCTTTTCCCCTTCCACGTTTTGAATCGGTACTGCTATAAATGTATATTCTTTGAACCTTACGACCTACCTGACTTAGTTTAGTAAGTGTCAAAGATCAAACTCATGAAACTTTCTTTAAAGAAAACGACAGTGTACAATTGGTAAAAAGGGAGGTTAAAGAGCAATTTTGCCTCCGAAAATTTTTTGTCCAGAAACAATTTATATATTAAACTGTCGCTTGGCTTAATATGGCTCATAGTGTTTCAAAAATATTTCAACGTCAATCTATGCTAATGCATGATCAACATTGATTGTTAATGAAACAATTTTAACTGAACTTTGCATTGCTAGCAAGCGACACAGTATAGAGTGGGGGCAAAAAAACATTGAATCGGTGAGTAATTAAGGCTTGTAAACGGGGCATATTCAAAGCGAAGGCCCTAACAAAGACAAAATTTACATTGGAACCATCCATATTCACAGTGAAGCCCTTGATTTTCTAAGAAATTATATAATAATTTATTTTCATGTATTTGACACAATTTATGATAAAATTGCACTGTTCATGACTTGTGAATCCATAATTCCATGCATCTTTTTATATTCTATATTGAATAACTCTCTAAAATTTTCTTCTATCAACTAGAAAGAATATGGTCTAGTCAAAAGTGTGCGCGTAATAAAGATATAAAAGCTACATCTATTTCTATTCTACGTATTTTATATTGACATTCTTCATTTGCTCCTAATTGTTAAGTTAACTAGGCCAATTTTGTTTACAATTTTTTTTTCAGAAAAAGGACGAAAGAAGAAGAGAAGAAAAAGAAAAAAAGTTAAAATCGTCCACAAAACATCTGAGAATGGGTTTATATAAAGAGGCGAGTTAGAGTCGCCATGCTCGCACATTCAGTTGAAGCAAAATGAGAGGCTTAACTGTGTTTCACCTTCTTCTTTCGTCATTTCTGCTCTGCTGCTTCGTACAGCTGCAGCAACCTGCCTATGCCGTTAAACAGGTAATCTGGCATCATTTGCTCGTAATTACAACCTCTAGTCCTAAATGTAAAATATAATTTATAGAATAAATTGTACTACAAAGTAAATCCTCATATCTAGAACCAGAGGTAGTAGTTAATATATAGTAGTATTATTCTTGTCGTAGTCGTGCTCGTCAACCACCTTAATTTCATCTTGCAGTCGTACGTTGTATACTTGGGATCACATTCTCATGGTCCAAAGCCTTCCTCTGCTGATATGGAGGCCGCTACAAATTCTCATCACGATTTGCTTGCCCCCATCTTAAGAAGGTGCCTGCATGTTTCATGGATCTTTGTGACCCATTTTCAATAATACCCTCTCTTTCTCTTCTTTGTTTTCCACCTTAAATCGTTGTAGGTAATTGTAGAGAATTATGAGGAAGTTTTTATTTTTTTATAGTAATTTTAAGTATTTTTCTTTCTATATCTATGTATATAATGTAAATATATAACAGGTTAAATATGATAAAAAATAGAGGGAGTAATTGGGACATTAGGAGTTGTATTGTATGAGTCAAGTGTCACATGAATGTAAATTTTCCCCCATAATCACTCCAAAATATCTAATTTTGGTTATAAGATTTAATTTAAAAAGCAGAGAATAAAAGCAAAATTAGGGTCAAGGATGACAAAAAAGGTGCAACCGACAGATCCTGCTCATGTTTTTCCAATAAAGAGAAACAAGAAATATTATTATAACTCAAATGTGTTTAAAATTGTTTTATTATTCATTCCCCACCCCCCATTCCTTGTTTTCCTTAATGGGTTGTTACGTGTCTGCCTTTTTGTATCCTTACTCTCTTATTTCAAAGCAGCCTCTAATTCAATTCTTTTGAATGTTATAATTAACCTCCCTCTTTCTTCAAAGAATCCTATGTTTACAGTACTTATGTGAGTAGTTACATGATTGATTTGACAGCCGCGAAAGGGCCAAAGAAGCCATATATTACTCATATAACCGACACATCAATGGCTTTGCCGCATTACTGGAAGATGACGAGGCAGCAGAGATCAGAAGTGAGAGACTCGCACCCTTATATGTCTATCATAAATTTAAGTAAATTCTATATTTTATATTATAAATTAAATATTGATAGCGATGATTGAGGCAAAATGGTTGGGAAATGGAAGCAGAAAATCCAAGAGTAGTGTCGGTGTTCTTGGGCAAATCGCATGAGCTGCATACAACCAGGTCATGGGGGTTTCTAGGACAAGAAAGAAATGGAAGAGTCAGAGCTGACTCAGCTTGGGTCAAAGGAAGATTTGGTCAAAATGTGATTATTGGCAGTATTGACACCGGTAACTAAAGCTATTAAAGTTTTTATAAATCTGTAAACATTTGCAACGAGATTAATAATTTTTTTCATCCTCATACAATGAATTGCTTTATTGGATATATATAGGTGTTTGGCCAGAATCCAAAAGCTTCCGGGATGATGGCTATGGTCCCGTTCCTAAGAAGTGGCGTGGAGGATCGAAATGCGAGCTTTACAGTCGGTCTGGTCCCAACAGAACTCTTTGCAACAGGTTCCATCAAAACTTGAGTTTTTATAATTAAAAGAGTTTAGGGATATTTTTAGCTGGAAGTATTGCGGATGAGCTCTGGGTACGCGCAAGTTTATTTTGTTACTCAATGTGCTTCGGAAGTTCTTTAACGGAAAGGACTACATTGCTTCTTTGTTTAATTACATTTTTGGGGCATCAATTGAGCTCAAAAAAAAAAATTCGTGAATACTTTCGAGGCAAAAATGACATTTAACCATAATTAAAATATGACATTATAATATGTAATGTCTAAGCTGAACAAAACTAGAAGGATGAGATGTGTGTGTGCATGAAATAGGAAGCTGATTGGAGCAAAAACGTTCTATCAAAGCTTTGAGATAAAACATGGGAGCCTTGGCCCTCGAAGTGAAGTCACCGCTCGTGACGTAGTGGGGCATGGGACCCACACTTTGTCGACAGCAGGTGGCAACTTCGTGCGAAACGTCAGCGTTCTGAACAACGGCAATGGAACAGCCAAGGGAGGATCTCCCAGAGCTCGTCTTGCAGTGTACAAGGTTTGCTGGAGTACTCATAGTGCTGAAGAGTGCACTGATGAAGACATGCTTCGTGCTTTTGATCGAGCCATCGACGACGGCGTTGATATTATCTCCGTTTCAATTGGTCGGAGTGTCGTGCCTGATGTTAATGACATGTTGACCAATGGGATCTCCATAGGATCCTTCCATGCGGTTTCCAGGGGAATCCTAGTCGTTGCCTCTGCTGGAAATAACGGACCACGACCTCATACTGTGGGCAATGTAGCGCCTTGGATCTTCACTGTTGCCGCTGGCTCCATAGACAGGGAATTCAGCAATAATATTACCCTTGGTAATGGCCAAATCATTCAGGTTCGTGTCACTTCTCTTTTAAGCGCATTATAAGTCTAATACTTTTAACCAGTTTTGGTTCTGATCTTGTACTTCCAACAAGTTTTACTTCTGGTTCCTATGCCTGAGCTGCGTCAGTCTATGGTACCCTACTTAATGGTGTTAATGCTGCATCAACAAAGTTAACACTGTTAAGCTCGGGTTCAAGTTAACGTGAAATTATAGGGACCAACATTTTGGATTGTATGAAGTATAGGGACGAGAAACAGCCACAAAAAAGCATACGAACCATAACCAAAACTCATTAAAGGGGTGTTTGGAATAACTTTTAAGTGATTTTACGAAGTTTGAAATAAGTTTGTAACAAGAGTTTTGTCTCACTTTGCATAAAAGTAATTTTTTTTCAAGCAATTTTGAGGATTCCCAAACACCCCTAAATGTATAGGGACTTGGATTTAACCCCATAGTAATTATATATTGATTTTGGTAGTTTTCCATCTTTAAAATGATCGGTCCATGGGTGTAATCAGGGCACAAGTCTTGCCATAAACTCGACATCTCAGAGGTTAATTCCTGTGGTCATTGCTGGGAATGCCAGGCTTCCTAATGCAACATTTCAAGATGCGTAAGAATGAATTCCACAATTCACGATGCTCTCTGCTTGTTAAACTGTCAAATGTTTCCCTCCCCACTAGCTTGATTCTAATTAAAGTATGAATATTATTGCAGTCAGCTTTGCAAAACTGGAACTCTCGATCCTAACAAAGTTAGGGGTTGCATATTAATATGCCGAAGAGGAAGGAGTCTATTGCCGGTGGACAAGGGCCAAGAAGCAAAGCGCGTAGGCGCATTGCAAATGATTTTACGAAATGATAAGGAATTGAACACACGTACAGCTGATGTTCAGCCTGTTGACACCTCCAATCTTCCTCAAAATGCAGGTAAAAAGATGAGTGGAGGACTAAGCGAATCGTATTTCGACAAAAACAAGTAAGTAGTTATTATGCACCTTTCTCATCCGCCAATCTTTTTGGGATTTCTCTGAAAATATTTTCGATGAAAGGGCTACATTTCCATATATGCATATATTGCAGGAACCCACTTGCATTCATGAATAATGCAAAGACATTTATACCAATAACGCCAGCTCCAACGATTTCTGCATTCTCATCAAGGGGACCCAACTTAATTCTTCCCTCAATCCTCAAGGTTGTCCATTCTCACGCCGTCTAATCAATTCCCCCTGTCATCAAGTATAAATTGTAATTCTTAACTTCTTTTTCTTTTTAATTTTCATAGCCCGATGTAGCTGCACCAGGTCAGGGTATAATTGCTGCTTATTCATTTGCGGCAAGTCCCAACAACCTAGATTCAGATCAACGTCGCTTTAACTATACTGTTCAGACCGGGACTTCCATGGCATGTCCTCATGTTTCTGGCATTGCTGGTCTTGTTAAAAATCGCCATCCTAATTGGAGTCCTGCAATGATCAAGTCAGCAATCATGACCACAGGTACATGACATACATTAACAATCTGTTGGCATGTTCACAATTTGATTTCTCTCTTTCTCTAACAAGTATCAAAAACTATATGTTGTTATAGCAAGCACTCTGGACAACACCAATAGACCGATTAAGGATGAACAAGATAGTAGCATAGCAACTCCATTTCATTACGGCACAGGATATGTGAATCCCAACCTTGCAATTGACCCTGGACTTGTTTATGATCTCAAAACTTCCGATTACCTCAACTTGTTATGCTTCTCTTTTTACGAGGAAAGAATAATTGAAGCTATTAATTATAATAGGCCATACAAATGTCCAAGGTCTTACAGACTACAAGATTTCAACTATCCTACCATCACATTGCCTTTTCTGGGAGTGAAACCTGTCAATGTTACTCGTACAGTAACAAATGTTGGGCCTCCAAGCACATATACTATAAATATTAAAGCCCCAAGAGGATTTAAGGTTGTTGTTCTTCCAACAACTTTAACCTTTCAGAGGACAAACCAGAAGAAAAGCTATATGGTTATTTTGCAGGCAATACGTTCAGCCAAAACTTCAAAGCCTTCATTTGGAGAGTTGACATGGACTGATGGCAAGCACAGAGTGAGAAGTCCTATAGTAATCCCTGAACATGAGAAAATGGCTATGTAGATTTCAGTGTTACCAATAATCCACTTTGTTTGTGTAATAGTTTGTGAGAGGCAGTAGTTTTAATTAGTGTGTGCTCAGATGTGTGTGGATGTACTCATCTATGTCTTATTACAATAATAAAGCGACCAGTCTACTCGAGAGTTACTCTCGCAACTTTCTCAACTTCTGATTTTATATCTTATATTTTATATTTTATATATTTTTGGTAGGTCATCTAGATCACTCTTGAAAAATTTGTTCCTTTTCGAGAGAAAATGGACGAGCGCACAATAGTTATAATATTTCCGTATGAAATCTTACCAAACATTGACATCAAACCTTCATTCAACATCCAAAACTGAGTTGCAGAAGTGGAGACCTTGGGGAGCAAAACTTGAGTTGCAAATGAATAAGACTGTATTATAATTGGGAAATAATTATAATTATCTGAAGTGTGTGTGCGTGGAAGTCACGCAATTCATGATTTATAACATAATAAGTTTCATCATATATATTGATATACCGATGATAATATTCTAAAAATTAGTCGTTAATGTAGAATATAATGCCTATGTACAACATATATATATCGTACTATTCACACGAGGTAAAAGGCAAAGCTCTCATTTCTCAAGCATTATTATGTCTTGCATGGTATGAAAAGAAATAAAAGCATGTACTAGAAAAGAGATTTATCAAATCATGAGGAAAAGCACACTATATTCCACATCCCATGCTTGATTATATTGCAATATACGTGCCAAACATTCTTTGTTAATGGATTCCCTTTCTTTTTCCTTTTACTTTTCTGGGGAGATGCCAAACATGATGGTCACAGTCGTAGCATATAAGATATCTTTACAAAATGATTTCTTTTTAATAAAAAAAAAAGCATTCTGGGAATAATACTGTGGTATCCTCATACATGATGATCCATGGGCACAAAAGCCCTCGGTTGCTTTCAGAAAGAGATTGCTTTTCCAAAAGATTGGAAGTTTCGTAGGCGGGCATAATATTCTACCTTTCAAAAGAATATAAAATAAAAAATAATGAAAGTAAAATTCATAAAATCAATATAAAAATATGAAGTTTATTAAGAGTCATAATTAATATATATGTGTATGTATATATATTGTGCTAGTCCGAGATATTAGGATTTATGCAATTTCTCCAATAACAAGTGACATTACCACTGTAACAACTTGTCAGTTGTTGTTATGATCATATGTGCACATAATAACTACTCCTTCCAGTTTTATTTATAAACTTTAAATTTGGAGATAAGTTTTAATTTGTGGTTTGTCTAAATATTTAATGTATTTTTTTAAAATTTGTTCTTAATTATTTATTCTCTCCTTTATCATATTCTCTTACTACATTTTCCCATACATTTTTTTCAATTCTTTATCTCATTTATTATAAGAGTGTATTTGAAAACAAAATTATATTTCTAACCTATTTATTATTTTAACTTATTTAACTAATTATTTATTATCCATAAAATAATTATTTGAAGTTTATAATAAATACCGGGGAGTATAAGACATCCGTTCTGTCCTCTCCTTGGCATTTTGATTGCTATAGTAACAAGACAAAGAAAGATAGAGAAACTTTCCACGTGTGAACACACTAACGTCCTATTTTAAATGATTAATAATGCATGGACTCAGTTATATTATTATATTTGTTACTATGTTATTCTTGTCGTCTTTATTCGATGTCCTCTTACGATTCTCCATTTAATTATAATCCCAAGATATGGTCATGAATTGATTGAGTCACTTTTTTCTTTATCTAAGATAATGCATTATGCATTCTTTAATAATCATATGAATTAAAAAAAATTATGACTGGCTTGTTTCCTTCCTTCATTCCTTTCTTTTAATGAAGTAGTGATGACTCTTTCAAAAGTGGAGTGATGTGTTACGGTAAAAGTCCCCCATTATTGAATTGTATGTCAAGTTGCTTAGTAATGGATATACAATTATATGCTTAGTGGGGAGACCCATAATTCAAGAACCATAACAACCCATCTCTTCACATTTTTTTAATCAATATCTAAGCATTATATCTACCTAGTTTGTTCTAATCACTTGAAGATTTAAAACCATATATCATCATTGGAGATGTTCAAGTTTCCTTTCTTGCAAATTTTTTGTTTTGTTATTGTAATACTAGTCAAGTGCATTGTTTACATGTTTGCCTACTCGCTTTGTTCAGTTTGTACCAAAGCTATGTTGCAGAGAAATGAAGAAGTGTATTAAACGGAAATAATAGGTATGATACACAATCCCCTAACACTATGTTTGGTATGAGGAAATTGGAGGGGAAAGAAAATTTTAATGGGCTTGATTTTTTTTAAAAAAAAAAGAAGAAGTGTGTATTAAAAGCTTTGAATTGAGTTTTTTTTTTCCTACTTTTTTATCTGACATCTCCTTATCAAAATTTTTTTACCCCACTTCTCTAATTTTTTAAATTGAGCTTATTAAAAAACTTTTTAACATTTCCTTCCCTTCATTTCCCTCATACCAACCGGATGACAAATTTATAAATTTTAAGAGAAGGAGCATGCGCGCGCGCACATAAATATTTTTGAGATGATTAATTCTTGCAAAATGATGATCAGAAAAGAATTTTCTTTGGAGATAAGGTGGGGTAATATGTGCTCCAAAAATCGGCCACATTTTATTCAACCTTGTCCTTTATCACACAGTTATTTCTTGATCCTTTGGACATTCACATCTTCATTTTTCAAACTGGATCGCTTTAAATGAGAAAACGGGACCATATAATCTATTAAAAAAAAACATGATTTTCACTCCCCATAAAGTGAAGTTTCTTCATCTTTTATCACCACATTATAACTTCATGATATTCTGGGAATAATGTGTTTTTTTTTTTGTGTGTATAGACATCTTTATAGTATTAATAGATTTTAGAAGAAGCGCTTACAGATATTGACATTTGGGGACAAAAGATCAAGGAATAGTTGGCCTTTACAGCTCATTAACCACACTTGTGTCATCTCACTTTCTAAAATATTCAAAAGAAGCTAAGGAAATTAAATAATGTAAATATGTATTGATTAGACTGAGTGGTAAGGAACAAAATTGTAAGAACTTACAACAGCATTCGCCATAGGGCCAATATTTTTTATCTTCTACCTTCGGTTAATATAAGAACTGAATAATTTGAATAGATTGAAAATATTAATTAAATTATTTATTTATAATAAATATGTATTGTCTTTCTTAAAATACCTATTAATTATATGTATTAGTTAGAACTATCAATTGATAAAAATTTTAATATTTACAACTACTACAAGGACCATCTTAAAAAAAAATAAACAAATATGAGAAATAAAATAAATTAAAGTATTATATTTAAGATCAAATTAAATATCAAAATATTTTATATATTGAATATCGAAAGTAGTATGAATGAGTTGTATTATTTAAAATTTATAAATAATATAATTTGTTATAAATTTTATTATTGACATTGACGCATCGAAAAAAATCAAAGTAATCATTAACACTTGACAGTGGCAATGAAGTCAATCGTGAAATGGTCGTCTCATGAATTTATGCATGGACTTCTATAAATTCAAGAATAATCATTTATGAATTTTGGGAATATTACTTTTCCATGAGAAAAAGTACCAACATCTTATCTTAATTAATTCAAAGATTGGATTAGTATTATTTTCATTACGATATTATTCTTGTCTTTACACAATGTGCTCTTATCATTATATTGTAGCTCCTTTATAGTCAACAAATTAAAGAAGGGTCATTTTGATCAAGTCATTCTTTCTTTTTAACTAAAGTTTTGCACTACTCATACTTTATTTTTCAAGGAATTAAGAAAAAGTGGTTACTAGTTTTTTTGGGGGGGGGGTGACAATATAATGGTAATTCCTCCCATCACTGTCAAAAGGAGAAAAAAGTGATTTTGTCGTGATTGTGAAAGCTTCTGACATTAAACAAAATGAAAAGAAATATAATTTCTAGTAAAAATATAATTGTGACAAAAAAAAATTCATTGTGGCCTGTTTGGCTGGAAGGAATTTGCTCTTTTGAAATGGAAAGGGAGGGGGGATATGATTGCCAGATTCCCATCTGGTTCCATTTGTATTAGGGCATTATAGATAGTCTGTTCAATGTTTCTTGCTTCCTTTTTCATGCTTAATTCATATGTCCCAAATAAAAGTCATATATATATATATATATATATCGAGATTTGATTTCACTAATTTTTTCTGTCATATATCAAACATGCATATATATATATATATATATATATATAACTCAATCCTATTCTTTTTCTTGTTCCCTTTCGCATTCTTTTTCTTTCCCACGCATTTTCATGTCGCCTTTTCTATTCCGTTTCCTGTTCCACTTCCATAAAAATCCTGCCAACAAACCAAACTTTGGAATTTTCTAGGACATGCAATGGAGATAGATTTTTGACGCATAAAAGCTCCACCGGATATCATTGTGAAATATGCTCATCAAAGGTCCAGCTTCACGTGATAATATAATAGTAGAATAGAAGTTATTCTTCTCTTTCCCTTTTTCCGCCTCAAAAGTTATTCTTATTGGGAAACATATAAACAGTGAGTTAGTGACTCACAACTCAAGTCCTATCATAGTTCCCTTTAACTTTCTTTTCTGATAATCAGTTCGCTGCCTTTTCTTTTCTTCTTTTATGTATTACAACACTTGCTATATTCAACAAACAAATTATAAGCAGAGCTAGGGCTTTGTGATATACTCCCGTGATCCTTAATATACACATTGGTTAAGAGTTGGTTTTGATTTTAAATGTATAAGATATTAATTTATTTTATCTCTTATATTTACTATTTTCTCCTAAACTAATTCATCTTACTTATAAACTGATATATATATATATAATCTAATGTTATATGATTGTATTTTAAGAAGGTCATGCTACATATGTTATAATTTATTTATTTATTTGGTTTTTTTAATCCACCTAAATTAATTAAGTGGCTCTTATATAGAAATCGGAGGAGTATGACTATAAGAGACTATACGTAAAAACATGAGGGAGCTAAAATGCTGACCATTGTGTAGTTGGCATCCCTTGTTTGTTATTTTGGTGCTCAGTAACGTTGGAGCCGATTCCAATCGCATTGAACCCATTGGCTTAAACTTAACAAAAAGGCCATTTTCATTAAGATACATAAAAAATTATTGGAAGTACCTTACTCTGAACACGAGGGTTATAAGAAGAAAACATTTTCAACTTATTTTGATAAGTGATTTTGATTAATTTATCGAAGTAAGTTGAAAACATTTTTTTCAAACACACATATTGTTTAATTTAAGATTCTCTCAACAATTCTCTTGTATAATAACTTGCTCAAAATCCTGTTTTTTTTTTTTTTTGTGTTAATTACGCTTCAACTAACAGGTCCTAAAAGGTAGACCTTCCTAATTGAAGGTAGATGAGCTTAAGAATCAATTAGAATAAGTATCAAGCCCACGAAGCCTAATTAGATTTTCCTGGGCCAATAGCACAATCAGATTTTGTAATAATTCCGTAGAGAGATTGAAATAGGCGCTGTATCAAAAGAAAAGAAAAGAAAAGAAAAGAATCAGGCGCAGACAAATAGTACTAATCAAGCCATCACACACATTTTTATTTATATGCATCATATCAAGACTATTTCTAATATCAATACTACACCAATATGGTAGATCAAAGGACAATACAAAAAAAATGCAATTAGCGATGGAATTTGTGCCACCGACGATCACCATGTGTCACTGCCACCTCACCTCTACTTGTCCCGTGTGCGGCCACCTCACACCTCTGCTTGCCACGTGTACTGCCACCTCACATGTCACTTTATGCCGCCACATGTTACTACTATATAATTCCTCATCAAATTGACTTCTCTGTGGCTCTCAAACCCAAGACCTTGTCTGCACATGCGTACGACTTTACCAGTTGAGCTACAATGAACATATTGACTTATTATACAAAATTAAATATATATAATATTCTTTTACACAAACAATTATATATACATATATATTATTAAAAACTAAAAATAAACTATATGGTAATTTTAATCATAACTATTTTAATGACAAAATATTTTTTAAATATTTTTTACTATTTATTTTATAAATTTTTATTTTTTTAAAAAATAATTTTTATATAATTTTAATTTCCAATGACACTAATTTTTGAATTTTAAATTATAAATAATTATTCATAAATAATTTTAAAATTTTTTAATTAATATTGATAAGATATACAATTTAATTATATATATTATATTATATTGTCTATATGTGTTTTATATATTTGATGAAAACCATTTATAATTAGTAAAAAAATCTTGTTATTCAAAATATAGCTACTATAATAAAATATAATAAATTATTCTATATAAAAAATTAAATTATTTGAACAGATTATGATAAATAATATTCTCCTACTTGTATATGTATCTTATGTAATTTATTTTCTTAAAATTCTTTGTATATACTATTTGTTTTTGCATTGAAGACCAAAATCAATCGATATTATGGGTATTAATTATATAATGATTAAATTTCATTGTTTAACGATTGAAATTCAAAATTCACTTCAATATTAGTTTGTGTTAATATAAATTCATTTTTCTATTTTGAATTTTTATCATATATTATATCTTTCAATATATTGTATATATGATAAAATTATTTCTTTCTTATATTAGCTTGTATAAGAAAGTTACTAATATTCTTATTATATTTTTTAATTATTATTAATAATCAAGAGGAATTGATTTTAATGAAATATAAACAAGTTTTTTAAGAAGGAAACAGAGTTTAAGGCACCCACCATGGTGGGTCTATACCAAAGCTTTAATATAAAAATTAGAGGCAGAACCATCATGTAATGACCATTCTTTTAAAACCAATTTAAATTAAATCAAATAATTTAGCTAAAGGATTAACCATGATAAAAAAGAGAAACCATTAAAATCATAAAACTATTATTATGGTTAAAAAGAATAAACTTATATTACGAGCAATATCAATAATTAACTTAGGCCTTGAACTGTCAAAGTCTAGAAATAACAGTTGATCATCAGCCCAATGAAGTCTATACTTTCGAACAAACAAACTTATAAATCCTTTCAAAATAAGTTAGGAAGGTCCAATAATCAAAAGATAACATTTATAAAAAAGTGTCACATGCCAATCTTAAAGACCTCTAGCCTTCTGACAGCACTCCCAGTAATTAGTAAATCAAAAGTATTAGTTCACAAAATCAGAGTAAATGGGCCATACATGGCAATTTATAATAAATCAGCACATAAAATAACAAGAGGGAGGCTATACAAGTTATAACAGTATGCTAAGCCTCTGAAGCCTTCCCTAATGGACCAACACTAGAACTATCACATGAAAATATTAGAAACCACAAGGTGAGACAAAAGTCACAATAACTAACTTTCTAACTTATCATACCTACTACCATGTACTCATGAGGTGTCAGGTGGGACGGTTATCAAATCTCAAGAAATATAGATATCGATGGATTTATAAAAATGCATGTAAGGATAATCTCAATCATACAAACCCTCATTATGAGAGCTAACACACAAGCCACATCAGTTTATTCCTCACTGTGGGGGATTAATCAAACATATGGGCCTATTCCTCACTCCAAGGGACAGAATAACGAGCCACAAGGGCCTATCCCCACTATGGGGACGAATGAAACCAACCAATGTGCACCAGTAGTGGTCTTACCACGTGGTAGAACAGGACTCAACTCAAAATCCAAATAACAATCAATCAATCATAATATAACTAGAAATGTGTCAATCTCTTCTCAGTATAATCCATGAGATATAAATCTTTTGTTAAATACTTCTTTCACACTTCTTAATCATAATTCTAAAATATCCCATAAGATACTTTTTGTGACTCAAAAGGCATAACATATATCATTAAATTTCAAATAACATATCATTGTTCAAAATAGCAAAAATACTCATAAACAACATATTAGCAAATATAACAAGTGGAAAGTGGTTACCTTTCGGTAAAATGATAAAAAAAATTACCACAAAGTCAACCCTCTACTCAAACTGATAACTAGTTGACATAGTTAATATAAGCTATTTAATTAATTAACTACCCTTATATGTTTGTTGAGGTTTCTAAATTTTCAAAACTCTAAAAGCCCAAAATTAAATATTTTAGCACTAACTTATAATTTTCTAATAACTAAATTACTCATTTACATCCTCTAACTTAGTTACTTTAATAAAGGAAATTTTTTCAAAATTATAAAATCTGAAATTATTATATTTTAAATTGTAAAACCTCATTTCAAATTTAAGCCTTCAAACTAAACCACCAAAAATTCTAGCGTACCTCAAATATATATAAATAAATAATTTGCTTGGATTTTTCATAGTACAAATATCAAATTTCTATCAAATAAGGAGCTCTTAGGCTAAGATAATTATTTTAAAAAATCTAGTTACCCAATAAATAAAACTAAACTAATAAAAATGATCTCCTAAAATATCTCTACAATACTATGGTCATCAATCAACCAAATTCCATACTTGCTCTGAATCTTAGACCCAAAAGTTTTTTTTCTAAGCAGCACAAAATCATTCTCATTAGATAGATATAAATGAGTAGAATAACTTTAATGAAGAGGGTTTAATAAAAAAGAGTTGTTTTGTTTACCAAAAATATCTACAAGTTGACCTATATGCCGAAAAGGGAGGAACATGTTCCGACCGAAAAACGAAGAAGAAGAAAGAAGACGAGGCGGGAGGCGAAGAGGTGTTATGTAAGGAGATTAGGGCAAACTACCCTAATGGGCCCAATGCCCAAACTTGCAGATATACCCTTTTTCTTTTCCTCTTTTTTTTTTCAATAAATCATTTCAATTCTAACTATCTTTTTTATTTATACCTAATATTTATATTATCTTATAATCTCTTTTATTTTTATAAATCATCTTTTAGGTAAACTCTCTTTACTCAATTAATTATAAAGTAAAATTATATTTACTATAAAATAATTATTCTTTCTAGATATTTAAATCTTAGGACTAAAAATTACGATGTTACACATCATGGCTTTGAAAGCTTTAATCTTAATCATAGAGTAATTTAAATTGAAAATTTGAGACTCAAAAAAGGGAGTTTCTAAGCATTGAAAACATTTTGGGAAAAAATTGGAGTTGATTCGTAGTTAAACAAAAAGCATTATCAGACGACTAAATGCCAGACTTTAACTCAAATTATCAAAGTCGACCAATTAAACTTTTGGTCAAATTGAAATATTATGAAAAAGCTTTGAATTCAAACTACGTCACGTCTTTGTAAAATTCCACTTGGAAGCCAGAATCATTGTGAAGATGCTTCTGTCTAACTTCAATTGAACTTAACTTCATCTTGTCACTCGAACAGATTTGTTAGCATACTCTCTCTCCGAATTTGACTCAACCTAAGTTTGACCGTATTTTAACACTACAACGAAGTCCTCTTGATTCACTTATACAATTGCCATTTCTTCATTCCTAACCTCTTGATGAACTCAGGAATGAGATTGATTTCTCTTGTTCAGGAGAGTGCAAAAACTTAGGCGTGGGGAAATTTAATATATCTCTATATTTTCACAGCTTCATGTGCATATTCTTGAGCTTTTGACACTTTAATTGGACTCCTTTGATTTAGTTGTGCCTAATTATGTCCAAGGGGATTCTAGAAATTTTATTGCTTAATTATTGAATTTTAATTCCTAACTATTTTTGTCTTAGAAATATATAATATTACATTGCTGCAATTTCTTGTGCAAGTGATATTAGCACAGTTGGTGGTTAGTGCAGCCTTTATCAATTGGTCAAAAAGGAGTGATTGAGTTTCCTTTCCTTCCACTCTTTTCTGTCGTTGACTTGGTTTTTTTTTTTTGACATTCTCCATCGTCATCTCTTCCATTCTGAAATCTCCGTTTGTGATGGCATGTCCTCTCTAATCTCCATCATCATCATCTCCTCTCACTTTTTTCTTGAGAGTGATCTATCTCAACAAGGTTTTCTATTTTTCTCGAGAGAGTTCTACGAACAGAGGAGGAAAGTCTTTGTGGGATAAAGGAAGAAGAAAGGCGAATGGGTTCAAGGCTATTTGAGGTTTCACTTATGGTAAGAAGATGTCTTCTTACTCACCTTCACAAACAATATTCAATGCTGAGAGTCCTAACGTGGCTCGTTGATGAGTTAAGAATGAGTGGCCTTACCTAGACTAAAGCCTTGGATACTATGTTAGTTTGGTCCGGTTCAGCTAACACCCCAGAGTGGTATCAGAGCCAGCACAATCTTGACAGAAGTGAGATATTGTTTGTGAAGGTGAGTAAGAAGATATCTTCTTACCATGAGTGAAACCTCAAACAGCCTTGAACCCATTCGCCTTTCTTCTTCCTTTATCCTACAAAGACTTCCCTCCTCTGTTCGTAGAACTCTCGTGAGAAAAATATAAAACCTTGTTGAGATAGATCATCTTCTTGAAGATGTTAGAGTTCAGGAAACAGATCTCCCTCTTCTCAGCCCTTATAGTCTTTATCACCGTACTAATCATGTCATCAAAAATGTTAAAAACCTGATCTCCACTCGAATACCCCATGTAAATGAAGTTGTCCAGTCTACCAGATTATAAATTGTGGTCTTCCTACTTCTTCCTCTGAGCAGTATGTCAATATTGATATACCTCAACCTTTGATTAATGAATGGATAGCTTAAGGATATACCCATCTCCATATTGGTGCTGTATGTCTTATTCTTACACTCCATGGGAGAAAAGGAATTCTAGCCGCTGCTAAAGTCGCTCTAGTTGATACTACCTATACTTCCTATAGTAATGCTTTGATTGATGCTGTCTTGACCACTCTTAGCTACAGTAGTGTCATTCTTACTATGGCTCCAGATTTCAACATCAAGCTTTCAAATCCAACTTTGACAGATAGACTAAAAATTCAAGTCCAGATAGTTGGAGCAGAACAAGATCCCAGAGCTATCGCAGCAACTCTTCATCATCAAGTTATCTACAGAGTTCAGAACCATGTTTTTGATCTTCATTTTCCAAATTCCACTAAAGATGCTCTTTATGTGGTTTTTGATAAAGCTAATGATACCTCCATCATTCAGATTCCCCAACAGATCCCAAAAGAGAAACTTGCTCAGTAGATGCCCCTTAAGTGGATCACCAACTATGAAAAACACTTCCATGGTATTCAGAGGGATAGTCATACTTTTACTCCTCTTGAGATAAAAGGGCTTCTAGATGACACAGTCACAACTGTTTTCACCAAGCCAGGCTAGGAAGGTTCTTCTATACCTTCTGGACGTATTTTGACTATTACCCCGGCTTATGTTCCATCCAAGTGAGATCCTCCGATTGCTTGGGTAGATCAAAATGCCAAGCCATGTTATGTGTCTCACATAAATGGTCATTTCATTTGGGATCATGCACTAGAAGAATGTGATCTTGACTGTGAATGTGATACATCTTACTAGTGGGAAGCACCGGATGATGAAGGTAAAGATAGATGGTCTTATCCCATCAGATATGCCGCAAAGAAGAAAAAGAAGAAGAATACATCTTCTTGTTCCTATAAGCATTACCATCATCACTATGATGATGATAATCATGGTCCGAAGCAGAAAGCTAGAAACTGGAACGTTCCTGTTCCTTCTCGCAGATTATCTCTATATGATTTGCTTAAAGAAATAGGTCATGAAGATCTCCTTCCTAAACAAAAGCCAAATCTAGTGATTCCTGTCATCCAACAATCCATCCCGTGTATAGCAATGATGGATCCTTATGAGCAGAATTTTCCTCCCCTTGAAAGAAGAACCAACAGAGAAACAAACGTTACAGCAAGATCTTTCTCTGTTCCAATAGAAATCTCTCCTACTGGTGAAGCTAGACTAGTCTCAACAGCAAAAGAAGTTCTTAATTGGCAGACCCAGAATGCAATTAGCCAGAACAGAACCCTGACAAAAATTGATTCAAAGCTTGACCTGTTGACTCTTCAAACTGATACTCTGACGAGCAAGCTTGATCAAGTTTCTGATCAAGTCAAACAGCTTTACATAATCTTGTCTTCTCAGGCTTATCAACTGGATGTAGATCTGAAGCGATTTATCAAAAAGGGATATATTGGACCAGAATTTACCAAGAAAGAGCAAGAACTGTCATAAATCCGAAAAGACTTGTAAAGGATCGAGTCAGATATCGCAAAGGATCATTCACAAATCATCTATGACCCTTATCCATCTTACCCCTCTAGTTTCCAACTTCCTACATATCCAACATCACCTCCTTCTTACCTTAGAGAATTTGATTATAGCAAGGTTTTCAAAATGTCTTATCCTATTCTAAGACAGTTGAGAAAATCCCAACTAACTCTTCCACCTATTCAACCAAATCCTCCTCCCAGACCTCCAGTAAGACCACCTCATTTTCCTTCATCTGAAAGATTTTTCCACCCATCATCCTTATACACTAAACCTATTGAACCAATACCATCCTCTCAAGGAGTTATAATAAGAACTCCACCATCATCTCCACCTAGACAAACTTCTCTTCCAGATAGAGAAAAAGGAAAAGAAGTTGTTGATCCAAGCAAAACCATAGCCACTTTCCAATCCTTGAATAAAGATCAATCATCAACAGATGGAAGCTCTGAAACTGAGTCTGATCCTTCTATTGAATACAGTTCTAACTCTGATTTTGAGACATATCATGCTGATATCTCTAAAGTAGCAATGGTCCAACCAGATCCTACAATTGAAGATCCTTTTGATGAAGAACCATATGAACCATCTGTCCCTCATACGTCTGAGCCAAGAAGAGCAGACTACAAACCTACTACAGGCCCATAGTTCACTTTGATGATCTTCCTCCAGAAAAATAGAGAGACAGACTTCATGAATTTGGCGTATGGATTGACCTGTAGCTTTCCAAGCATGATACAAACCTTGAGGAAGTTCTTACAGAATTTCTCTCAATACTGACTGGAAGATTAAGAGAATGGTATCAAAGCCTCAGTAATTACCACAAGATAGCAGCAACTAGAGTTGATAATGCAGGAACACTTCTAGGACTTATTCACAAGGAATTCATTGGTGATTATCAGATCATTGATAAAAGGCATCTTCAAGAATACTTTGAGGTGAAATGCCGCTCCTTAGACAAAAGAGACTTGCAAAAGCATTTCCAAAGAATGTCTGAGAAATACTACATGCTCGGAGGAGCTAATGATGTCAATCTCAGGCATACTTTTATTGCCTCTCTTCCAGATGAACTGCAACCAGAACTTCATAGAGCCATTAACGCACTCCATAGAAATATGTCTGATATTTCTATAAGATAAATATATCAGTTGGCGTTAGCAACTATGGACAAGCTCTGTGAACAATAGAAATTCTTCAAAGGAATGCTGAAAGGACATTCAAAGCTGAAGCATGCTTGTAAAAACCCCCACCTGAACATAAAGTGCAAAGACGATAAAAATTGCTCCTGTTCTACTAGAAGAAAATCTCACTATCGTTGATTCAGATATCTAAAGGGTTCTTATTCCAGGAGAAGATCCAGAAAACCTTTCCTGAGATACTTCAAAAGGCACAGGCCTTATTCTAAGAAGTCTGATAGGTGCTATCTGTGCAAGAAGAAAGGACATTTTGCAAAAAATTGTCCTAACAAGACCAAAAAGGATGTAAAGATGCTAGAACACTTGCAGATTGTTCTAATGATCGATGAAGATGAAGATATTGAATCCGTGATCAAAGAACAAGATGCTCAAGATGAAGAAACACAATATGTTCTTCCTTTCTCTGAAGATGAAGAAACTGATTTTGAATTCTTATCCCAAGAAGATGATGATCCTTAAGTGTATTTATATTCCCTTAAACAACCTGTGTATCCATCTTTCATTGGTTCCCTGGCTTCTCAACCAGACCACAACAAAGTTAGTCCCAAGCCAAATGTCAAAATCCATATCCTTCTAGGAAGGTATGAAAAGCCTATTCCTGTTATTGCTTTCATAGATACTGGAGCTTGTAGAACCATCATGAATCCTGATATCCTTCCTTATGAAGCATGGATCCCTTGTGATCAATTCTTCCTTACTGCTGATTCAAAACCATTCAAGATTGAATGGATTATTAGGAGGAAGATTAGTATTCAATTCTTTCCAGGATGTGTTCTATGGATGAAAGTTCTTGGAAATGATCTCCCTGGAAAAGATATTCTTATTGGATTTGATGCTTATTATCATACTAGGAATCTTTAAGTACTGCCTAAAGGAATTAGATATAAAAATTTCTTTAGTGTATATACTGAAATTCCTAATCTCTTTGAAATCCAACTAGCACCACTAGGATATGAAGGTATCCGAAATCATCTCCTCAAGTTTTGCATTAATAGTCATAAACAATTCTCTCATCCATTTCCATTATGGAAAAATAAGAGTTTTTCATAAAACTCCCTTTCAAGAAAAATGAGGATATCAATCCCACAAAAGCTTCTCATCCAAGAATGAATCCAAAAGATCTCAAGCTCGCTAAAGAGGAATGCTTTGCACTTCTCAGACAAGGCCTTATTGAACCAACAAAATCTGATTGGGCTTGCCAAGTGTTCTATGTTGAAAAGAGATCAGAAATCAAAAGAGGAAAGAAAAGGTTAGTCATTGACTATAAGCCTCTTAATATTTTCCTTCAAGATGACAAATTCCCTTTACCAAAGCCCAGTTTACTTACAGTCCATCTTAGAGATGCACAAATCTTTTCCAAGTTTGATCTTAAAGCGGGATTTTGGTAATTGGGTATCCATCCAGAAGATCGACCCATAACTGCTTTTTGTATCCTAAATGCCCAGTACCAATGGACTGTTATGCCATTTGGGCTCAAAGTGGCCCCATCACTGTTCCGAAAGGCCATGACCAGAATCTTTGAACCTATGCTTGATAACCTCCTCATTTACATCGATGACCTTTTATTTTTCTCAAAAGACGAAGATTCTCATAAACTTTTATTGACCCAATTCGGGAAAATAATTGAAAAATATGGGATTATGTTGTCAGCAAAGAAAGGAAAAATAGGTGTCAAAAGCATAGAATTTCTTGGAATGCATTTTGAAAATGGTCAGTATTATCTTGGACCACATATTGCAGAAGAATTGCTCAAATTCCCAGACGAGAATCTGACAACAAAGCAAATTCAACAATTTTTGGGGATTATTAATTATCTTAGAGACTTTATCCCTCATGTGTCTAATCATACTAGCCAACTGTCCAAACTTCTCAAAAAGAATCCTCTCGCGTGGGGGACAGAGCAGACCTCAGTTGTCAAGACTCTCAAAAGAATTGCACAGCAACCACCTCCTTTAAAGATTCCTGACAAAGGGCTACGAATCCTCCAGACGAATGCCAGTGATGACTTTTGGGGAGCTGTCTTAATTGAAGAAATAGATGGAAAGAGATTCTACTGTGGACATGGAAGTGGACAATTCAAGGAGTCAGAAATGCATTATCATGCTACCTACAAGAAGATTCTTGCAATCAAAAGAGGAACCGAGAAGTTCAATTTTCATCTTAGTCCTTATCAATTCAGAGTAGAAATGGACAATACGTCTTTTCCCAGAATGCTTAATCAAAGGGAAAGACCTTGCCAGACAGCCAGTTACTCTGATGGAAAGACTGGTTCTCTCGCTATAAATTCTCTGTCCACCACCTCAAAGGTCACCAGAACATTATAGTAGATTTCCTCACAAGACCTCAGAAAGTTTCTCAGCCTCCAAAACTCCTGTCACTCTCCAAGCACCAACCTCTTTTCATCCTAACTATCTCTGAACCAGAAATGCCTCACAGAATGAGAGCCACCATTTTCCCTCCTGGATCCCATCCTGAATCCCCAGCTGATGTCCAAAACCTGACCAGAAGCACTATGTTCTACTGGCTCTACCGTCTTCTTCTAGATACTAGAATTCACCCATATGCTCAGTACTTTGATGTCGATGCCCCATACCTCACTGTTCCCATCATCAAAGGACCTATACCAGAGAAACTCTTACGGTACATCTAGTCTGTCTCAGCCAATTATACTTGTGCCATAGCCTTCTCAGCCGTAGTCGTACATGACCACCTAAATGACTTCAGAAATGAAAATTCTCCTCTTACCACACTCTTTGAGATGCTTGCTCCTCTTCCCTATTGGAGAGGGAAACTCTAGAACATTCTCAACGAACATAATATCTGGGACTTACCATCTCCCAAACAAAAGAGATTTTTCTGCTTGTATACCTTTTTCAGGAACTATGGTATAAGTGCTGACCAAAGGCTTTACATAGACAATCATCTGATTCTTCAAGTCACCACCCCCTCATAGCCAGGAAATAAAGCATTGTTAATGGAGAAAATTAGGAAAACATTAATTGCACTTAATCAGCCAGACATGGGAGAAGACACTTCATGTCTTTCTTTTGGACCTTTCCCTCCAAGTTCACCATCAGCCAGCAGCACAACACTTGAAGAATTTCAGAGAGATTTCATCATGAGTGCTGTCAGACCTCCACCAAATAGGTCACAAGTCCCTCTACCGACAGAAGCCTCTCAAGACCCTTATGACGAAGACTCATAGATTCAACTCACTCAGCCTGAAGGACTCCATCTTCCTCAGTCGAGTTTTCAGCCATAACTCCTATTCCTTGCAGGAGAATCCTAGGATCCTAACCAAGATGACCTTGACCCAGAACTTGAAGAATCCTACTATATAAGGAGACACTATGACTCAGATGATCCTGAACCAGAAGGCATCATGAATCTATCCCCTAGCTATGAACCTATCTATAAAGACTAGGGAACACTATTATCAGCAAACCGCCTTTTGAGATACTGTGAAGATAAGGGGGACCCGCCAGATTCCTACTTTATGTTGCCATCTACTTTTACTTTATTAAAGTAATTCATCCTGTAGTCTATTTTGTCTTTTTGTAATCAGTAAAGTAGTTGCCTTTATTAAAGTAGTTACATATGTGTCATTATTAGGATAGCCAGTCATCATGACAGTTGTGTCATTATTAGGCTAGAAAGTCATTATGACCCCTACCCGTCATAATGATACGTACTATTAGGACTTTGTCATGTAATGGCTCCGAGCCTCCATATAAACCCCATTTTGCTATCAGTTACAGGCAGAAGGAGTTGTATCGACTTCCTTGTATAATACTAGTGTGCTTTCCTCATGAGCTCTCTATAAATTTCTCTCTTCTTCTGAAAGTCTCACTTATAATGTCTTTCTTCTGTTACCAGAGATTCTAAGTATGCTCTGTACTTGCCTCTTTAAGAGGATCATGTGCATCAGAAATAGAATATGATCACAATCCATGAAGGAGTGTTTAGTGACAATCTTTCCAGTTATCCTAGATCTGATATTTAATGCTGAGAGTCCTAATGTGGCTCGTTGATGATTTGAGAATGAGTGGCCTTACCTAGACTAAAGCCTTGGATATCAGACTATGTTAGCTTGGTTCGGTTTAGCTAACACCCCAGAAGGCAGTTTGCTGATGATGGTGTTCCCTAGTCTTTATAGATAGGTTCATAGCTAGGGGATAGATTCATGATGCCTTTTGGGTCAGGGTCATCTGAGTCATAATGTCTCATTGTACAGTAGGATTCTTCAAGTTCTGGGTTAAGGTCATCACTTTAACATAGAAGTGATAACTGTTATTTTCAAAAGTTAAGTTGGGTTTTAAGTGTCAGTGCTAATTAAGAGATCAATGAATATTTCACTTTAAATAATAATAACTTCAATTATATGAAACGACAATAAAACTTTAATTAGTAGCATAACTACATTTATGGGAGAATGACACAATTAAAGTTGTCATCGCTCAAGGTTTTTTTTTTTTTTTGGGTGAAATTTATTGTTAAAGTTTTTGTTGTCATTTTATATAATCAAAATAGTTATTTCTTAAAGTGAAGTAGTCATTAATCTTCAAATTATCTTTGGCATTTGAAACTTCAAAATACTAACGATTTTTTTTTTTTTTGCATTGCATATAGATATCCTTTCATTATAGGCAATATATTGAAGGCATTGCCAAATACTAAATGTAGGCACTTCTCCTAGTGGGGATTTAAATAGACCAGCAACAAATGTGCTAGATTATAAAATGGGTTGAGACTATGAGCCAGACATTAATGGGCCAAAAGAGATGATAATTGGGCTTGTGCAAGGTGGACTGATATGGTACAAGCAATTAAAGTACTCCCTCCGTTCCTTATTATAAGAGACGAATAACCGAATTACGTTGATAAAAAAAACAGTTAAAATTAGTTAAGAACAATTAATATGTAAAAAGTATAATTTTTTTCCAAAAATGCCCTCATTAATAAGAAGAGAGAACATGAGAGAGAACAATGGTAATTTATTAAAAGAAAGAGAAGTGGGAAGGAGAGAGAGTGTGAGTTGAAGACAATAAATATGGGTAAAATAGGAAATCAACACAAAAAAGTAGAGACAACTTTTAAGTGTCTCTTATATATAGGAACATTCCATAAGCACCAAATGTCTCTTATAATAAGGAACGGAGGGAGTACTTAGAAGGAGGAATATGAATATATGATGGCTTGGCTGCATTAAAAAATTATTTCAGAATAATTTTTCTTTCTCGAGACCTAACTAATCTAATTTTTTTGTAATAAAAAAAATTTCTCTCTGGCTTCTCTTCCTTTCTCCACGAAAATTTCTTCCAACTGTTATTGGTCTCTGAATACCACTTTTAATTGTGTTGCTGCTTTATTTCTAGACCCGTAACTGATACATATATGACTGAATGTATATGCTGAATGAATATCCATGATGTTTTGCAGTTTCCTTGGCAATAGGGCTCAATCACTATTATTTTTTAATTGTTTCTTCTATTTTACGGAGGATGTTCATTAAATTGCCATTGCTTAATTTTTTGATGTAATTTAATATAATAAAAGTTGTTATTTAATTTTTTACACAAAATAACCATTATTTTTGAGCTCATCCTTTTTCTCAATAATTTTCTAACAGCCAACCGCTGGAGCTTTTTCGTTTCTAAAAACTTAAAACGACTTAGGTTTTTTTAGATAGATTCCCAAAGAAGCCAATTTAACAGCTTGTTGGATTGTTAAAGCTTTACTGGTTGGGTTTTGCTCGTTTAAATGATACTCGCGGAGTTGCTCTGTATTTGTTTCTTTATGTAGTTTGTTTTAGGTTTTAGTTTGCTTTGGTTAGTATTCCATAGTAGTTTCTGAAATCTCTCTAAGAGGTTGTTGTGAGGTTTTTATATTTTAATGAATTTTCAGTTGGCAATATATATAGGGTAATATGCAACAAGATATTTAGCGCAATTTTTCAAGTATGTTTTAGTGCGATTGTAGACTTAGTAATTTAGGAAACTGGATGCACACAAAAAAAAAAAATTTAATGTTAGATGCACTTAAAAATATACTTTAGATGCTACATGTATCAAAATATAACTTAAGGTCTTGGACGCACTTGGAAAAATATTTCATGATGTTGAATACACCATAAAATACTATACAATGCTGGATATATGCACCTAAAAATTTTGTTTCATAATATTAGATGCACCTTATCCTATGTATATTCAGGTGTCTTTCTAGTGTCATCCCCCCTAAATTGTAACAACCTGTCGCATTCCCCACAAAAATTTTTGGCTGCCAATAGAAATTTGCCTATGTGCATGCTTTTGACGGGGATACGTAGTGGCACCACACTCACAAGTCATAATCCATTTATTTTTCCAATTTTTTATTGAGGGAAAAAGAAGAGCAAACGTTACTCTAGACACAATTAATGCTTCGTAATCTGATTTATATCGTCCAAGAAAAAACATGTAGCTTATAAAATTGATTTATAAGCATAATTAATTTTAAAATAGGGTGTTTGATAATTTTTATAAAATTGTCATTGAAAACAGGTAATAGGAACTTATGATGTAATAATGATTTCAAGTTGATAATTGATTTTTTGGTCATCCGTTTTGCATTAGATGTGTGGCTTCGTCCCTCATGGGAAATGAATTCTATCTTTATTATTTAACTATATATGTTTATACGTTTTTAACAAAATGAGTTCTCAGTTTCTCATTGTCTTTCAAAATTAGCTTTTCAATAATTCCAATGCAAAAGACAAGAAATATTAAATTTTATTTGATCCTAGGGGCCAATATGATGAATCCACTTAATGGGTGGAGTGTCTGGTTGTGAGAGATAAGGCGCAACAAATGTGGGCTTTATCATACAGGGCACTTTAATAAGGCCCATCACTTTATGCATAGCAGTATACTGTTTTGAAACTTAATATCTGTTTGGATTTGTTACTTTAATCTTTAATATAACATCTAGTTAACGTAACTATTTTTTATCAAAAGAAAATTGATATAATTATAGCATATGTTACATATGATATTTTTAAAATAATTATATATATATATATATCATTAGATTATGTATCAATTTATAAGTAAGACAAATTAGTTTTAAAAAAATAATAAACATAGATACTTTAAAGTAATTTAGTAACTTTCTTAATCTTTACAAATTAGTCAAGTGGGTCTTCTATTAATAAACCAAGCTAGTAGATCTTTTCAACTTGACCCTTTATTAAAATTAATATCCACAATAAAGGGTTCTACTAGAATTAAAATAATGCAGTGCAATAAAATAGGGCAAGACTATTACATTTTTGTATGTTCTGTATTTTAGATCAAGTAGAGCTTTATAACTTTGCCTTATAATTAAAATATGAGAGACTATAAATTAATTATTGTCATTCTCAATGGTTATAGTATATTGTAAATTTGATTAGTAGATATATAAAGATAAAACCCTAACAAATCTTCTTAATCACCAAGTTGTTTAAGTTCATGAAGTGTTGGGAAAACAATAATGATGAGTTCCTGTTGCCGTTGAAAGTTAAGCAACAAAACAAAAGAAAAAAGAAAAGAAAAGAAAAGAAAAAGAAGTGAAACACCGTCAATTTTAAAGAGGAAAACTTTAGCAGATCCAAGAATCATACTTTATATCTCTTGAAGCAATATTAGTTAAGTTTGCGCATGCCTATCGCAAAATATTATTATTGTATACTGAGAAATTATTGCCTGCAAGGCCAGCCCATGCTATAAGAAGGCCTGTATCATCAACTTGAACATCCCAAGCCTCAGATAGCCTCCATTTACAGCCACCAACTCACCCGCTGAGCTAATATTCCGTCTTTGAACATATTCCTAGCTGATTCAAAACTTCAACCAAAAACATGTCTGAAAGAGATTCCACTAAGATGCTAGCATTCTTCTTCTATGTCGCTTTCTTTGCATCTGCTGCTGCTAGAGATAGTGAAGCAGAAGCTCTGTTGAAGTGGAGAGATAGCTTTAACAAAGAAAGCACATACACCTTGTCATCTTGGAAGAATGATACTAATCCTTGCAAAGACTTGTGGAGGGGAATTTCTTGTGATGAGTCCATGTCTGTGATCAACATAAGTCTCTCAAACCATAGCCTTCAAGGTATGCTTTCCAATCTCAACTTCACTGCCTTTCCTAATCTCCTCTACTTCAATATAAGTTACAACCAATTTTATGGATCCATTCCCCACGAAATTGGTAATTTGTCCAGAAGTTTGATGTTGAGTGTGTCAGATAATCCATTAATTAGGGGTCCCATTCCTCCTGAAATCTGGAACCTAACCACTCTAAATAGTCTTGATCTTAGTGCATGTAGTCTCACAGTACCAATTCCCCAAGAAATTGGGAATTTGAGGAATTTGAGCCTCCTATATCTTGGAAGAAGTTCCTTTTCTAGTCTCATTCCTAAAGAGATTGGAATGCTAAGCAATCTTGTAGACCTTTGTTTGCAAAGCAACTCTCTATCAGGGAGAATCCCATCATCAATTGGAAATTTGACCAAGTTACAGATACTTTTTCTTTATGAGAACAATCTCGGGGGTCCTATTCCTACTGGATTATGGAGTCTCTATTCTCTCATTAGTATTCAATTACATGGCAATGGATTTTCTGGGCCAATCTCTCCCTCTATTGGAAACCTGACAAATCTCAGAGACTTAACCTTAGCTGATAATAGACTAGTACTTTCTGTTCTAATTCCTCAATCCATTGGTAACATGATCAATTTAAACCAACTCTTTCTACAAAATAATAGTCTTTCAGGACATATTCCTTCCACCATAGGAAACATGACAAAGCTCGATACTCATGGATTAATGAAGAACAATCTTAGTGGTCAACTTCCACAGGAAATGAATAACTTAAGTTGTTATAGTTTACAACTGGGTGGTAATCATTTCCATGGCCATTTGCCACAACAGATTTGTCAACATAAGAGATTATATAGGTTTGTTGCTAGAGGTAACCAGTTCACTGGTCCTATTCCAACTAGTTTGAAGAACTGTTTTAGTCTAAAAAGACTCATGTTTCAGACTAACCAATTAGTTGATAATATCACGGATGCTTTTGGAGTATATCCTCATTTGAACTACATTGATCTAAGTGGAAATCAATTGTATGGCCACCTTTCATCTAGGTGGGGAGAGTATCTAAATCTCACACAATTGGTTATTCACAATAACAAGTTTTCTAGCAGTATACCACCAGAACTAGGAGAGGTAACTAAGCTTGGTTTACTTAATCTGTCTTTAAATCTTTTGTTTGGACAAATTCCAAAACAACTTAGGAAGTTGACCATGTTGACAAAACTCTTTTTGACCCACAATAACTTCTTTGGTAGCGTCCCCTCAAATATAAGATCACTTAGTCGGCTTGAAACTTTGGAGCTGGCAGCAAATAATTTCAATGGCACAATCACAAGAGAGCTTGGAGAATTAAAAAGCTTAAAGTTCTCGAACTTGAGCAAAAACAAATTTGATGAAAGCATTCCCCTTGAGTTTGGTCAACTCCAACATCTTGAACAACTTGATCTTAGTGACAATTTGTTAACTGGAAAAATACTGGCAAGACTTGGAATATTACTTGCATTGCAAGTATTGAACTCTCACATAATAATCTCAATGGCACCGTTCCTTCCACTTTCAGTCGATCAATGTCAGCTTTGTCTACAGTTGACATATCATAGAATCAATTAGAAGGCCTCATTCCAAACAACCTAGCCTTTAACAACATTGATGCATTGAGGAATAATAAAGGCTTGTGTGGTGATGTCACTGGTTTAAGTCCCTGTGATGATTTTCAAACAAATCGACGTGGCCATAAGAGTAAAAAGTTCTTGATAATATTCCTTCCATTGACCATATTGCTATTATTGCTTGTTGGAGCATCTTTCATTTTTGCTCGAATAGCAACAAAAGCAAAAGGTAAAGATGGAGAAGGTTCACCAGAAGATGTTTATTTTATATAGAGTCTTGATAGAAAAAAAATGTATGAAGATATCATTGAAGCGATAATGGAATTTAATGAAAGATATCTTCTTGGGACGGGGGCCAAGGAAGTGTTTATAGGGCTAAGTTGTGTACAGGTGATGTTGTTGCTATAAAGAAGCTTCATTCAATGCCAAGTGGGGAAATCTCCAACAAGAAAGCTTTCACAAGTAATATTCAAGCTTTGACAGAGATCAAACATTGTAACATTGTGAAATTGTATGGGTTTTTTTCCAATTCACAATTCTCCATTTTGGTTTATGAGTTCTTGGAAGGTGGTAGCTTGGACAACATACTAAAGAATCTGAAACAAGCCACTGAGTTTAAGTGGAATAAGAGGGTGAATGTTGTTAAAGGGGTGGCTAATGCTTTATTTCATATGCATCATGGCTGTTCAATTCCCATTGTTCATCACGACATATCAAGCAAGAATGTTCTTCTAAGTTTTGACTATGAAGAAGCTCGCGTCATTGCCTTTGGACAACAAAGTTTTTGAATCCTAACTCAAACAACATGGCCACATTTGGGTATGCTGCACCAGGTAAGACTACCTTTTCCCCCCTTCTTTCCAAAGTATTAATCTTTGCTATATTATGGATATATATAACATTAAATCCTATTGCAGAGGTTGCTTTCATTATGAAAGCAAACGAGAAATGTTATGTTTATAGCTTCGGAGTATTGACTTTAGAAATCATTATGGGTACACATCCTGTGGAACTTATTTCATCTTTGGCAGAGAATTCAACCAATAATGATTTGTTGTTAAGGGATGTGTTGGACTCACGACTTTCTCCACTCACAAAACCAATCCTAGATGATGTGATCTTAGTTGCAAAAATAGCTTTTTCTTGCTTGAATGAGACTCCTGAATCTCGTCCAACCATGGAACAAGTATCTAGGGAGCTTGCAAGGACACCAAAATCCTATTCAGAGGATCAATTTCACACCATCACAATTGGACAACTAATGAGGGATTGAACTTGATTTGGAAGTGTGTCTGCAAAGTGTTGTTCTTGATGTTTTAACGTAAATTTTCTAAGCATGTGATGATTTTTGTCTCATATGTATGATCGGTTTGGAACTTGTACAAAACTGAAGTGAATGTTTTGTTTCAGCATCATCGTTTCAACTCTTGTAACGTAATATAATGGGTGGCTATGATCATTTTATGTCAGATTTATATCTTTTATTACTTCAATCAAAAGTGAAAAAGTAAAATCATTTACATGGACTAATATATCGCATGCTTTTGTTTTTTTAAACAGGGAATATAAAGTTTTTGAAATATTACACTCAATTGGAGAAGCAGTACAGTAATATAGCGCGATGAGTGTTCAGCCTCTTATTTTAATGCACATATCTATTATGTATGTTTTGACATTAACTCTTAAATAAAATATAAGACAAATTAATCATCTGGTGCTTAAATTTTCAACTCATTTAAAACTCAGTTCTTATTTTTGTTACTAATTTAATATTCAACTTAATTAATCAGTAAAATCCATCAAAATTAATCTAAACTCTCTCTTATAATGTGCTAAAATATTTACTCAAGTAACATTCGAATTTCCTATCATACTTGAAATCATTTACATTACACTAAATTGAGTTATCACGCAATATATAACATACATGTCACAATATCATAAATTGTAAATAACATGAATATAATTTTATATGGGGGTTTGTTTGATGCCCAGAATGAAAGCTATGAATGAAAATGGAAAAGAAACAATGAAAGAAATGGGATGTAATGAATTATATTTTGCTCACAGTATGAAAGGAAATACAAATATAAACTTTTCCATTTTTTTAATTTAACATGTTTAAAATAATGAATGAAAAGAGATAAGTTTTAATTGAGTCACTTCTTCTCTTTAACTAAAGTTACGCATGCTTTAATCATCAAAAGGAAAAATAAAAAGTTATGTTTAACTTCTTCTCTCCTTCCTTTCCTTATTTTTAATAAAGTAGTGGGACTCTTCCAAAAGATAAGGGCTGTGTTGCAGGAAAAATAATCGTCATTATTGAATTGTCAAGTTGCTTAACAATGGATATATATAAATACACACACATATATATATATATGATTATATGCTTAGTGGGGAGACCCACCAGTCATCGAGCTAAGAACCTTAACAACCCATCTTTTGATTCCATTTTTCTTTATCAATACCGATCTAAGGATTATCTTTACCTAGTTTGTTTTTATCAGTCCAAGATTTATAACCATCACTACTGGACTCGTTCAATTTTTTTTTTCTTGCAATTTTTCGTTTTGTAATTGTAATGCTAGTCAATTGCTTACCTGTTTACCTTCTTGTTCTGTTCTTTTTTTTTTTATCAAAGCTATATATATGCGTGCCTATATATATATATATATATATATATTGCAGAGACATGAAATGTATTTGAGTGGAAATAATAGGCATGAGACCATATGGATATAATATACTATTTTGGTTTTATTTATAGAGTATTTTCAGCATGTTTCACACAAACCAAGAAAAATATCAAATTGCATTAACTCTCTCTTAAAGTAAAACAGCTTTCTAACTTTACCTCTTATTTAATATAGATACCTTTAAAAAAATAACTATCTATACTATAATAAATGAAGAACAAAATAGTATGTTCATACTAAAAATTTAATGAGTTGTGACTTATAAATAGAATCAAGAAAAATCTTTTCTCTTATAAATGGGATCATAGCAATATAAGCTAACTCTTGAAAAATGATCAGCAGCATAAAAGAAAACTGAATTTTAGACAATCATTTTCGGCAATGAAGAGCCTCTTTTTTTGAGACAAGGTGATGGGCTAATTTTGCTCCAAGAATAGGCTGGATCTTATTCATCTTGTCCATTTCACACAGTTATTTCTTCGTCTTTACTCTTTAGACATTTGGATCTTTACTTTTCAAACTATATTGCTTTAGAAAGGACAAGCAGGACAATATAATTATATAAGCTATAAAAAAAAAAGCCCAGTTTCATACTCCCAGGTAAAGTGAGTTTTCTTCATCTTTTATCACAACATCATGACTTCATGATATTCCGGGAATTTTTTTTGGTTTTTGTTTTTAGACATGCTGGGCGTACTAGACTTTAGAATATATAAGTGATTACAGATGCTGACAGGGAAAGAAAATATCAAAAGCAGAATTAGATTTTTACAGCTCATTGACATGACTTTTGTCATCTCACCTTGGAAAATATCCAAAAGGAGTGAAAGATGAACAGGAAAAAAATCATGTTCGAAGAGCTTTCTCAATAATTGGAGCCGCGTGACTCGAATTTGGTTTGGTGGGTTACGAATAATTTATCGTGACTTAACAAAGGAAATTAAATCATGTATATATATATATATATATTATTATTATTATTAGAATTTAGCTCCTCCCTGCCAACAACCAAAGACTGGAAGAGAAAGATGCAGCAAGAGAAAAATGAAGTGAGACTCGAACTAATAAGCCATATCAAAGAAATTCATTGAGTCATATTTTTATAAAAATTAATTAGAGAGTCATCAACCTAGTTTATGTTGGTTGTTTAATTAGGTTGAGATATATGTGCCATTAGATGTAAATATTGGTTTTATTGATCTAACTAGAGATTCTATATACACGTTTTGTTTACGTATTAAACGTGAGGACTGATGACCTGAACTGAGGCATTTTATTTTAAATGATTTTGTGCTTATGATTTATCTTTTAAAATGTAAGGATAGATTACGGTGAAAAAATCTCAGTGAAAATCATTGAAAGAGGTGTCGGAAATTTTCTAACGTGGAGAATACGCAAAAATAGATTTGTTGCGCCTAAAAGCTCCACCGACATCAGCTCATTGTGAATTGCGTTCAGTGGTACAACTTCACATGATAATACAATATTTAGACTCAAAAGTCTTGTTTTAGCTTTATTTTTTTTGGCCGCCACTCATATATATAAATTTATATATAGTGAGTTAGTGACTCATGACTCAAAGACCTCTTAGAAATTTATAATTCCCTTCTTTATCAAAAGCTTTAGTTGCTTATTTAGTTGCCTTTTGTTTATTCAACAAACGTACCTGGAACAAGGTAATGGACGATGGGCTGCAAATCCCTAATTTATACTTTAAAAACAATGTATGATTCGTCCAAAATGTCCCCCCCCCCCAAAACAAAAAAAAAACCAAAAAAAAAAAAGGAAACGAGAAAGCGCACTGCACCTTTTGATTGTGTTTATTTTAAGGCAATACATTTTCTTATTTTCTTATCATCATAAAGTACTGTTATGCGTACTGAACATTGCTCTGGTATTTCGTAAATGCTGGTACATAAGTGATGGCAACAATTTCTGAAACTATAACAACCCAAATTGAATTGGGTTTTATAGTATTATTGGTTAATTAAAGATCTGGTAAAAAGAAAATTGGATAATTAAAGAATAACAAGGAGAATTTATTTATCAATTATTTCAAGCTTATCACAAAAGATTAAAGAAATCGGGGATTTAAAATTTGAATCAAGTTGAAGTAATCACAAACAGTTATCTTATGTGTGGGATTATATAATTAAATAACTATACTGAAAGATAAATAAAATTGTAAATAAGTGCATAGGTATTTAAAAATAAAAGTAGGAAAAATGATGATGATGATGTGAAATAGATTGAAATTCAAATTTCAAATCTGTTATGTGAAGTTTAATGAAAAAATAAATAAATAAAAGAGATTGAATTTAACTTTTAATAACTTTTTGATTGATTCTAGTAGATTTCATATGAATGGGTTATATGTTTAAGTTTAATGGGATTTCAAATAATAATAACAATAAGATAAAATAATTAATTAAATGAAGATTTATTAACTTTGAAGATTGATTAACCATTTGCTTTATGCCCTGGAGATTAAATGCAAAATTAATCCAAAAATTGCACCATAGGATGCAACCCTGCGTCTTTCTCTTGTTGGAGTCTTTAGTTATTGGTCCTAAGTTAACTAGATGTCATAAAAATGCAAATTGACTAGGAAAAGGTTAAGGGGTTTTCATTTAAAGCTACTAATTGAAATAAAATGCAATGTAAATATATTTTTGAATTTTTGGGAGATTAAAATGGAATGGATGGAAAACGAATGTTGAAAACAATTGATGAAACCTCTTGAAAATGCGTTTTTGGCAATTATAATTCAAAATGATTTTGGGAGTAGAGTTCACTAAATTTTCTAAATGAAAAACTTTAAAAGTGCCCTTTAAGTCTAAGATCTCAATTAGTAGCCACCCATATCATAAAGTCCTATTAAGCTCACTTAATGTGTATATTAGGATTAATTAATGCATTTTGTTCAATGCAAGTCCAGATTAACTCAATAATCAAACAATACCATACAAGAAAGAGAGTATCAAAAGAGTTGCATAGAAACATATATGTAACCACATAGATAGAAGCTCAACATTCAACAGTAACTAATCCAATACACAAAATAATCATCCAAAGTTGATTACAATCATAACCGACATAGTTCAGTCACAAATTTACAAAACCTAGACCTAGGAATTCATAAATAAGCAACTAAACTATAGATGAAACCAAATCCCCTTTGAAGCCCTTAGAACTCATGCCAATCAACCCATCTTCAAGAGAACAAGAGCTTAGACACACATTGGAACTAGAAGCATCACAATCAGCAATGATTTTGAGCAACCCTTGGTGGAAGATGATAGAAAAATGGAAGAAGATGAGGGCTTGATGAGGGAGGGAGAGAGAGAGAGGATGAATGGAGGGGGCTATGGATCAGTGGATGAAGTGATGTCGAAAATAGGGTTTCTAAATGTTTAATGTCACACCTTACTTTTAGATCTCATTTTACCTCAATTGGAACTGTTTAGGACCATTTCTAATGGCCTGAAGTCGGAAAAATTTGAACTTTAAAATTTTTCAAATTTGGGTTACTATTCATTATAACCTTAATAAAGGCCAAGTTTTAAAAATTTATAACTAATTCCAGAAAAGTTGAAATAAAGTAGTTCTAAGTTCTACTTAAAGCTCTTAGTTCCATCTTTAAGGGAAAAATACTCATTGGCATCTAAAATTTACCACTTAATCCCAGATTTCTTGCAAAGTAATGCTGTTCATATGGTTATTTTTTAATTTTTTAAGATTTATGCCCAACTTTAGAAGCGCATAACTTTTTGCACGAAACTTCAAATTTAATAAAGTACCACTTTTTTTAAAGCTAAAAATGAGATCTATAAGCCTTGTGAATTTCAACTCAAGACTCAACTTTTTGTACAACATTTTATTGGTCAAACTTTACCCTTAAAAGTCAACTTTTATCGTCCTAAATTACCATTCTTGGTTATTCTTTTCCTTTCAATCCATATAACCATTTTAGTCACATAGACCACGCTAAAACATGATTGCTTGATCAAACATTTACATCCATAACATTTTCAATCATTGATCCAAATATTCAACATAATTTCCAATAATCCATAATAATTACAAATATTAATTCAAAGAGGCATAACAATCAATTCTCTCCCAAAATGATCTCCTTCTCTTTATCTTTGCTTGATCCAACTCCTAATTGATTAATATTTCAACATGAAAGAATGAGATTTCATATAAATCTCATTAACAATGAATCATAATTATCGTGTAATTCATGCTATGTAAAAATGTAACATGTCAACATAAATCAACATCATTATACAACATTTCATGTGCATATCATTTACCATGGAAAGAGAGCAATCAATTCAGCCATTATACCATTCCTCATACATATTGCCAAGGCACATTCAACATATAATTAAATACATAATCACATAATTTGCTCAATCACATCATGACAATATAAATCAAATAACACATACACATTTAAACGAGGAAAAAAAAATCAAATTATGAGTTCAATGTTACCTTTTATTGCTTAATCAATTCAGCCTCTATGGTATTATGGTGCTCCTCTTTGATTTCTTATAAAGTGCCTATCATTCCAAGCATAAACACATTCCAAATTACTTACAATTTAAGAATAAATACTAATGTTTTGACATTAAACTCAATTAAACCACTTTTTTTTACATAATTATTTTCTCTTTGCTTCAATCAATCTATTGGGCCACTCTTACACAATTTTTCATGTAGAATCCAAATATTAAATCAAATTTAACAAAATCACATTCCTTCCCTCTCATCTTGACTTGGCCAAATAAGGTAGTATAATATTTCAAACTTTTTATTTTTAATTCCAATGATTTTAAACACTTTTTCTTGGTGTTTCCCCACACAAAAACACCTTTTAAACTCATTAGAATTATCAAATCACATTGAAAGAATATCTAACCCCAAAAATTTAAAGTGGCCGAATAGGGTCTATATAAACCCTAACTTTGATTCTTTCCAAAACTCAATATAAACATCAATTAAACATATAATTCCAAGCTCATATTCATAGTTTTTATCCTTTCCTAATGCTTCCTCAATCAAGCTGAAATTTCACAGCATGATACCTTAGAGTTCGTCATGAAATTCTAATCAAAACAACTCTTAAATTCAACCAAAATCAAGTTTAGACATACCTTAATGGATCCTAGCTTGAAGCTTGATAGTTTTCCTTGAATTTGGAGAGTTTTTAGTGCTATTTTGGGTTGAGAATTCACTTGGATAGAATTTGCCCTAATTTTCATATTTTTGGCCAAATTATATTTAATATGAGGGGGGTATTTATAGACTAAAAATTTGACCTTCCTCCCCTCCTTTGTGGGACCAAAATCTACCACATAAGGGGCTATGTGAACTCCATCAAATGCCTCCAATCTTCAGATTATGCCAAGTGTCTTTCTTCTTGATTTTTCCATTGATTTTTGGGTTTAAATTGGGCTTAAGCCTCTTCAATTGTTGGCTCATGTCTTGCACGAAATTTCTGGGCCCTCTTGGCCCAAGATGAAGCCCAAATCTGATTTAAAAAGGGAGAAGAAGTGTGGCCCAATCACAAATATTAATTTCTAACAAAAAATCATTATTTTGGTTACTATTTTCAAAAATAGTTTTGGGCCTCCAAAAATTCTTTCTTTCCATCTCCTTTTTAATGTAGGAAAACCCCCTAAAAATTTTTCAGAATTTATCTTAACTTCTAACTATTTTTTTTGAAATAGGGCTTTATTGATAAGATTTCATTACTAAATATTCTAAAATTAATTCCTATATCTCCAAGACCTAGAATTAATTTTATAAATTCAAATAAATCCTTAAATAATTTTCTCATTTTTTAAAGAATTTTTGAGGCCTCTATATATGTAAAAGAATTATTTTTGCCCCATTTTCACTATTTTTCCTAAAAACCTTTGTTTTTAGGAAATTCAGTAATAAACTGTTTTCATGCTATTTTCATTCCAAAGTCTCAAATAGGATTCTAAAATCTCTAATTTACCAATTTTCTATTTTTTTTGGAAATTTTCTAGAATTTTTTTAAAATTTTCAATTTTGCCCTTTCTAAACTGATAATTTCAAAAATATCACTCTAGACCTTTTCTAGATTTTATGTCTGGTTTTTTCAGCTAGTCTACTTTTCCTATTAGCTATTAACTTAATTTTTTATCCCTATTATCAACGTCTAATTTTGCGGGATGTGACATTTAGGGTGTATTTGGTTGGAGGGGAGGGCGGGGGAGGAGAGGAAAAATGAGCCCCTCTCTTCATTTGGTTAAAAATTTTGGAGGGGAGGGAAGCCAAAATATTCTTCCCTCCCCCCATTTTAGCTCCCCCCAAAATTAGGGGTTTTTAGAGGAGAACTAAATTTTTTAGACCATTATACCCTTATGATTTTTTTGATATTCCACTACCACTAATAAAATATATTATTATAATATTTATTTTAAATAAAATATATATTATCCTAAGTAAAAACATAAAAAAATATCAATTATTATAATTAAAAATATATTATAATAAAAATTAATATAAATTATTATAAAAATAAAACACATTATTTAAATAAAAAATTATAATATTATAAAATTAATTGTGTGTTATGAATATATTATTTATTAAATATATTTTAAAACTGAAAAAAGAAGCATAGCCTAAAGAGAATAAAATTTCAATTTTTTTAGAGCATATAAAATTTGTTAATTTGATTATTTCAAATATATTATTATATTAATTAGAATTAAAAAAATACTGTACCAATTTTTTAATGCACATATTAACATGATAAGACTAAATTTTTATTAAATTATATGATTTAAATTAAGATGTAAATTAATTCATATAATATATCAATAAAAAATATAAACTAGAATGTAAGGGTAAAATGATAAATTGATTATTACTATCCCTTCCCTCCCCCTCTTGAACGAAACAAGGGATCATTAAATATCCCTCTCTCCCTTCCTTTTTAATTAAACCAAACAAGGTGAAGACAAAACTCACCCTCCCCTCCCCTAAAACCAAACAGGCCCTAAGGAAATAAAATGGGTCAGATTTAATGAGTCGGGCAGGCTAATCTTGTGATTGGGATTCGGATCTGGTTGTTGATAGACTTCACCGAGGCAGACGAATATGTTTAATGCGGTGAAGCATTCCTAAGAGGAGTTTCTTACAAGTCTATGAGGTTGCGGTGGTGAAGACAAATTGTGGCCACGGCAAAATCGTCCCAAGATGCCACTAATACACATCTTCGAATTGCACTACAGTGCAGAGTTTTCATGGCCGTGGCAAAAGGTTTTAGTATCAATACTGAGTCTTGTATTGTGTAATCTCTTGGTCTCCAATTTTGGCTCTAATTCTTAAGTGTCTTGCAATAAAAAGCAATAATTTAAAGTATCAATTGTCCTAGAAATCAATTGAATACAATTAATAACCAATTATGACAATTTGATCCTAAAAAGACACTAACTCAAAGCAAGGACTCTTAGGCACCGTTTGGGTGACACCCCAAACCATGGTTTGGGGACCCAAACCATGGTTTGGGTGATAAGTCACCCAAACAACCCTCTAATTTGTCTAAACCGTGGTTTTGGCCAAAACCATGGTTTTGGCTTCAAAACCATGGTTTTGAAAAAAGCAAAATTTTTTTGCTTTTGGAGAAAAAAGGGAGAGTGTGAGAGCCTATAAGATATGTATTTTGTTATTTTTTTTATAAACATATTTTTTTATAAACATATTTAATCTTATATTTTATAAATATATATACATATTAATTATTTATTAATTATATTATCTTATGTATTATTAATTATGTTAATAAAAATATATTATTAACAATTTTATTCCTTCAAATTAAAATATATCATAAAATCTATTTTTTCTGTAATTATCATATTAACTTATGTCTTTTTTTTAGTAATTTGTATATATAAAAAGTGATTCTGATAATAACTATCCAAACACTCTCACTTCTCAAAATCACTTTTTCATAACATTTATTCTTTCCAAAATCTATTCTTCCCAGAATCTATTCTCCAGAATCACTTTTCCAAACCACGGTTTGGTTTCATCCAAACACACCCTTAATCTAAATCAAGCACAATTATTACAAAAAGAGCCACTAACTATAATAAAAGCCCTAAAAATGATATAAAATAACATCGAATAATTAGACTGAATCAATTCCCCTACACTTAAACTTTTGTACTCCTGGACAAAACTTTCTAAATTATTTAAAAAGGTACAAGTGTGAAAGAAAATACCATCAATGCTTAAAAATGAAAGTAGAGGGTTAGTTAAACCACGTTCTCAAGAAGTCAACCAAAGTGGGATGAAGAAATGCCAAGAAAGTAATTACTATGAGTGCTTAAACCAAGAGATTGAGCAAAAGAGATTTCTTTCAAGGGTAAGTGTTTAGCTCACAGCTCACTTGATTGAGGTAATTTCACTCTAAAAGTTGCTCAATTAATTTCCTACCATAAGCTTGTAGTAATTCTACCTCTCCACTACATGAACCATAAATTGTGAATCAAGAGGGCTTAAAGGGTTGTAATGATTAGTGAAGGTCAAATGGAATGAATGGAATGGAAAGAAGAAAAAGAAAAAGATGAGTATCATGCACCTCAATTGTTCTCTTCATGCAATCAGTATCTATCTTTCTAGAGATGGTTTTAAGATTCTAATGTAGCAAAATTCTATTTTCTATTTATTTCTATCTCATCATTTTTTTCACTTTTTTTTTTCATGATGTTTTTTCTTCTTTTCATCATTCACTTCATTTTTTTCCCCAAGAATAAGCAGTCACCATTTTTTTTAACTAAAGATATGATATTATAGCCATTTCTATAAATGTGCATGTACTAAAGGATGGTCCAAATGACTAGCAATGATTGAGTGTTTGGGCTTGTGTATGGGTAAAAAGGGTTTAGAAACAAATGCCTTTATCATATTCACAAAATAATAGTTCATCAAGCCTTAATTAAGAATTAAAATAAGTTCTAGAGAGATATAAGATTAAGTAGACACTCACAAGTAAAAGAATTTAGGCCCAAATATCCTTACAACATGGTTATCATCTCAAGTAGTCATCCTCAAAGTTCAAAAACACATAGCATTAGCTTCAAGGCATAAAATCACTTACTTCTAGTTGACAGCATTGAAGAGGGAATTAACCAAAACCAACTATCATTTAAAAACATAGATGATTTTCCAAAAACACAAGTAAGACTTTGAATTTTCAAATTTTCAAAACAAGGTAGTGTGAAAAATCTAAGTTGGGGAGAGTTGTTGATATGAGAGGGTTAAAATCATAACAGTGAAATTGCAAAGCAAAAAAAAAAAAAAGAAAAGAGAAAAGGTAAATTTTTTTGTTTTACGGATCTCGGCTCTGACGCGGCAAAGATGGATCCTTGCCACAACAAAAGGTGCCATAGAGGAAAACAATTTAGTACTAAAGGGGCTTTGCCATGGGAAAATCAGGAGGTGGTTACAGCAAAACAAGGTAGAGACGTACAAAAAGTAGAAAATATGCAATGCAATTTCAAACTCTACATAGCACACATCAAAACCAAGATCAAAAGGTTTAAGCATACCCAAAATTTACCTTGTCCAAATGCACTTAAAAGGAAAAAAGTGATGCATAAGATAGATTTAGTTGAAATCAAGCATAAAAATCCCTCCCTCATACTTAAACAAAACATTGTCCTCAATGTTTCAATAACAGAACACAAACTAATCACTGAGTGAACCAGAAGTTGTGAAGCCTAATTAGAATTGAAGCACAACACATCAAATCCACAGAGAGAGAGAGAGAGAAGAAAGTGATTAAATCAAAACATAAAGAGTTGAGGAAATAAAAATCAAAGCATAGAGGAGCAAAAAAAATTAGCACCAGGATAACAACTAATCAAGTAGTCCATTAGTAGCCCAAAATCAGGGAAAGCAAATCCAAATCCAAGTCAATACAAACCAAAGATAGCAACATCACAAGGTTTATAGAAACATCCAGTAGACTCAATAGACACAAATCCTAAATACTCAAAAGAAAGAAAATAACACAAAAACATAACAGAAAAGTCAACTTGACATGGCAGAAGTATCAGCCTCGGTTCTGGATGGTCCAGCTCTAGAAGTGCCCGCTCCTGAGGTCCTAGCTATGCCCGATGGCTCATCCTTATTAGAAGGGAGTTGGAAGTTCAAGCGCTCAGCAATCAAGACATCTATCTTGTGGTGGTATCGCCAATCTCTATCATATAGCGTATCTCTCTGCTTTTAATGCTTCGTTTCTCAGAAGACTTGAAGGCGCAGTTGGTGGATGTCTTCAGATAGCTTGTTAATCTTATCAGTGAGCATGTCGAACATGAAAGGTGCTTGGGCTTCTTGGCCCTCAGGGCCTAATGCATTGGCTGTTGGGTCTGCACCAACATCAACTACTAGTGGTGGGGGGTATGGTGGTTCAAGGGCAGGTTGTTTAATGTGTTCATATTTGAAGAGCGGGCGGGTTCGAAATAATTATCATTGTCAAACTTAGGCATATTGGCTTCACAAAATAGATCAGTGATAAGGTGGGGAAATATGAGGTTGTTAGTGAGTTTAGGTGTGCGGATGGCATCATGGAGTGTTGAGTAGATTAAGTCAGCTATATCTACTGATTGCCTGATTATAAGAAGGTAGATGAGGAGGGGTTAGCGTTTGGGAACATTATGGAGGTAAGATGTGGGGAGGATGTTGTTGCAAACCAAATGCAGCCATACATAGGCCTTAAACCTAAATTCAGAGCACTTCATATAGAATTCAGTATGGTGAGGTTGGTGCCAGACTGCTCCCTTGCTACAGAGGGTTTCAACTATACCATTGGACAGGTAATTGTCTATGAATTCAATACACTGGCAGTGATGGACGGGTGGGAGGCCATAGTGTTTGCAAATGTTAGAGGGGTTAAAGGTGTAGGGGTCACAGGTATTGTGGAAATCAATAGCCATACTACCATTGTACTTAGCATATGTGTAAAAATGATAGATAAAAACGTCATTGGCTACAGAACGCTCCTCAATCAACTCAGTCAATTGAGACTCCTCTAATTGCCGAACAAAAGGGATATCAGGGGTTTTGGGAAAAGGTCGCTCCTTAAGGAGGGGTTGAAGGTCTACTTGGCTATAGATTTGCTCAAAGGTAACCTCCTCCTTAGATTCACTAGAGGGCTCAGGGTTCTTAGTTTGGGGCATTATTCCTATGAAAGACAACAACACATAACACAACACTGAACACAGGTAAGACACTACCCACTAAAAACCAAAGACTCATAGTCCTAAAGAAAACAAAAGTGGCTAAACAGTGATTTAAAGGTTTTCAATCGAAAATAGAATTCACAATTTGAAAGGAAAAGGCCAAAATGGCACAATGCACAATGAATCATTAGCTAGCCTAATGGTTATGTAACCATTACAATTATCCTAAACCTAGAATCAATCTAAAAACCTAACCTAGAATTATCCTACCCTAACTAATAGCAACATAAACAAATTAAACAAAGGAAAGAATGGAAAAGGAAAGGAGAATACTTACCTTAGAGAAACAAAGACAGCTACACGGGGGGTAAGGCGGTGGTTAAGGCAAAAAGGGAAGTAGTAAACTGAAAGAAGACTAAAGGGAAAGAGATAGAGATGAAGAGGGGGTAGGGGAGGTGGCCGAATGTTGTTGTCGTGGCTGAAGAATTCACAAGAGAGGCAGAGAGAAGCTGCGATGATGATATGAAGAATGAAACTGATGGAATGACCAAAAATGATAATAGTTGTGGGATGGGAGAATAGAAGGGTTAGGGTGGAATTTGGGGATGAAATGACAAAAGTTGGTTGTTAGAATAAGGATGATGAAGGTAAAATGGGGGCAAATTGGTAAACTCACAAGAGCAATTAAGGGCAAAAAGGGAAACGAAGTGCACAGTATCCAGCTTCACCGCAGCAATGTGGAATCCACGCCACGGTGAAGTGTTCCCCAGAGGAATAGACTAAGGAGTAGGTGAAACATCCTTCCTTTAACCCCTTAGAGTACGCCTTTGGAAGCATTATGGTTCAAGCAATTCACAAATAAGCCCATAGGTTGGAAATTTACTATTGATTCTCAGGTTACTATGCACCAGTTAAATTTCAAATTTTCTATCCAACTTGAAAAATTTATATCTTCTTATGTACACATCCAATCAAGGTGATTTACCTATCATTTCAAAGCTTGGGATGTGTACTATGTTATCATCAAATTTAGTGGTCAGATTCCACTAATTGTTTGGTCAAACTGGAGCTACAATCTCACTACCCTAAGACCTACTTTTTATCTTTCATTAACTTCTTACTTTTAATTATCCCTTCATTCAAACATACAACAACTAGCCTTATGGATTCCCATTCATTCATATGATTTTGGTTGCATGCCATTAACATTATACATTAAACATTACATCACATTCCATGCTTGACATATTCACAATTAATTACATTACTAACGACGTCAATCATTACATTGAAACGCATGTAAATTCTCTACTTTTTTTGCTTTCATCTTCTTGCCCTTCTTCATGCATGCCTTTTCCTTGTCATTTGACCTACTATGGTTGGTTAAGGGACGGTGAGATTCAAAATAATCTCAGTAGCAAACATTACCATTTATGTGTGCAAGATGGATGCAAGTATATGACATGCTTTTGTCCACATAACTTTATCGTTCATGCACGGTGAATTGCCATGGAAAGTAAGCCAATTCATTCATATTCACATAACACAATGCCAAGGCATGCTTAACATAAACAAAGCAATCATATTTCAGCAGTATAGCTTAGTCACATCATGGTATTCATAGCATATACACACATACACATCAAGCACACAAGAAAGGTAAGTTCACTATCTTGTATCCTTAAGCTTTCTTCTTGCTCCCTTTCGCTTCCAACCATCAAGGTTGCTTGCTCAACCTTTGCCATTCATCTACTTCAATGTCTCATGAACCTAAATGCATCAACACATCATTTCCATTCATTTATTAGAGCCATGTTAATCAACAACATTAACACTTTATTTTCTTTGAGCTATATTAACCTCTAACTTTTGAGCTTGATTTCCAACCTTTCTAAAATTAATTCCAAATACTATTCCCATATAATTTTGCATGCAGAATTCATTTCCAAGCTCAAAGTAATCAAAATCAAACTCCTTCCCTATGAACCATAGCCTTGACCGAATAGTATGCCTTTAGAGTTCGAAATTTCCATTTTCAATTTCAATGCTTCCAAACTTGTTTTCTCACCTTTACCCCACATAATTTTTCATTTTAAACACATTGAAAGCATTAAAATCATCAAAATCACATCCTATGCACAAGAATCAAGTATGGCTGAATTACTACTCAAGTTGCACAATCAAGAAATTCAGTCAATTTGAATGTAAAAGCACTTGATTCTTGTTCTTTTCAAGCCTTTAAACATTATTCTAACACCAATGAGACAGAATTGGCACTTTCCTTGCAAGTTTAACCCCTTTCAGTTCCTTCCTATCAACATGGTAGTGGATTGTAAGTGATAACACTTTAGCTATTATGATGAATAAGTAGGGCGAAATTGGATCACCTTGCCTCACCCTTCTTCCAGGTTTGAACGTATTCACATTTCTACCTCCCACCTATAGAGTGAAGGCTGTTGAAGTAATACACTTAAGGATCTAGTCTACCCAACTTTACGGAAACCCATCTTCAGCATTACTGCCTCAATAAAATCCCATTGCACCTAGTCATAGGCTTTATTTATGTCAATTTTAAGAGCCATCTCCCAACTTATTTCCAGCTCTTTTGCTCTTCAGGTAATGAAAAGCCTCATGGGTGATAACAATATTATCTTGTATCATTCTTCCTGCTAAGAAGGCTCTCTGATTAGGGGATATAATCCTACTTATCAGCTCCCTCATCCTGTTTGTCAGGATCTTTATAATCACCTTATAAGAAATATTACATCAGCCAATCAACCTATAGTGGTTCACATTCTCGGGCTTGTCAATTTTTGGGATCAAAACAATATTGGTGGTGTTTAATTCATCAAGGACAGATGTATTGGCAAAGAACTCATGAATCATTCCACATACCTCTTTATTCACCTCTCCCCAAGCTTTTTAGTAGAACAGAGCAGAAAAGCCGTTTGGTGCTAGTGCTTTACTGGCTCCAAGTTGGAACACAACAGCTTTAATTTCCATATTTGTCACAGGACTCATCAATGCATCATCATCCTCTGTAGAAACCATTCTTTTAACATAGCTCAAGGCTTGATCCATTTTCCCTCCACCAACAGACTTAAAGAGATTCTAATAGAAATTGCCAAAGGCTTTGTCAATGTCCCCCCTTTCCTCTAACCACCTCTCACTATCATCTTTCAGTCTCAGAACTTCATTCCTCTATCTTCGTTGAATAACATTGTTATGAAAGAATTTTGTATTCCTATCACCATAATTCATCCAGGAAATTCTAGATTGTTACCACCAATATGTTTCCTCCCCTTCCCAAGCCTCCTCAAGTTGTTTAATAATGCTTTCTACCAAAACCAGCTTTTCATCAGTCAATATACCAGTTTGTCAATCTGCTAGTTTTTGCCTTAATTGGGAGATCATGTTCTTGAAGTTAGGAAATTCCTCCCTACTCTATTTTATTAATTCCTTTCGACTAGCATTCAACCTCCTAATTAAATCCTCCTTCCTAGTTGTCACAAAACTGACCACATCATTCCAGCCTCTCTGGACCACCTGTAAGAAATCTTTGTGTTGTGCCCAATTGTCCTCGAACCTAAAAAAACAATGGGATTTCTCATCCACAAAGCAACAATCCACAACAAGTGCATGATGATCAGAGCCTATAAGATCAGTATGAAAGACCATTACCTTCTCAAACTGTTCCCTAAACTCCATATTTCCCATTTCTCTATCAATCCTCTCTCTTACAATTGCCGTAGACCATTTATTGCACCATGCATATCTAGACCCCTTAAATTCCAGATCCATCAACTGATAATCAAAAAGCAAACTCTGAAAATTGATGATTTTCCTTAAGGTCCTTGGATTACCTCCTTCTTTCTCAGACTGAGAAAGCACATCATTAAAGTCTCTAACTAGTAACCACGAGCCATGAGTTCCAACTCTAATATTTCTCAGCTTATTCTATACAATCCTTCTCTCCCCCTCCTTCACTGGTCCATAGACAAAGGAAGTAAAGCGGGGACTTGCAAGCTCCTTGTATTCACAACAACATGAATAATATTCTTAGATTTATACAGCATATCTAAGTTCACCTCATCTGACCACCAAACTACTAATCCTGCAGCAAGATCCCTCGGTTCCTCATACAATTCATTAATCACACCGCAGTGACGTTGTATTTTTTTCATTTCTCACTATTCATTTTAGTTTCCATTAGGAAGATTATTGTAGGATTGTACTTATTCACCAAGTCCTTCAAGTTTTTGACTGTCCAGGTTCTTCCCAGACCTTGACAGTTCCAAGAGATGATCCGTATTTCCCTTTGGTGGCTGTTAAAGGCCAGCCACCAACACCCTTAGCAACACTTCTCTTTTGACCCCTTCCTATTCTGAATACCAGACTAGAATTCTCAACTTTATCATTCACATTATCATTCATTGATTCGTCCTCTTTGTTTAATTCTTCAAGAGCCTTCCTTTCCTTCCTTCTTGCATTACTTCTCATCTTAACCTTCAATTTTCTCAAATTGGTAGCATAGACAAAGATTTCATGTTTGTTTTCTTTCTTTTCTTCATCCACATTTCTACGTTTGACTTTCTCAGCTACTAATTAATCTAAAGCATCTCTTTTCAGACCCAACACCTTTATCTTGCACATTACTTCACTCAGAATTTTCCCAGAATAAGGCACAATAGCCATAGAATTTAATCTTTCATTTCTGTTTCAACTTCACCATTACTAACTTCTTTGCTCGATACAGTGCTTAATCCATTAATCACATCTTGAATCACTTCCCCTTTACTGTTCTTATATCCACTTGGACCTATTATCTTATCATCAGGCCTAGCGTTATTTTCTTGATACATGGGTCTGCTTCTGGTACCTCTGCTCATCGCCAGGGAATTTCTATCATTCTCATCTTGAATAGCTCTACTATATCTGTCATCTTCTATGAATATTTTCTTTCCACTGTTGGAGGTATTCCTGTTTATGTGAATACTGAATATATCTTCCTCCTCAATTAGATCAATAGCCTTATCTTTTTGCTCAACATTTGCCTTTTGCACTTTAGAACTGTTAGCCTTCCTTTTTCTTTAAACATTGTGCCTCAAGCCAGTCCTTCCTCACAACTACCAACACCTCTTCCAAGTTTCTACATAGATTAGTCATTAACCAGGCACCATATCGCGGTTCCTCTGGATTATGCACTGACATCAACCTCTCTAACCTACAATTATGATATTTATGTCCAACATGACCACATCGGAAGTAGAAATTCTGCAGTTTTTCATACCACACTATCACCCAAACATCGCTTCCATCCGGTTTAGGCATCCAAAAACCATATGATAAGGCTTTACTTAGATCCAACACTAATCTGACTCGTAAGAATCTACAAATATATTTACCATAGTAGCATGGATCCTTTGCCATCACCACTTTGCCAACACATCCTCCTATTGTAATCGCATTTCCCAGACATATAGCCTCTAAAGGCACATTATGTAATTGAATCCAAACAGGACATTTACCAAAATCAAATTCTTTGTATGCTTCATACCTCAGACGCTCCTATAGATTTAGAAGATCCGTTGATTGACCATGGATGACCTTTGAGAATTCTATAAGACTCTTGCATCTGAGAATTGGAATAAGAACGCATTATCAACAATTTCAGTGACGTCTAGGCCTTCCTGTAGATTCCAGGCCATTGATTCTAGTGTCACTGTAGTATACGATCTATTGGCCAAGATTTTGCCAACCAAAACTCTCTATAATACCTCTTCTCTCCAAATTAGCAGAACTGTGATCTTATTTTCCTTCATACAAACAAATCACAGACTCTAGATCTCCCAATCCTCTTTCACCAATCCTCTTTATTCTCACCAATCTATCCTCCAGCCTACCTCCAGACTTTGTCGCCTAATATTTCCTCCTACCTCCGATCACTGACTTCAGATAATCCTCCTTCCTTTGATCACCAGAACACTCTTGCTCTCACTCTCACGCTCAACAGAGAGAACTCAGACTCCCACACAAGTATGCGGGAAGAACTCTGATCTATTTTTTACTTTAAACTATTAGTGAAACCACCAATAATAACATGTTATTTTAGTCTCAATTAATTTAGAGATTGGATTAATAATGGAATTAGTTGAATTGTTATTTTCATCATGATATTTATGTTCTTGTCACTTGTACACGATGTGCTCTTATGATTATCCTTTTATAGTCAACAAATTAAAGAGGGGGTTGTTTTTAATGAGTCATTTCTTCTCTTTTCTTTAACCAAAGTTTTGCACCGTGCATACTTTGTTTATCAAACAATTAAGAAAAAGAAGTGGGCATGACTTTTTTTCCCCCGTGATGAGTGTGATTCCTCCCGTTCACTATTAAAAATGTTTTCATTTCTCTTTATTTCTTATTCCTCGTTCCCATTCAATTTCATGTTGCCTTTCTAATTTCCTTTCCTGTTCTATTTCCATGAAAAAAAAATCTTTCCAATAAACCAAAGGAGCGTGAAGAGGGGTTGAAATTTTCTAGGTGTGAAACATACTCTCTAGTCTTGAATGTAAGATTCATTTTATAATGTAAATATACAAAACTGGTCATTGTGAAATAAAATTATTACATTTAAAAAGCTCTATCATATATCAGTGTGAAATATGCTCACAAGTCCAGCTTCTGGTGATAATATCATAATAGAATCAGTTTTTCTCTTCTTTTCTTTTCTTCTCTCTTCTCTTTTCTTCTTTTGGGCTAAACGATCAAAATTTACTTTATTATGAAACATATGCAACGAGTTAGTGACTCATTAGTCATGATTCAAAGTTCTCATTATAGTTGCCTTCTTTTTCTTTTTCTTTTTTGATAACGAATTCCCTCTTTTCTTCTTTTCTGTCAAAGATCTAAGCTAAGTCTACTTGTTCAACACTTTTAGTCAAAAATAAATAAATTAAAAGTACAGCTGGAGCTATGTGACTTGGCTCTAAGAGATTATGCAAAATATTATGAGGGTCCTAAACTTGGAAGGGAATGTTCGATTCCTAAGGATTGCATTGTGCAATGATAACAATACCCCTTTTCCTTGGCACACTTGTTTGTGTCAGGCAAAGAAGACAGTGCTCATGGAGGGGAAAGCAAATATAGAGTCATTTTGTAACACCTCCTTTATTATCCCATTATACGTCAACTGTAACTATTATAATGCATTTCCCAGCGTTTTCGAGCAAAAAATTTCAGTTTCAAAATTTCATATTTAATTCTGTCCGTACACTATTCACCCAAATTTGGGCCAAATTTGAAAATACATAACTAATTCTAGAAAAATCAAAACATGGTGGTTCTAATTTTCATGTGAAGCTTGCTAAGATTTTTATAGAGAAAAAATATCCATTGCTCAATTTCATCCTGAACAGCACCATAAAATTTGACAATATACACTATTCATATGGTCAATTTTTGAATTTTCAAGATTTTAGCCCAACTTTGGAAGAGCATAACTCTTAGCACAAAACTCCAAATTTGATGGTTTATCACTTGATTTAAAGCTAAAAATGAGATCTATTGGCCTGAAAATTCTCAAGTCTAAATTCCATCATTTGCATATGCGTCACTATTTTGCCCCTAATTTAGGCAATTTTATCCCCTAATCACTTCTTTCTTGAATGTTATATTCCTTTTTCCTTTTCTATACCCTTTAGGCATTCTACGAGTCAATATTTTAACACTTGGGCATGTCATACCAATCTAATTTACAACATATTACCATTTATAATCCATTACAAACTTAGCATAAAGTTTAGTAACATATCACATGACATTCCAAAATAACATAATGATTATCAAGCTTCTTTATCCCAATACCAACTCCTTGCCTTGATCCATGGATGAGCCACTTCCTAAATGATAAATAAATTGACATAGGAAAAATGAGATTTCATAAAAATCTCAGTAGTATTTGAATTACAATTATCATGCAAATCAAGCAAATTATAGTGTGACATGTTATAGAACTTCAAGACATGCTCAAGTCACATGACATCATATCCAACAATATGCTAGAAAAGGAACATTAACAATTCCGCACTAACACAATTTGATGTACTTGGCCAAAGCATAAATCAAGGGTATCCAACCAACCAAGATCACAACACAAGTTCCTCAATCCAAGCAAACAACACATCACATTAAACAAGCAAGATAAACAATCAAATTATAATCTAAAACTACCTTTTATCACTTGTAAAATTTGGTCACTTCAAGGAACAATGATCCTCCTTGATTCCTCCTCACAAAGCCTATTAAATTAAGCATAAACATAGGCCACATTAACCATTGAAATAGCCTTATCCCGTAACTGCTTGATCTGCCAATCTATCACCCTTACCAGCTTCACTTTGAAGGTGAGGTTATCTCACAGCTCCATATTTTCATATTCTAAGATATGAGAGGGATCCAGCGGATACTTTTTCAGTTGAGAAACATGGAAAACATCATAAATTTGGCTCAAACTAGGGGGTAGGTCGAGCTGTAAGCCTCTGGGGCAACTTTTGATAGGATTTGGAAGGGTCCTGATGAATTTCGGCATCAATTTATGGGCTTTGATCAACCTTCTAATACCTGTAGTTAGAGGTACCTTCAGACAAACATGGTTTCTAACTTTGAATTTTAGGGGTTTCCATCATATGTCGGCATAGCTTTTCTATCCTTTACACGAGCCTAGCTCATTTTCATAACATTACCATGGCAGTGCCTCTGCCTTCATGGCTTTTTACTCTACCATGGTATTTTAGGTTCCTCTAACACTGCTTTTATCTAGTACTTCCAGCATACCCGGTTGTTCCCATCTTTACCTTAAGGGCATGCCTCTTCTGTTTCGTATTCTCATCTCATAATTAGCTTGCCTACATATGTACCCTTCAGGACTTACAGCTTGTAGTTCCTTTAACTCTTACAAAAGCATGGACTCCTGCTTCTATTGGGCCCATTACATTCTTAGCCGTTTCATCAGGGTCATACATGAGGAGTTTAAAAAGATGGCCCATAATCCAAATCAAAATCCCAAACCAATTCGAAACTCTATCAGTTACTATTCACTAGCAACCTTTCATCATTTTTTCAGACCTCCAAAAATTCATTTCTCTCCATTATAATCCACCTTTTAATATGAGGTGTGATCTAAAAATTTTCAGAATTTTTTGCCACCTTTAAGTATTTATTTTGAATTTTCTTCGATTAGGCCTCTATCAGTATAATCACTGTGGAAAAATAAATTTCCTAAAATTAATTCCTAAGCTTTCAAAGCCTAGAATCAATTTTATAAATTCAAACAAATATTTAGATGATTTTTTTATAATTTTCCCACAATTATTGAGGCCTTTAACTAATTAAAAGAATTATTTTCCTCTAATTTTCTAATATTTTCCCGAAAAACCTCTGTTTACAGGAAATTCCGTAACAATTTATTTTCATGACAATTCTACCTTTTGGGCCTTAACCAAATTTTTAAAACCTCTAATTTATACTTTTCCCATTTTTCAAGAATTTTCTAGAATTTTTCTCCAAATTTTTCATGTTGCCCTTCCTAGACCGATAAACACGAAAATGCCAGCTGGGACCTTATCGGGGTTTCACATCAAAAGTTTGTTCATCTCTCCGTATAATTTCTAGATTAACCCTCATCCCAATTTTTGATTCCCTATATCTAATTAAAATTTCTCGGGATGTGACAATTTTGGCATCAATATCATAGAATATTCTAACTAATAATCATTCCATTGTATTTTGTTCCATTATTCCTTTTCTTTATTGACACCTGGTCATTTCTTTATATAATTAAATAGGTCTTAATATTTTGCCAACTCATGACTTAATTAAATATAGGATGGGAAACAAGAAAAGGATCGTTAAGTAATTATAAAAGGCAAGTAGTTTTTCTATCCAAATGATGAAATACAATCCATAAGATGAATATATTCACAAAGCTCAACTCATCCTTATTAATTTGCCTACCAAAAGCATCGTTCATAGGAAGCTGAATTTCCTAGGACTTCTTTTTGGGCTAAAAACTAATCATATTTTCCAATGCTTGTGCCTTAAAACACCAGATTATCATAAACAATAATAGAAAGCTTATGTTCTTAACCTTTTCAAAGTCATCTTCACCAACCACTGAAGTCTAGCTAGGGTTGTGCATAAAACCCAGCACCCTAAATATGATGACTAGGCCAGGTTGAACCTTCTAGTCCAGACCGGGTTCCATGACCAACCTCAGGACCAAGTGTTTTAAACTTATTCTAGTAGAATTCACTGAAAATAGCCCACAAAATAATGTGGGTAAAATTTTTAAGCATGTCTCATAGTACCTCGGGTCTTTAGTATAAAAGCTAGTTTGACATTAATTTGGCTCTAAATGTAAGGCTCTAATCTATTTTGTGTACAATATTTATCTATTTTTCCCTTAAATAATCCCTACACTGCTACAAAAAAATTATTTTGTAGCGCTTGTATGAACAAATGCTACATGTGATGGCAAAGTAACATTATATAGCGCTTTATGAAGAAAGCATAACATTTAAACTGAAAAAATTGGAACCATTTTATAGTGCTTAGCTGAATAAATGCTACACTAGTTTTTAAAATTTTAAAAAAATAATTGCTTTGTCTATTATAGCGTTTGTGGAGAAAAGCGCTACATATACTACACGTTTGTTCAACTTTTAAAAAAAAATTGTTTTGTCTATTGTGGCATCTGAGGAAAGAAGCAGTATGTATACTACATGGTTCTTCAATTTTTTAAAAAATAATTTCTCTATTGTGGCGTTTGTTGAAGGAAGCACTACATATAGGTTTGCCGATTGTTCAATTTTTTTAAAAATAATTTCTCTATTGTGGCATTCGTTGAAAGAAGTGCTACGTATAGGTCCCTATTGTAGCTTTTTGTGCAGAAGCGCTACATGTGAGCTTTTGGCCTTTTTTTAATATTTTCAAACCCTAATGTATACCCCACTAGCCCCGCCCACACATGTTCACCACTCCCACTGCCCTATTCTCCCTGTTGTAGCTCGCAGCATTTCCTTCTTCCCGCGTTTCTTCACATCATCGTCCCTCCATTTTTTCCTCTAGCAATCCTCTACCCATATTCCATCTCCAGTTCCAATAGCCACCTAATCTATAAATTGCTTCTGCATTTTCAGTAACTGATCCTCACCCACCAAGCCCTTCCTATTTTGTCTCTGTATCCTCCCTCCTCCTCCCTCTTTTTTTCCCATTTCTCTTCTCTTTTCACAGTTACTCCTCCCATGTCTATCATCTTCTTTACTGAGCTTTTCCCGTCGCCTATTGCTACTGTCAAGCTTGCTGTTTATTGATTGTTTCATGAAGGTAAGCTCCCTTTTTTTTATTTATTTATTTTTAGTTATATATATATCTATTATTATATTTTTTTAAATACATTTTGAGTTGAAATTTTTATTTTTACTTCACTATTCTAAATATTGCATATGAAATTTGTGTTGGAGGTTTTCTCATGGTCTTGGGAATTTCTGTAAAAAAACAATGTTGGAGGTTTTCTCTTAGTTTCATGAACGATAGAAATGCATGGACTTTGTCTAATTTAGAGTACCTATAGAGCCTTTTTTTTTTTTGGGTCAAGAAAGAGTACTTTTTAGAACTAGTTAGCTAATAATCTGTGACAGTGAGAAATTGAGGAAAGTACTAAAAAACATGTCATGTGTGGTAGAAACTGCTCAATAACCGATAAATACTAGTTTTTTTAAAAACAATATTAGGTGTCTGAATTTTTAAGAAGTTTGAAATTAGTTTTTATTTTCAAACAAAATTAATGATGTAACCATTTTCTCTTTATTGCTAATGAGGCGAAGGGAGGTATCTTACAGTATGAATAAGAGAGAGTGAGATAAGATTTACTTAATGTGTAAATATTGACAAAGGAAATGAAAACTTTGCCTTTGTATTTACTGTCATGTCCCCACCACCCCATCGTCCCTTACTAGTGTCTAATTAAATTGGAGCTATTGAGATTAATCTAAAGTCTCAAAATGTGCCATATCATTATGTTATTAAGAATTAAAAATAAATTTTAATCATAGTGTAAGTTTTTTATTGGCCTTAAACTATTTTTTAAGATTTTTTTAGCAGGGAATATTCAGCTTTTTTTGCACTTACTTCATTTATAAGTCCAGACTGATTCATTTATGAGTCCAGCTTTTTTACTGGCCTTAAACTATTTTTTGTAGTGCAATTATATCTCATATTTAAATACAATTTTATATATCTATTTAACTGGAAGATTTATTGTTCAGGATCCAATTTGATACAGATTGATTCAGACAGGACCATAAAAAGACAGCAAAGGTATGTCAAGTATTTTAAGTTTTTAATTTTTAATTAAAATACTTGGTAACAAAGTTTTGCTTCCTTTTGTAGTGTTATCTAGCTCAATTTATGACTCCCAATAAACTCAATTGTTAATATGAGTAGGTCTTAAAAATTAGGTGTTTTCCTGAGAAATATTTAAAAAATTAGTTTAAAACTACTCAATAATCATTTGACTACTATCAATTCAACATGTATTTTTAAAATTTGAAAATTGATTAGATATATGTTGTATAATTAGATTTTTGTGTTAAAAATTGAGTTAAAATTTTATTTTTGGTTAAATGTTCTAAATCTTGTGTTTACTTTTTGTGTTTTTTAGTATAATCATTGAAATCTTATCATTGTGGTTGTGTTTTGTTTGAGGTAAGCCTTGAATACCCATTCTTACTTGTAGATATTGTTTGAGGATTGATGAAGTTTTAATTTACTTGATAATTTTTCACAGTGAAAAAATGACATAAATACATTTGTAATATATGCTTGTAATGCTTTCATTTTTTTTGGCTTTTTTTACGTATTTTTTTATTTAATCTATAATGCATTGGTAAATATAATCTATGTTGTTATGGGTTGTTAAGTATCAATGAGCTATGTTGGATTAATTATTTGATTAGGTATTATTAATTAAAAAAAGAGGGTTTAGGACCCGGGAAACTTCTATTTTTAAGCTATTATGTTGCAGATTTTATTTTAAAATAAAGTACAAAATATAAAAAGTAATTAGTAGACTCAATAGTCATATACTTAACCCCTTTTCTACTATTAGTTGAAGGTATGGACCAAAAATAGATCATCTAATCGATGTTCAAAGGAATATATAGACAGGGTAAAAGAGTTTATTAGTTTTGCAATTGAGCATGCAAAAAATCCTAACAAAATTGTGTGCCCTTGCTTAGTTTGTTGTTATGGAAAGTGAATCAGTATAGCTGAGTTGCTAGATCATTTAGTGTGTCATGGAATTGATCAAACTTATACACGATGGACAACGCATGGTGAGACAATTGAAGTGTCAAGTAATCAGGTACATACCACAAGCAATGCCTTAAATGAGTTTGGCACAAGTGTATGTGATGAGGATGATGGTCTTGAAGAAATGCTTAATGCCGTTGAACAGGAACTTCGTGATTGTCCTCAATTGTGTGAGTAGTTGAAAACTGATGCAGAGAAACCATTATATTTTGGATGTTCTAAATACACAATATTGCTAGCGGTGTTGAAATTGTGCAACATAGATAGAGTGATTCAAGTTTTACTGCACTCCATTCACTTTTAAGTGACATACTTTTAGAAAATAATGAACTTCCTACCAAAATATACGAGGCCAAGCAAATTCTTTGCTCAACTGGTACGAGTTATGAGAAAATACATGTATGTCCTAATGATTGCATTTTATTTCAAAATCAATATGCATCATTAGAGAAGTGCCCTAAAGGCAATGCATCATGATATGGGAAGAAAAGTTCAAGTCCCTTGAAGGTCCTATGGTATTTTCCTATTATTTCAAGATTTAGACACATATACAGTAATGCAAAAATTTCCAAGCAATTTGCATGGCATGCAGATGAAAGGATTCAAGACACCAAGCTTAGGCATCCTATTGATTCTCCTCAATAGAAACAAATTGATTATAAGTACCCTGACTTTGGGGAAGAAGAAAGGAACCTATGCCTTGTATTGTCAACAGATGGAATCAATCCACATGGAGTCCAGAGTACTACTCACAGTACATGGCTGGTGATATTGATGATTTATAACCTTCCTCCATGGTTGATCATGAAATGCAAGTTTCTGATATTGTCTATGTTAATTTCTAGCCTTAGACAGCCTGGTAATGATATAGATATATACTTAACTCCTCTAATTGATGATTTAAAGCTAATGTGGGAAACTGGGGTGACTGTGTATGATGGGTATAGAGAAGAAAGTTTCAATTTGAGAGGTATGTTGTTTGCACAATTAATGATTTCTGAGCTAATGGTAATTTGTCCGGATACAGTATTAAAGGATATTATGCATGCCCTATATGTGAAGATAATACTCATTCAATACGATTAGATCATTGTAAGGAAAATTTGTGCATGGGATATCATAGGTTTTTACCTACAAAACATCGTTAGAGGAAGTGGAAAAAAGCTTTCAATAATGACTCAAAAGAAGGTATCCCACCAAAAAATTTGACTGGTGAGCAACTTTTTGCAAAGATAAAAGAATTGGATAACAATTTTGGCAAACCTTTTGCAAAAGATGTCGTAACAAGTGGATGGAAGAAGAAATCAATTTTTTAAACTTCCATATTGGAAATTCTTACACATAAGACATCTCCTTGATATAATGCACATTGTATTTGTGATAGTCTCATCGGCATGTTGCTTAATGTGCAAGGAAAAAGTAAGGATAGTCTTAATAGGAGGTTAGATTTGGTCAACATGGGTATAAGAGAAGAGTTGACACCGATTGAGAAAGGATACCATACTTATCTACCCCCAACAGCCTATACTCTTTTGAGGAACGAGAAAAAAAATCCTTTTGTCAGTTTTTACATGAAATTAAGGTTCTGGAGGTTTACTCTTCAAATTTGAAGAACCTTGTATCAATGAAAGATTTGAAGTTAAAGAATCTTAAGTCTTATGATTGTCATGTGCTCTTGCAAAAGTTCGTACTGATTAGAATGCAATCCATTTTACCCAAAAAAGTGCGAAACACCATCACTAAACTATGTGTGTTCTTCAAGTTGATTTGCAGCAAAGTGGTTGATTCAACAAAGTTGCGAGATTTACAAAGGCAAATTGTTGTTACTCTATATGAACTTGAAATGTATTTTCCACTTTCATTCTTTGACATTATGATTCATCTGACCGTACATTTGGTCAAAGAGGTTCAAATGTGAGGCCCAACTTACTTAAGGTGAATGTACCTAATTGAGCGATATATGAAAGTTTAAAAGGATATGTGAAAAATAGATATCAACCAGAGGGTTGTATTGCTGAATGGTACATAGTTGAAGAAGCAAGTAACGTATGTCCTGATTATCTATCCAACATTGACCCTATAAGGATTCCAAAGTCTCATCATGATAGGTGAAGATCTGGGAAAAGAATAGGTGGAAGTACTGTAATTAGCATATCAGTGACTGAATGAGAGCAAGCTCACTTATATGTTTTGCATAACACTGATGAGGTGGAACCATTTGTTGAAGAACAAGAGGGTGTTCTTTGACTTTTATTTGGTGGTAGGAATGAGAATTTAGTGACAAAAGAACATAATCGACGATTTGTACATAGCTGTATCAAAAAGCAAAAGCCCAACCTCATATTGCCATGAATTGGAATCAATTGTAACTCGTTTATATAAGGAAGGAGATGGTATAACAACACAGTTTGATAAAGACATCTACAACAAAAATAATTTTTTTGATTATCTTGAATGGGATGTATCAAATGACATACTTAATCATAAATGGGTTGATGTTACAGTTATCAACATATGAATTAGGTATTTACTTTATTATTGTTATTATTTTTATTGCTTAATGTTATTGCTTATAATTTGTTGTTTGTTTTATATGAAGGTATTTGTACCATAATGTTCTTATAAGCACTAGGAGGGTAAGGTTCTCATTTATCAACCCCATCTAATAGGCCAACATCATAGGAGAAATGATATTAATTTTCAATCTAATAACGTTAAAAAGTACTTCTCTGCAAAGGCAACACCGAATATGTTATTTCTAGCACCATTTAATGCGGGGTAAGTTAGTAGTAGTCTTTATGTTTTGATTTTTCTTATTTTTATGACTTATTTAAATAAAATTTTGCAAAAAATTTTAGGGCACATTGGATTCTAATTGTCATCAATCCTATGGCACCTTCGGGTTCCTTCATATATTATATGCATCCTCTAAGGCATGGTCAAGCAAAGGACCGTCCAGACATGTTGAGACTGTTTAATAGGTGTGTGTGTGCGCTCACATGCGTATGTATTTATATGTGTTATTCAACAACTAATGAAAAGCCTATTTCTATTTTTATTTCATTAATTAGTGCATTAAATGACTATCGAGAATCTAAATCTCTGAGTTATTTTAAGACTGTTGACTCTGTAAATAGCTACAAGTAGAAGAAAATTAAGGTATTTATATAAATTTATTCAAATAAATTATTTACATTATGAAATTAATATATGATTATATTTTTGCAATGCCGTTACCAACCTAATGACAATGATTGTGGGTATTACATTATGAGATTCATGAAGGATGTTGTTACTCACGATCAGATTTTTATTCCTAAAAATGTATGTATGCAATTTAAAGTATTCATTTTATATTCTCTTTTTTTTAATTTAATTTAGTATCCAATTGTTAATATTTATTTTCTAATGTGTTATACATGTTAACTATTGTGCAGTATTATCATGATACATATTGCACAAAGTATATTGATGAACAAGTTAATGAAGTCATTGAAGAATGGTGTACATATGTATTCCAAAGCTGCACTACTATTAATTGAGTAGGTTTGTTTGATTTAGCTTTTTTCTCTATTTTGATTATACTTAAAAAAGTTGGCAAGAGACTACTAGGTTGAATATGGTTATCGAGAAGCTTAATCATGACTATTACCTATTGTTTATTCTAGAATTAAGTGAATAGAAATATATTGACTTCATTAAGATGAAATTATACAATTTTGTTAATTAGTTGTTGCTTATTGTACGTTTTTTTAATTTTCTATAAAGCTTATTGAAACTTAATTCTAACGCAATTTTGGTGTTGATGATCTATTACATATTTACTAGTGACTAGAATATAAAAAAAAAAATTACTGTGAATTGGATTGTGAAAAATTGCAAACGATTGAAATATTTTTTAAAAAATTTATTTTTGTAGCGCTTCCTCAACATTAAGTTATGTTTTGTGGCGCTTCTCCAAAAAAGCACTACATATAATAGAAAGGTAAAAATTATTTATGTAGCGCTTCCTATTAAGTAAGTTTTGTAACACTTCTCCAAAAAAACACTACTTACGAGAAATAGGTAAAAATTATTTTTGTAACGCTTCGCACACAAAATTATGTTTTGTAGCGCTTCTCTAAAGAAGGGCTACATATAAGATTTCCATCCGAAATTATAAAAAGTATTTTTGTGGGTATTTGTGTAGCGCTTCAACCACTACGTGCTACAAAAAGTTTATCAATTATAGCACTTTAAGAAGTGCTACATAAAGTCTATTGTAGCACTAGTACATGTAGCATTTACAAAGCGCTACAAACAGAAAAAATAAACGCTACAAAAAAGGCTTTTTGCAGTAGTGCTATAGTAAGTCGTAGCATATGTTAAGGAGTTCCTATCGATAGGTAATTCAAATACACATAATCAATAAGAATATTTTAGAGAAAACAATATCTATTTATTACAAATAACTAACTTAACTAACTTCTTTAGTCTTATCAAATTAGTGAACTAAGTCTTATATTAAAGATCGGGGGTATCATCATCTAAATTTAGCGGCTTTGTTTTTACTAATTGTGAGTACAGATTATGATTTGGATTGGGCAAGAATGAAATGGCCGGCCGGGAAAGTTATTAGAGCCGATTCTACTTGATCAATGGAAGATTCGATCAAAGTTCAATCACAGGTGTCATTGATATTAGTGATTAAATAATCATTACTTTGGCTATGCTTATTTCTTAGAGTTAGACACCTAAATTGTAGACCAATTGCTTCGCATGGAATACAAGCCTCTAAAGTGAGTTTCATTATTCATGACCTATGAATATCCTATGGTTTTGTTTTTATGGAATATCCTATGTTTTTTCAATTACATATGCTGATAGTGTGTTGTACAACGATATACGCCATTATGTCAAGCCCACAAGTCAAAATGAAAGAAACCTGGCATTTTTTTCCCTTTCAATTTGAACAGTATGCCTAGGGAGTTAAGATAATTTTTAGGGAAATAATAGTTTAGGGTCAATAAATGAATTTAAATTCATTTTAAAAACAAGATATGGCCAAATTGCATTCTAGAACCTTTGGTCCTTAGTATGGATACAAGATTTCACAGCTATCTTTCACAATTTGACAATCAAGTATGACATCCGCAACTCTGTTACAAATTATAACATAAAAAATTTGAAACACTTGTTTAGCCATTATATCAAGTATAGAAATTTTAGAATCAACATACAAAATTTGACTTTGAAATGTCATATAACTCATTCCCAATTTCAACTTAGACTAAGATTAAAAAAAAATTATTTAGTTAATAAGTGTACATGTAAGGATTTGACAATTGCCTTCTTAAATTTGACGTTAAGATCTAAGCATTTGTAACTAATTATCCAAATTTTAAGGTGAGAAAACCAAAATCTTCTCTATAAAAGGTGAGAACAGTGAATGGATTACGAGAGTGATGCCTCTACATCCGTCCCATCAAAACGATGCATATAGGCAAAGTTCTGTTGGCAGCTAAATTTTTTGTGGGGAATACCTGAGGTTGTTACAATATTTTTTAGGAAGAATGACACTAAAAAGACATTTGAAATATGTATATGTGTGAGGAAAGGAATTGGTTATCAGAAAAGAAAGTTAAAGGAAGGGAATTATAATAGGACTTGACTTGTGAGTCACTAACTCAATGTATATATGTTTCCCAATAAGAATAACTTCTGAGGCCAAAAATGGAAAAGAGAAGAACAACTTTTAGTCTATTATTATATTATCACTGAAGCTGAACCTGTGGGCACATTTCACAGTGATATACGGTGGAGCTTTTATGCGTAACAAATCTATCTTCATTGCATGTCCTAGAAAATTTCAAAGCTTGGTTTATTGTAAGGATTTTTATATATGGAAATGAAACAGGAAAGGGAATAGAAAAGGCAACATAAAAATGAATGAGAAAGAAAAAATATGCGAAAGGGAACAAGAAAGAGAATAGGATTGGGTTATATGCATATATATGTTTGATATGTGACAGAAAAATTAATGAAATCAAATCTCGATATTTTAGATTTTTATTTGGGACGTATGAATTAAGCATGAAAAGGGAAGCAAGAATGCTTGCAAAAAGGGGAAGGCAAAAAAAAAAAAAAAAGAAAGCAAGAAACACTGAACAGACTATGTATAATGCCCTAATACAAATAGAACCAGATGGGAATCTGGCAATTGTATTCCCTCTCCCTCTCCATTTCAAAGAACAAATTCCTTCCAGCAAACAAGCCTCAATGATTTTTTTTTTTACGAGAAATTATATTTCTCTTCATTTTGTTTAATGTCAGAAGCTTTCACGATCACGAGAAATCACTTTTTTCCTTTTAATAGTGATGGGAGGAATCACCATTGCATCGTCACAACCCCTCGGGGGCGGAAGAGGGGGAAAACAACTCATTTTTCAAAGGGAAAATGACAACAAAATACCACCTGAATTTCAAAAAGACAAATAAGGCACCTGAATAAGCAAAATGGCATATAGGGGACTGAGTACCAATCTGGAATTCAGATTTTTGGCTAAAAAACCAAAATGCCTTGTCTGAAAGTGAGAGAAAGGAGAGAGGAAGACCAACGCTAATGAAATACGGGAAGAAAGAAAGAAGAATGTTGGAAATGCTATTATCTTACGCCTCCGCATCACCATTCTGTAGAGATTGTTGATTTGGTGGGTTTTGGTTGTGGGAAAGAGGATTTGTAGTGAGAGAGGGAGTGAACCTGTGGGAAAGAAGTTGATGGAGGGATTTGGATTATTCATTTATGTGGCTGCTTCATGGTGAAATAGAAATAGGATTATTACATTTGAGGGTTTATATTTAGTATTCGGTGAATGATGAAGGAGAAATCAAAAAACAATGGCAAGCAATTACGTAACGTAACTGCTGTCATATGCCTGCTGGTTTTTGGTAAATCCCATTACGTGAATGGTAAATTTTACTATACATGTAGTTAATTATAAAAGTTAATAGTTCAATGTTTATTGTGACGTACTTCAGGTGCACGTTCACTGAATGATTCATTTATACTTATAAGTTGTCTTTCCGGTGAAAACAACCCATTGAAGAAGTCGTCACTTTCACTATAAAAGTTGTGAATCACATTATGTGTTTTGTAAAATTTAGTGTGAAATTTTATTGGTGGTGAAAAGTAAGTTACTCATCCTCCAAAAATATGTTGCAAAACCTATTAACAAAGTGGTCACTTTTACTACAAAAGTTGTAAATCCCAGTATATGTTTTGTAAAATTCAACGTGAAATTTATTGGTTTTTAGAAACAAGTTGCCCATCCCCTGAAAACTGGTTGCAAAAGCCATTTAACAAGTGGTCATTTTCACTATAAAAGTTGTAAATCTCACTGTGTGTTTTGTAAAATTCAGCGTGAAATTTTATTGACTTTTAGAAACAAGTTGCTCATTCCCTGAAAAGAGGTTGCAAAAACCATTTAAGAAGTGGTAATTTTCACTACAAAAGTTGTAAATATTACTATATGTTTTGTAAAATTCAGCATGGAATTTTATTGGTTTTTAGAAACAAGTTGCCAATCCCTTGAAAACATGTTACAAAACCCATTGAAGAAGTGATCATTTTCACTACGAAAGTTGTAAATCTCACTATGTGTTTTGTCAAATTTAGTATGAAATTTTATTAGTTTTTAGAAACAAGTTGCCCATCCCCTGAAAACAAGTTGCAAAACCTATTGAATTAGTGGTCATTTTTACTACGGAAGTTGTAAATCCCACTATACGTTTTGTCAAATTTAGCGTGGAATTTTATTAGTTTTTACAAACAAGTTGTTTATCTCCTGAAAACAGGTTGCAAAACCCATTAACAAAGTAGTCACTTTCACTACAAAAGTTGTAAATCACAATATGTATTTTGTAAAATTCAGGACAAATGGTTTAATAATACTAGAAAACCAGACAGCTTCACATTCTCTGAAAATGGTTTTATGCGAAGAACAGAGACAGAACCAAAAAGAGGAATGCTAGGCAATAACATTTTAAGCTGTGAGAACCCATCGAAAATGCTCTATGAAGAATAATATTTAAGCTTCCTACTTGTGTATTACAGTTGATGTTACTTCAGCGACCTCTTCGATGACGACAATCTCAGGGAGTACGAGTTCTTTTAGACAGGGCAATGTATTAACTTTCATAATTAACTACACGTATAGTAAAATTTACCATTCATGTAATAGGATTTACCAAAAACCAGCAGGCATATGACAGCAGTTACGTAACGTAATTGCTTGCCATTGTTTTCTGATTTCTCCTTCATTATTCACCGAATACTAAATATAAACCCTCAAATGCAATAATCCTGTTCCTATTTCACCATGAAGCAGCCACAAAAATAAATAATCCAAATCCCTCCATCAACTTCTTTCCCACAGGTTCACTCCCTCTCTCACTACAAATCCTCTTTCCCACAACTAAAACCCACCAAATCAACAATCTCTACAGAATGGTGATGCGGAGGTGTAAGATAATAGCATTTCCAACATTCTTCTTTCCTTCTTCCCGTATTTCATCAGCGTCAGTCTTCCTCTCTCCTTTCTCTCACTTTCAGACAGGGCATTTTGGTCTTTTAGCCAAAAATCTGAATTCCAGATTGGTACCCAGTCCCCTATATGTCATTTTGCTTATTCAGGTGCCTTATCTGTCTTTTTGAAATTCAGGTAGTATTTTGTTGTCATTTTCCCTTTTTCAAACTCCTCATTACACTAAATTTAATTCTTTTAAGATTCTAATTCGTTTTATTTTTATATTTATTTTTTAAAATAATTTATGTAGGAGTTGTACATATTAAAAATTTTATTAACTAATAATTCTAACTAATACATATAATTACTAAAGATATTTAAAAAAATAACACTTATTTATTATAAATAACTAATTTAATTAAGTTTTTTAATCTACTATCAACTCAATTAGCTACGGCCCTGCGGCAAATGCTCTTCTACGTTCTAACAAGTTTTCCCCTTGCCACTCATTCTAGTCAATACTATTATACATTATTTAATTTCCTTAGTTTCTTTTGAATATTTTAAAAAGTGAGATCGGATAGGTGTGGTCAATGAGCCGTAAAGGCTAATTATTCTTTCATCTTGTCAATATCTGTTAGCACTTCTTCTAAAGTCTATTAATACTATAAAGATGTCTGTTACAAAAAGAACAAACAAATTATTTCCATAATATCATGAAGTTATAATGTTGTGATAAAAGATGAAGAAACTTCACTTTATGGGGAGTGAAACTCTTTTTTTTTTTTTTTAAATAGATTATATAGTCCCCTTTTCTCATTTAAAGCAAGCTAGTTCGAAAACTGAAGATCTAAATCCAAAGGATGAAGAAGTAACTGTGGGAAAAAGGACAGGGTAGAATAAAATGTTGCCGATCTTGGACCACATATTACCCCACCTTATCTCCCAAAGAAGATTCTTTTCTGCTGATCATTTTTCAAGAATTAATATACATATACATACACGCACATGTATGTATGCGCTTAAATTTTATAAATTTCTCAAATTTAGTGAATTGTTTAACATAACTATTATTTCGATTTAATACACTTCTTCATTTTCTCTTCAACATAGCATTGGTAAAAACTGAACAAATAGCAAGAAGGTAAATAAATAAACAAAAAACTTGGCTACTTTTGTGACCCAAAAAAAAAAAACAAACTTGGCTAATACTACCTCTGGTCCTTAATGTAAAAATTAGTTGACTAATTTGAATAGATTAAAAAATTAGTTAAGTTAGTTATTTATAATAAATAGGTGTTGTCTTTTCTAAAATACTCTTGCTAATCATGTATATTAGTTAAAATTATCATTTGATAAAATATTTAATATGTGTAATTACTATAAGAACTATCACAAATAAATAGATAAATATGAGAAACAAAACAAATTGGAATTTTATATTTAGAACCAAATTAAATGTCAAACTAGCTCTTATATTAAGTATCTGAGGTAATATTATAATAACAAAACAAAAATTTGCAAGGAAGGAAACTTGAACATGTCCAATAATGATATATGCTTCTAAATCTTCAAGTGCTTAGAACAAACTAGGTAGATATAATTCTTAGACATTGATTTAAAAAATGAGAAGAGACGGGTTGTTATGGTTCTTGACTTGTGGGTCTCCCCGCAAGCATATAATTATATACCCATTATTAAGCAACCTGACATACAAGATTAATTCAATAATGGGGGACTTTTACTATAAGCACAACCCTCCGCTTTTGAAAGAGTCATCACTGCTTCATTAAAAGAAAGGAATGAACGAAGAAGCAAAAATATGATTATTAAAGAATGCAAAATGCATTACTTTGGATAAAGAAAGAAGCGACTCAATCAATTGATGACCGTATCTTAGGATTATAATTAAATGGAGAATCGTAAGAGCACCTCGAATGAAGACGACAAGGATAGCACAGTAACAAATATAATAGTATAACTGAGTCCTTGCATTATTAATCATCTTTAACATAGGGCGTTAGTGTGTTCACACGCGGAGAGTTTCTTTATCTTTCTTTGTCTTGTTACTGTAGCAATCAAATGCGAAAGGGAGGACAAAACCGATGTCTTATACTCCCTCCTCCGATACTTATTAACGTCAAATAACTAATTTAAAAATAACAATTAATTAATTAAAAATAATAAATATGTTAAAAATACAATTTTGTTTTCAAATATGTTCTTATAATAAATGATAAAAAAGATAAAAGAGAATGTATAGGGAAATGTGATAAGAGAATATAACAAAGGAGAGGGAATAAATAATTAAGGGTAAATTTGAAAAAATATATTAAATCTTTAGACAAACCCTAAATTAAAGATTATAAAATGGATCACACCTATTTCCAAATTTGGAATTTATAAATAGAACCAGAAGGAGTAATTATTATGTGTACATATGATCATAACAATTAATGATAAGTTGTCCTAGCGTAACATCCTACTCTATGCATCTTTATGAAAGCAGATTTAAAAACTATGGTTGAGAGTTTATACTAAAAAGGTGGCATTTTTAAAACTTTTTATCTACTTTGACTCAACACTTGTAACTTTAAACTTTGAAAGTTTTATACAATATAACAAGACCTGAATTCGTACTACCTTGATCCAATAGCAACAACAATTTATCAGAACTGTACAGATGTTTCTTCAGAGAACTTTACTTTTCTGTTTCAGCTCTAATAAATCATACTTGGTAAATCCTAAACCATTCATACTATAGATAGGTCATTAATATACGCATATATGTAAGCTAAGTATCCAGTTATGCTAAGCTACCCTCCACACACTCCTCCTTATGGGAGGTACGTACATCCCATAAGTAGAAATTACATAACCTCACCAAATTGAAATATAAGCATCACAAAAGGAAGGGGAAAACAAACACAAAACATTCAAGACTAATTAACTAACTAAACACTAAGCTCTTCTTTCCTTCCACCTTAGCTAAGCTTCCACTAGCTTCTCTTTACCTTCAGACGAACTGGGCCCTATGATTAAATAGAAAGGAGGGGTGAGATTCAAAGAATCCTAGGAGCAGTAATCATATTTCATATATTATGCATGGTATAAAATTGAGCATGCAAAATAAGTCATGGAGAACAACACCTTACAAAATAACTGAACTGAATAACTAACTGAGGCTATTCGCTGTCATTTAACTGAATCTCATATAACTGTTGCACATAACTGAGTAACTGAATAACTGAGCAGTTGGTAACTAATTAACTGAATAGTTGCTAACTGATAACTGAATAACTGAGCAGCTGCATCAGATTAACTGTATAACTGTGCAGCTGCTATCTGATTAACTGAATAACTATGCAGCTGTTAACTAATTAACTATTAAATGCGCATATACAGGACAGTGAAATGCATGCACATTGTCATGGTAATAATAGGTAAAGCAATTTACATGTTCTCATGCTTAACTATAGCATTATGGCATAAACAGACATGCAATCAAAACAAAACATATAAAAATAATGATTAAAGCTACCTTCCGCCTGTTCTCCTATGTGGGTACCTTGCTCTTGGTTTCTTCTTGGTAAGCTAGGACGCCAATTAAATCCTAACATTACAAGTACATATATAGGGTGAGTTAAAATTGGGATTCTGGTTAACCCACAACTAGCTAAATCTTTTTATAACCCCTGCTTAAGTGTACTTTCTTCTCTTAAGGTGGTTGGTCATCTTGGCCCAAAATTTACACTTTATCTACGCATTTCCAAAGGTTTCTAACACTTCCCCTTTCTTATGTTTCTCTTAACTTCTTATTCTATTATGATTTAGCTAAGACAGTACAATTTAACTTAGTTATTAACTCTTCATGCTTCTTAAATAATTGCTTAGTATGCAGGAACACAAAACAATAAACTTAAATCATCATTCAAATACTCTTCGATCATAAATAGCTATATAGAACATTAACTTGACATTTAGAGATATTTAAAAGGAAATTCAAATTAGTTTCTTAGGTCTAATTCATCTTATACACTTCACAAACATGGATGGTTTCATCAAGCATTTCGGCTTCCTTTATTATCTGTTTGAACATTCAATCTAAACATATAATTCAGCCATTATACTTGAGCATTTGTTTAACACTATATATTAGCAACTTTATATTTGTAAATACCAAACAGCAACTTTTGTTAGATCTTTAGCTCTAAGCCTTTTATTCTATCCATTATACTAAGCCTCTAATAATTCATATATTGTCATTCTTAATAAAATAGTGACTGTTTTATGTCCTTAATCTTTAAATTACAGAACATGAGATTGTAATAGTAACATAATCAATTCTCACACAGCAACCATGACTACTCTTAATAGAATTAAGAATTCCTTACTTTCAGTTATCACTCTAACCATTATAAATAGTGGGTACCATTTATCATTAGTAATAGCTACAACAAGTTTATATCAATTTCCAACATTCAAATTTAATGAGCAAGTATCGGCACATCCATTATATTACATTCATACAACTTTATAATCATCTCATTCAAGTACATTGCACATTTCTCATTCATGAAGTATTTTCCAGATTATTCAGCAAATTTTTCAAAATTTAATATCATTCTTCAAATTGCCGATTAGTCATATGTTTTAGTTTTCTAAATGTTAGTTCTTTCATGAACAGCACCCATTTTAATATCTTCAAACACACAAAGCTGTCATTATCATCTACCAGCAGCATATTTAACAATCTGAATACTCATCTAATATTTCAGGTATTATATAGAAATTTATCACCCCTTTTCTTGCTTCAATTACAAACTCAAAACATTAGAATAGTTCAAATGTCCACAGATATAATAATCCAATTTGAAACATGAATCAGCAAAATTCATATCAATAGCATTCTCAACATATTTCAGCTTCCAAAACAGCAATTAACAAGTTTAAATCAATTTTCAACATCTATCTCATCTAGTAACAATAATATAACACACATATACATACATACATATATAGCTTAGTTATTCAAGCTTTAATGATTCAGTTTGGCCTCATGATAGCATCCTTCTTAAATCTGAATTATCATCCTCATTTACTAGCTATCATCACTTTTACTTAACTAGATTATCATCTAACAGACTCACGGGTTCCCTTAAGAAAGCTAGCAGCATTTTAATAGTTTAAACCACTGTTATAATATCAATAATAGCAGCTGTTCGCACCGCAAGTACACGAGTCGTGACAAGTAATAAAGTGATGAGAAAAGATCGTTCCTACGGAGATTTGTGCAAAAATCAAGACCAAATAAAAGGTTAAGTGAATTTAATTAAGTTGAGGCAACCAATTCTTTTGATAGGAAAAGTGAATTTTGAAAGTAACTTTTAAAACTAGAAAGTAATAAAAGTGATTGATTCTTAAACTTTAAGGGAAAGAGGGCCTAGAATTATTCATCTCCCTTGTATTTCATAATCTTTGAATTATCTCCTCTCATAAATGTTTTTAATAAAAATATGCGTTAGTCTAGGAGTCAAAAAGTACTTGTAAAAGCTTTCCCAAGTCAAGCACAAGTATTTAATTCCATTAATTGCTTAATCTCTTGTTATAATTAATAAAACCCAATTTTTAAGCTTCAATCCTAAGGTGACTATGCAAGGTTAGTAAGTATATCTCTATCTTACCAACAAAGCTATCCATTCAACAAGCAAACTTCAAATTCTTGCACAATTTTACCCAAATTCTACACTTAACCTAACCTTTCAAGTATCAATCAAATGAACAAATCAACTAAATGGTGATCAAGTGGCAGAGTAGGGGAAAAACCTTTCACGGATAAAGGCCCGGTGTATGATCCATCCATCATGTAACTCTTGCACTTTTGAGTTCTCAAATCTGATTTTGTCCCATTTCTTGGCTGTGGATGACTCTAGGACATCACTACTCTGCACAAGGGCAGAACTTGTGGTATTGGACTGAGTCTTCTTAAGAACTTTGGGCATTGGAGAAACTTTGGTGGTCTTGGTAGCTTTATATTGACATGGAGCCATAATCCTTGCAAGTAACAAAAGTGAAAATGAACAACAACAATGGAGGGAGGATAGAAGAGAAGTGTGACAGAACTATTAACAGAGGAGCGACGAGTAGGGACGAAGGTGGGCAAGGCAGAAGTACTTTCAAACTTGAGAAAACTGAAAGGGCCTGGCTGGGGACACGATGCTGAGATGAAGGTAGACGGGAAGTGTGTGATTAAGGGTTTGTTATTGGAAGTCGTTCTTTGCAAGTCATGAGTTGTTGGGAGAATGACAAGGAAGACGGAAAAAAGAGTAAATAGGAACACCGGCGAGCGACGATAGATGATCAAGGGGTTGGCAGTGGTGAGAGTGGTGGTTGTTACGGCGGCTAGTAGGGGAGATGTGGAAGAAAGGTATTAGGGCTCAAGATGAGGTAAGTGTCGATGGTAAAAATTGAAAGATTTTTGGGGAAAAGATAAAACTGTGAAAAGAAATTATTTAAAGAAAAATTAATTTTTTAAAAAAACACAATCATGTTTAAATTTTGAATTTGAATCTGATAAAAAGAAACTCCCCCCACGTATCGTTTTGTTAGTGGTAGGGAAAATATTTTATTTTAGTTTTTTTTTACTAAACTGAGCTGCAGCCTAAATGTTTTGTGCTGCAGCCCAATTCTTCTCGGGTTGCATTTTGTAATACTGGGCTGCAGCTTAAAAAATAGTTGGCTATGGCTAAGTTTTTCTCTGTCACAAAGCATATCGCAGCCGAAAAATGCTTGGCTGCAGCCAAGTTTTTCACTGTCACATATCAGATATAAACCAGTAGAATGCTAAAAATTCCCTATTAAAACATGCATTTAAGCAACAAAACCACCATTAACAAAAACAAACCACACTTAACATCCAAAATCCACATTTTGAAGCAAATTAACATTAACTCCCAACTTTTTAAGGGTCAAAATCACCAATCAAAAACATCAACCACCTAAGTTTTAAAAATCAAAATACTAAGCCACAAGACAACTTAGAAACCACATTACAAAGATTAAAGTTGTAAACCAATCATAACCATTACATCCAATGACACCATAAATTAAACATCAATAAAACAAAGAAGCAACAGATGTCCTTGATGCACAAAAAAAAATCACCCACAAACAATCTTTTCTTCCCAAATCAGCCTTTGTGCAGCAGCAAAGCACAACCCATATGCTCAACACATCATCACATCAATCAACAATCAACACTTGGCTGGTATAGCCAAGTTTCAACAGTCATGCCACTAAAATAAATATCAATATCAGTTTAAATTCATTAAAATCATTGAGATAACCATTACTTCCCTGAAAATGCCCATCCATTTGCTAGACTCATGCCCTTTTCTGAAATTTGCATTCTTTAAGACCTCTTATCAGTCCTACAAAACATAAAAGAACAAGCATAAACCCATTAAAACTAACTAAAAATATAGAGAAAATCATAAGATAGAGTTTAAAACTTAGGTTGCCTCCCAAGTAGCACTTGGTTTATAGTCTTTCAACCTGACTCTTCACTACTTTAAGATGGATCAGATAAAGGCATAGCGGTGGTTTGACGATCCACCTCGCCACCCTAATAGTGCTTCAGTCGATGACCATTTGCTTTAAACCTCTTTCCATCCTTGCCTTCAAGCTCAATAACACCACGATCAACTAGTTGAACCACTGTGAACGATCCTAACTATCTGGATTTTAGTTTCCCAAGAAATAATCTCAATCTAGTGCTATGCAAGAGGACCTTTTGACCTAGTTCAAATGTCTTGAAGAGGATTTTCTTATCATGCTATAGCTTTGTTTTTTCTTTGTACAACTTAGAACTCTTATAGGCACTCAACCGAAATTATTCAAGTTCATTTAGTTGGATGAGTCTCTTCTCACCCATAACTTTTTTATCAAAATTAAGCTTCCTAATAGCCAAATAAGCTTTATGCTCTAACTCCACTGGTAGATGGCAAGCTTTTCCAAACACCACTCAATAGGGAGACATACCAATGGGAGTTTCGTAAGCTGTTCGATAGGCCCACAATGCATCATCAAGTTTAATTGACCAATCTTTTCTTATCACTCCCACAGTCTTCTCAAGTATTTTCTTGATTTCCCTATTAGAAATTTCTGCCTGACCATTAGTTTGAGGATGGTAAGGAAGAGTAACCTTGTGTTGAACACCATATTTCTTCAAAAGAATTTGAAATTGGTTATTGCAAAAATGGGTACTCCCATCACTCACAATAGCCCTTAGAGCTCCAAAGCGGGTGAAAATGTGTTTCTTCAAAAACTTCACCACCAATTTTGCATCATTGGTGGGAAAAGCAACTGCTTCATGTAAGACCCTTAACCTCAAAACATTATAACCCGTCATAAACCCACTACTATGGTAGAAAAGGAAAGCTGTTAAAATGAGCTACCATAGTAGAAGGAAATTTTCATACTTTTAGAAATTGACTTTCAAACTCGGGTCAACCCATAATCCGTTGCATGCAACTAAAATCATTCATTCATATCCACTGGGCCTCCGAGCCTCCAGCCCGGGTAACAAAACACATCTATATCAGCCCATATAAATAGTTTCCAACAACATAAATCGAAGTTCTACAAACAATAGAAAAAGCCTCCAGCCAATTACAAGTGAGAAGATATACTTCCTCCGGTTTACCATAAAGCCGGGCAATCAAAATATTTTCAAAAATAGTCCTACCTGTGGCAATATATACTAGCCATACATATACAAGTTCTAGAGGCCTAAAGCTAACCAAGCTCAAGCTTCTGCGTCTCTTCCCAATGGCCCACGCCCGGAACCTTCACCTGAAAACATTGTAAACCACGGGGTGAGACAAAGTCCCAGTAACCAGCCTTTCCAATACTAGGTACTACTAAATAGGTGCTCGTGAGGTGTCAAGTGGGGCAGTTCACAAATAATATGATAACAAGATAGCCACAACAATTCATGCGAGTGAAATGATGCAATTCCCATCAACTGTATCCCTCACTTTGGGGGATTTTCAAGAGCCGAACCCGGCCTATCCCTCACTATGGGGAACGTAAGAAGCCATAAAAGGCTTATCCCTCACTCTGGGGGACGTAGGGAGCCAAAAGGCCTATCCCTCACTATGGGGGACGTACTAAGCCAACCATCATGCATTAATGGAGGCCTTACCACGTGGTAGTAACTATCAAAAACTCTTAACAATTCCCAAATCATGCATCATGCTCAAATCATAATCAAATAGTAATTGAACATCTCGTAAGTAACTTCATTCAGTGGCATATCCTTCACAATTTCAAGATTTCATTCATCATCAATCAAAACCCCACAAGAGGGTTTTTTCCCTTTTTATATACAACATATAGTTTGAACATAATTACTACTTGGAGCACAAAACACAAATCTACTCACAATACCACAGAAGCAAGTACTAAGGATTGGAAAGTGGTTACCTCTCGCCTGAGCAAGGAATAACAAACTGACAATGTGGCCCCGTGCACCACCAAGACTCACAACCGGTCTACACAAGCACACAAACACACAACCAACGTATATTAGCTTTCAAACTAATAATGTGGCCAAAACAACACTTGGGGACACAAAAATTCCTATCTCCCACCAAAATCTACCCAACTCAAAGGGTATAACTATCAAGGCAACACTCTATGATCATACCAATCCATTAAAACCTTATTTCCTTTCCAAACATCAATTAAAATTCATAACCTCAAGGACCCACTATAGGAATTCTACACCCAAACATCCCATTTGAGCAATTAAGGTTCCAACAACAAATCTAAACCGATTAAACATCCAATTTAACCCTTCTTAACATAACCCAATTCACAAAACTCAAAATCAATCTCTACATTGTCATCCTCAATCCCAAATCACCTATTTCCATAAACCCTAACTCCAAAAATTCAAGATTCTTTAAATCCAAGAAAACTACACCGATTAAATACTTAAACTAACCCAAAGCAATCAATTAAACTCAAAACAATCGGTCAAAAACCTCAGTTCCATCACAACCTAGAAAATCCTAGGGTTCCACCAAAAATCCTCAGAAATCCCAAGAAAGAAAGTAGATTAGAGGTTAAAATCACTTACTTGAGGTAATGGATCCTTAGAAATGCCCCCTCCAAGCCAGAAATTCGAAACCCTAGCAAAGCTCCTCTCTCCTCCTTCAGATTTTCTAATTTTTGCACACTGAACCCTTCCCGCGACTATATAGATTCGGGACCTTTCGCCGTGGCGAACTAATCCCGACAGGGATTACTCGCCTGAACACCTGACTTCACCACGGCGAAAGCTTCCCGAGAGGAAACTCTCGCTCACTCAGAAAAACTTCGCCGCAGCATGCCCTTGCCTTCGCCGCAGCGAAACCTTCCCGAAAGGGAAGCCTCGCTCACCTGAACAACTTCGCCGTGGCGTCCCTATGACTTCGCCGCGACCAAACCTTCCCGAGAAGATACTCCCCTCTAAAACTCCCGGTGCGCCGCGGCGAAGTAAAACTTGGCCGCGGTGAACATACCCTGAGAGGGGTACATTCACCTATTCCTCCAACATACCTCAAATCCAACCCAAACACCAAGATCAAGATTAAATCGCTAATCTATCCTCAAAATCAACCAAAAGAGGCTATTAAAACCCAATAAGACCTAGGATGTTACACTTCAACCCACCTTGAGACATAATCAACTGCCACAAGAATATATTGATTGTTGAAGGACTTAGGAAATGGTCCCATAAATTCTATCCCCCATACATCAAATAATTCCACTTCAAGCATATTACTAAGTGGCATTTCATTCCTTCTAGAGATATTGCCTACTCTCTAGCATTGATCACACTTCAACGTAAAATTATAAGAGTCTCTGAACAAGGAAGGCCAGTAGAAACCACATTGTAAGACTTTGGCAGCTGTCTTATTACCTTCGAAATGCCCTCCATACTTTGAAGAATGGCAACATTTTAGGATTTCCTACTGTTAACATTCAAGGACACACAGCCTAAGTAGTTGATCCCTGCATTGATGAAACAAATAAGGCTCTTCCCAAAAGTATGGCTTAATATCATGCAAAAATTTTCTCCGTTGATGAGGCTTCAGCTCATGAGGTATGATGCCACACACAAGATTATTAACAATGTTTGCATACCAAGGAGTCGTCATCTGGCTAACACTGAAAAGTTGTTCATTAAGAAATGCCTCATTGATCACTTTGTCAACTTCTAGTTGAATATCAGTACTCAATATAGATAAATGATCAGCAACTTGATTTTCTGTGCCCTTTCTATCAAAAATTTCTAAATCAAACTCTTGCAACAAAAGCACTCGTCTAATTAATCTTGCTTTTGAGTCTTTCTTTCTGAAGAGGTATTTTATAGCTGAATGGTCAGTGTACACAGTGACTTTCGCTCCCACAAGATATGATCGAAACTTCGCAAAAGCAAACACCACAACAAGTAACTCTTTCTCTGTAGTGGTGTAGTTTTCTTGAGCATCATCTAGTGTGCGGCTCGCATAGTAAATTGGGTGAAACACTTTATCCTTCTTTTGCCCGAGTTCAGCACTGATAACCTCTCAAAATTCCTACTTATTTAAGCTGTTTTAGCACTCTTTTATTTAGTTTGAAAGTCAATTTTGTAGGGGAAAAAAGCTTGAGGTGAGTAAGGAATCGAGACCAGAAGTGGAGAGCTAAAAAGAGGTCATCCACCGCGGCTTATGGGAGAAAATGCCACGATGGCTCGAACAGACAGGAAAGAGTACATTTCTGTAAAAGGCGCCACGGCACCTGACCGAATCCGCCGCAGCGCCCACGCTGTCTTGGAGGAATCCTATTCAGTGTAATCCGTCACAGCTGATTATCGCATGCACCGCAGCGCCTAAGCCTTAAAGAAAAGCCATTCTATGTAATCCATCACAGTGCCTGACTCCTCGCAGCTGTACGTTTTATGATGTAACTTAAAAAATTAGGGCATATAGAGGGGGATACTCGGTTTTTCTGATATACTTGGACTTTGGAGCGATTTTGGAGGCTGGCTCTGTTAGGGTTTGGAGCTTTAGAGGCTTGGAATCTTTGGGCTTGAAGCTAGAATTTTTTACCTCGATTTTTCTGGGTTTTCTTCTTCTTCCCTTCTTGTTTCTGCTATGACTACTAGCTACTCTTATAGTTGTAGTCCTTTACTCAATATGTATAACTAAATCCGTTTTTCTAGGGTTATTTTGATCTATTGTATGGATTGAGACTTGGTTTTACTATCTCTTGAGTGTTAATGATAATGTTCAGTTGTTTTTACTTTGAGCTTAATGCTTCCTTATGTCTGGCCATCATTTGGAATGATTGTTTGATTAGTTTAACTTGAGAAAGTTAAGTTAGTCTATGAATTTTGGTAAAAACATGCTAATCCGGAAATTTAACTGAGTAAATAGGCGGTTTATTGATAGAATAGAGATGTATCTATTGACCTAGCATAGACTAAATGAGTTTTGTTTTTTAAAGTGCAACCTTTTCAAACAAATGCAAGAGATTATTGTGTTTTGATTGTGATTGCAGACATTTGGTTTTGACTTGAGAAGGCCTAATCAATTCTGCAAACCCCGGCTAACTGAACTTATTGTAAAGCACTACTTGAGAAGTGATTAATCCAGTTTCATGAAGTATTTTAGTGAAGAATAACCCTAGTCTCTTAATTGTTTCAAAGTCAAGTTGATTTTATACTGCTTTAAACCATTGTTGTCCTAATTTCATTTCACAAACTCTTTTACAATAATTGTTTCACTTAACCTAATCAAGAACATAATTATGATTTTCAACTCATCTAGCCTTAGTCTCTGAGGGAATGATACTTTTTATATTACTTGCGATCCGTCCACTTGCGGTTGAGTTAATCGGTGAACAAGCACCCACAGCATAGTCACTAGCGTCACACATTATAATGAATGGCAAGCTCCAATCAAGGGACATCATTATAGGAGCAGAAACAAGTCTCTTCTTTAATTCTGCAAATGCATTTAAGCAAGTATCATCAAACTTGAATTTAGTGTCTTTCTCAAGTAATGCACAAAGGGCTTTGCTATCTTGGAGAAATCCTTGATAAAACGACGGTAGAAGCCCGTATGGCCAAGAAATCTCCTCACACCCTTAACATTAATAGGTGGAGGAAGTTGCTCAATTACAGCAATCTTTACTTTGTCTACCTCTAGACCATTCTTGGAGACTCTATGGCCAAGAACTATGCCTTCCTTAACCATAAAGTGATATTTCTCCCATTTTAAGACTAAGTTGGTCTCTTCACATCGTTCCAACACGTTAGCCAAGTTGTTCAGACACTCATCATAAGAATTCCCAAATACAGAAAAGTCATCCATGAAGACTTCCATCATATGCTCAATCATGTTAGAGAAGATAGCCATCATACACCTTTGAAAAGTGGCTAGTGTATTGCATAGACTAAAAAGGCATACGCTTAAACGCAAAAGTCCCATATGGACAGGTGAATGTAGTCTTTTCTTGATCTTCTGGAGTAACAGCAATTTGGTTGTATCCAAAATACCCATCCAGAAAACAAAAAAATCCCTTGCCAGCTAATTTATCTAGCATTTGATCAATAAGTGGAAGAGGAAAATGATCCATCCTGGTGGCAGCATTTAACTTGTGATAATCCATGCAAACTCTCCAGGCAGTTACAGTACGAGTAGGGATTAGCTCATTGTGGGTGTTAGCCACTATAGTCATACCGCCCTTTTTGGGGGCGCATTGGACTAGACTTACTTATAAGCTGTCAGATATAGGATACACAATGCCTGCATCAAGCCACTTTAGGATTTCCTTCTTTACCGGTTCCTTCATAATTGGGTTCAATCTTCTTTGATGCTCAATAAAGGACTTATGGTTGTCTTCAAGAAAGATCTTATGCATGCAAGTTAAAGGGCTAATACCCTTGATGTCTGCAATAGTCTGCCCAATAGCTCTTTTATGAGCTTTTAAAACTTCTACAAGTCGTTCTTCTTGTTAAATAGTCAAGTCTACAGCAATTATGATAGGTAGAGTACTCTTGGCTCCCAAATAGACATATCGAAGGTGAGAAAGTAATGTCTTCAGCTCAAGAGAAGGTGGCTTTTCAAGAGAGGATTCCAAAGTTGGTCTATCATGGGAGGACAGGTCTAGTGACTCAAATAGTACTCGAATTCTAGGATAAGTCAGTGTTGAATCCATGATCACCATGCACTTTGTTATCTCTTGATTTTCTACTTCAAACCCCAACAACACAGCTTTAACAGGGTCATTAATACATGTCTTGTCGAACTCTTCTTATACCACTTGCTCAAGTACATCAACAAAGAAGCATTGCTCAACCTCATTGGGAGACTTCATTAACTTGTGCATATTGAAAGTCACATGCTCATCATTAACCCGCATAGTAAGTTCATCTTTTTCCATATCAATCAAGGTTCTAGCAGTTGCCAAAAAGGGTCTTTCCAAGATAATAGGAATTTCTCTATCTACCTCACAATCAAGAACAATGAAATCTGCTAGAGAAATAAACTTATCTACCTTCACAAGCATATCTTCAATAATGCCATGGGGGTAAGCTATACTCCTATCGACAAATTGCAAAGACACAGTTGTAGGTCTAGCCTTAACCAACTCCAAATTGTTGAAAATAGAAAGAGGTATCAAATTGACACTAGCTCCAAGATCGCAAAGTGCCTTATCCACAAACTTGTTTCCAATATGACATGGAATTGAAAAGCTACTGGGATCTTTCATCTTTTGAGGTAGTTACTTGATGATATCTGTAGAACTCTTGGTGAGAGCAACTATCTCAAACTTAGTGAACCTTCTTTTCTTAGAAAGCACATCTTTCATGAATTTGGCATATTTGGGCATCTGCTCCCAAGCTTCCACTAAAGGAATATTGATGTGCAATTGTTTGAATATCTCCAAGAATTTCTTGAATCGGCTGTCATCTTGTTGTTTCACAATCCTTTAAGGGAAAGGCGATGGAGGCATATATTTTGACTTAGCCTCATGTTGCTTCTTGTGATCTTCACTGTCCTTTTTGACTTCACTATCATTTCTCTTCTTAGCTTGCTTCTTCGTTTTGCTGTCATCCTCTTCAACTATAATTTATTCATCAACTTCCTCATTTTGCTCAAGAACAACTTCATTGCTCACTCCACTAGGTTTAAGCACATTCAATAATTGCTTTCCACTTGCATTCCTCTTTACCATCTCTTTTCGGATTGGGAATGGTGTCACTAGGAAGATTTCCTCTTGACATTGCATTCATTTGAGAGGCTAGTTGGCCTACTTGTACTTCAAGATTTTTAATTGTAGTCTCATGAAGGGAAACAGTAGATTTAGTCTCAGCTCTTGTAGATCCTTGATTAGCCAGATTTGATTTAACATCCTCTCCATCTTAGAATCTTCTTCCTTGTTAGGAATTTGCCTTGATTGTGATTGAAAACTTGGTGGATAAAGTGGTTTAGTACCAGAAGATGACGGATGATTTAATTTTTGCCCTTGACTCCAAGAGAAATTAGGTTCACCATGCCAGATTGTAGGTTTGTGAGTAAGGTTGTTCTAAGGATTTTGCAACTTGCCCATGTAATTGACAGATTCAGGAGTCATGTAGAGAGGACATTGGTCAGGCATATAAACACCATGACATTGCTCACAAACAATAGGTGTGCCATGAACAGAATGCACACTTTGAAAATTGCTCTTTTGCATCTAGGACTCTAGCACATCAAACCGCTTGTTCATTGCTAATAAGATAGCTACAATTTGTGAGGCAGAATCATCCTTAGCAGTAGTCATTGCTTGTGTAGTCTGCCTTTCAGTGATTTGAGTATTATTTGCTGCTAGTTGATCTAAGAGTTTAATCACCTTATTGATAGGAATATTATGGTATCCTCCATTAGTTATGGAATCAAGCAGTGCCTTAGATTAAGGATTAAGGCGGTTGCAAAAGATTTAGACTCTACCCCATGATTAGGGCATTGCTTCATCAACATCTTGTATCTCTCCCAAGCAGCATAAAGATGCTCATCTGGATGTTGTCTAAAGCTCAAAAATTCATCCCTAGTTTCCATAGATTTATCATCAGAAAAGAATCGAGCCCTAAATTTGCTTTCAAGCTCATTCCAAGAGCTAATAGATCCTTCTGGAAGATTGTTGAATCATTCTTTAGCTTTCCCTTAAAGAGTAAAAGGGAATAACTGGAGTCTAAAGACCTCCTTGGATACCCCATTCTGTTTGAAAGAGTCACACACTTCTAGGAAATACATTAAGTGCTTGTTGGCATCTTCATTATAAAGACCATGGAACATCCTATGTAATTAAAGCATTGTGATCACAGCCGGTTTTATCTCAAATGTATGTGCTTGGATTTCCATTATCCGAATACAAGATTGGGTACCCCTCATGCTTCAGCTTGCAAAGTCATTGACCGTAGCCCTATCATATTCATCTTCAGCCATGGTTTCAAGTTCAGTGTCTTCATCAAAAGGATCAATTCCGTGCAATTCCACTTCCAAACTGTCCAGATCTGAAGATTACAAACGCTAGAATAGTATCTAGCAAAAAAATAACCAAGCAAGTATCAAACGAAAACAAAAACAAAACAGATAGATAAAAAGTTATGATTAGTAATTTTGTATATATCTACAGGCTCAAGCAAAATTTACTAACAGTAGCCTAAGGTTGTCTACGAGACTCTTGACACCAAATCCCCAGCAATAGTGCCAAAAACTTGTTCACACCATAAGTGCATGGGTCGTGACAAGTAATAAAGTGATGAGAAAAGATTGTTCCCACAGAGATTTGTGCAAAAATCAAGACCAAATAAAAGGCTAAGTGAATTTAATTAAGTTGAGCCAACCAATTCTTTTGATGGGAAAAGTGAATTTTAAAAGTAACTTTTAAAACTAGAAAGTAATAAAAGTGATTCATTCTTAAACTTCAAGGGAAAAAGGGCCTAGGATTATTCATACCCCTTGTATTTCATAACCTTTGAATGATCTCCTCTCATAAATGTTCTTAATGAAAATATGCGTTAGTCTAGGAGTCAAAAAGTACTTGTAAAAGCTTTCCCAAGTCAAGCACAAGTATTTAATTCCATTAATTGCTTAATCTCTTGTTATAATTAATAAAACCCAATTTTTAAGCTTCAATCCTAAGGTGACTATGCAAGGTCAGTAAGTATATCTCTATCTTACCAACAAAACTATCCATTCAACAAGCAAACTTCAAATTCTTGCACAATTTTATCCAAGTTCTACACTTAACCTAACCTTCTCAAGTATAAATCAAATGAACAAATCAACTAAATGGTGATCAAGCATTTAGAAGCATTAAGAAAAGAGTAAAATAAACACACATATATCATTATATTAATCCCAAAAAGAGAGGAGTAATCAAGAGTTAATCCATACAAGGGTTCAAAATAATCTTAGAACAAAGTATTTAGCTACTCATAGTTAGCCACAAGCCATAAATATAAAGGAAATTCATAGCTATAACAGATTACAAGAGAGGGAATAGAGGAGAAATAGAAAAACCAAGAAGAATAAGCTTTAAGTCTCTTCCAAAGCTCAATCCCTTGCTTCCAGCTCTTCAAACACCTAAACCCTAGCACACAAAGCTCCCAAGAATGCCCAAAGAGTCCAGAATACCGTCCAAGGTCGAAAATGTGGTCTTAAAACCTAAAATTTTCAGGCTTAGTTGAGCTGTGCGTTTTACTATCAACGAGTGCGCCACAGCCTAAATTTTCTGCGTTGTGACCAACTTTGCCTCTGTTTCAGTTAGGCTGTAGCCAAGTCAGAGAGCAATTAAACTCTTCTACATCAAACAAGGATCTCTTTCAATGTTGTGGATTCTAATAATCTTTGTCCTCAAATAATCTTTGTCCTCATAATGCCTTCATGACACAACCTAGATCCTCAAACTCTTTGAAAGACTTCCAAAGTGGCTTGACATTTAATTTCTAGATCAAAATATACCTTGCAAAAGAATAACTCTATAAGCTCTTAAATAGCAAAGATTAAAACCAAAATATGCACACTTAAGCAATAATGTGCAAACCAAAAACATCATGCACATTTTGCTTTCCTTGAGTATGAAAGTAAACACTAATGCACCAAAAAGTATCAAAAGCATAAGAAAAATGTGCTGAAATGACATGAAGATCTAGAGGTTAACGGCAGCATTTTAAAAGTTGTATAAAAATACTCCAGCTTCATGTATCCAAATCACACAACCATACACATAAATAGTTCTTATTCCCACGCTTACTTGAATTGAAGGTGATGGCGCGCGCACACAAACAACAACAAAGACAGTACATTCTGCTATATTTTCAACTTTCAAAATACTTACATATATAATATATATACATGTATACACTAGTTCAGAAAGTGGCAAGTTGCAACATAGACATGTATATTAGTTTAAATTCACATGCAATCTGAGAACATAGATGAGCCCAGATTTCAATTAGCAATCATTCAAAGTATTCAAGAATGCAATTTCAGTTTCAGCAACTTGGACACCGCAGAAGATCAAACAGGGGCATCCTTGCTACGACTAAATACCAAGACAGTTTAAAAAAAAAAGAACATAAGGCTTCAATCTCGGCAATATGACACAGAATTTGAATGACATCTACCATCAGTGTTCAAATCTTTTCTTAAGTTTACTCGGTATATTATTTTCCTCTAGTTTTAATCGTCTCTAATGCCCCCAAAACAACACCTAGAATCCCATGGCCCTTTCCCAACTCAGACCACTCTAATTGAAGAAATCAAGGATGGGAAGAGGCTGAACGGCTTACCTTGGTTAGACTCTAGTGTTGCATGTAGAATTCGGCTACTCTTCTCCCCTCCGCTGCACACTTTGATTCCTCTTCTCTCAATCTCTCTCTCTCTTTCTCAATCTCTCAATCGGCCTCCCACTGTCTCTTAGACTCTCACTCTAATATACACCATCAGGCTTATCGGATACGATTCTTGTCTAACAAAAAGAAGGGAAGCGTGTTGAAGGAAATCTGATGCAAGGGGACAGGTGGCTGAAGGTAGTGAAAAGGAGACAGAGAACGCAACACGAAGGTAAGAATTTGGGAATGACCATGGAGGGGAAAGACACGTATAATTGGGGTAAAAGGCCAAAAGTTATTTTTGCCTTCACAAATAACTCTTATCTCAATTCTACCCTTTTTTAAATTTTTTCTTCAATCATAAATAAATTTTAAAATTGATCTTTAGCATTTTGGAGAAGTTTTCTTTCTTTTTAGCTTCTTTAGCCTACTAAATAACTTTCCTAAATTTTGCAGGCTGAAAATTAACCTATAACTATTTTTCTTGAATTTCTCAAGAAAATAAGCCTTTTATTTAGGAAAATAGATCTTAAATTATCTCTACCCTTTTATTCATCCATAAACACATTTATCTCCCAAAATAGTCATCTATAATTTTTCCTTAGCTATTTTAGGTCACTAATATATTTTTAATAATTATTCCTTCTTTATTTTTCTGAAGCCTTAACTAAATATTTATCCCTCTCAAACATTTTATAAATTTCTAGCTTCAAAATTTAGGCTGTTACAATTCTCTTCCCGTGGAATAAATTTCATCCTCAAAATTTTTAAACCCTCATATTTTCTAGACACGCCTTATCACAACTAGCTCTAAATTATGCATAGGATTTTATTTTATTTTATTTTTTTTGAGATTTATACTATCCTGAGGCATATACTGCCACTCGGTCCCGCTTCAACCAGACACATCCCAATCCACCTTTACTAATATTTCAGTAGACCACACATGTCTATTGAGGAACAGGGATATCAAGATCTGGAGTGGACTTAAGCCCCTTCTTTAAAACTAGGAATTGACCTCACACTTATCATTACACAATATAACAAATTCTTCCTGGTTAGCTTTATTAACAGCATAGCGTTACGAGGAAGAATTCTGAAAATCTTTTACAATATATGTAAAAACCAGAATCTTCTATTCTAGGTAAATTAATTTATCATTACTAGTATCTGTTGTGACCCTATTACTAAAACTATATTCCCACATAACAAACAATTAGGGTCTATAACTGTGCTATACTGCTTATTTATTATTACCCTGTTCAAACACGCAAGGGTAGTAACAATTTCTACTCTTGTTGGAGTAAATGCAATCAAATGACATGTCTAACATGTAAGGAATATCTCACACTAGAACTAATCATAACCTATATAAGGCATTAGTCAAAAGATAAGGCTACCTGGTGTCATCTTTAAGGGTTGTTGAGGCTGTTCGTGTGTTAGTGCAAAGAGTCTTCCTGGGCTTTGAAAATGAGTCTCTTCTACTTCCTGTCCGCATTATTTAGCATAATGCCCAGGCTTTCCACATCTATAACAAACATTCTTTCCAGCTAAACATGGCCTCCCATTATGGATCCTGCCACACTGTGGGCATTCCCGCAATTCATTGTTCCTTTTTATCTTTTGACTTCTTTGGCCATCTTTTTGAAACCTCTTCTTTTCCCAAGGCCTTATGTCTCGTTTTCTATTCCAGGATCCCTTAGGAGGGATCATCCTCAACGGTTTATGGCTCTCATTCATATTCTGTTGTTGTAGGTTGCTTTCTGTAACTCTACAAACTTCTACTGCAGTATTGAAGATTTTTAACTGCAGAGGCGTATCCACGTACGCTGCGTCGTCCCTCACTGCATCGCTGCAATTTAGGTACCCCGCCTTCTTGCTTAACATAGATTCAGTTCTGTTGCTGTTTAGGGTACTAGCGCTATAGGGATTCCTGCTATCTTTATAAGACCTCTGAGGAGACACGGAAGAGAGGAAATTGGATAGGGATAAGGGATCGAGAGGGAGGGAGGGGCTAGTACCCTCCTGGATGCCTTCATCTAAGAGTCGGATTGTGTAGTTGTTGTAGTTTATTCGCAGCACCCGGTATTGTCCATCAGGTTAACGAAGGTAAGTGAAGTTGCCGTTACAGACTAGCTGGTAGATTCGATCGCCGCAGTTAAGCAGGTTATCTCGTAGGAGTCCAAATGGACGTCTGATGTTTGTGATGTTGTCGCACCAAGACGAAAGGCAGGGCTCGTTGTCCTCTTGAGAATTCGTAAGTTCGTACAGTAGAAGCAGGGTAACCAACACTGGATGCCAACACCTCAAGCCTTTCTCTCTGTCCATCGTTCAGACTTCAGAATGGTGTGCAGCTGCTCCACCTCTTGAGTCTGAGCTTCAATCATTTACTTTCCTTCTGATTAAATGCAGCTCCATGTACTTTTTCCTTTTTCCAGTTCCACGCGGCTAACTTGTATTTTGGTCCAAAGTTGACTTCACTTTCTGACTAATGACGTCTCTTTATAATTCCCTTTGACCGGCTTTCTCTCTGTTATTTTGGTCCAAAGTTCCACGCGGCTAACTTGTATTTTGGTCCAAAGTTGACTTCACTTTCTGATGACTTCTCTTTACAATTCCTTTGACCGGCTTTCTCTCTGAATATTGATGATATTTCCTTCCATCTTCCTCCACCTGCTGTATGATTTAGCTGGGACAATATGACTGACTGTTGTGTTCCTCCATTTTCCCTTAGATTAGGAAATGCAAATTCAATAATTTTTTTTGGAAATTTAAAAGAGATTGATAATTAAATTAAAAAGAAATCTCTGGTCAATCCGAAGCTGTAGCTTTCAGTAAGGAGCCCCAATGGCCACGGCAAACAATTTGGGTCTACAATCACCTTCGAAGTTGCATCCTACTTTCCCTGCTTCCATTTTGAATGAGATATACGACGTGTCTCCTAACAATTACTCCTACTCAAATAGGTAGATAGGAATCTCAATCCAAGCTTCAGATTCAAAAGGAAATCCTTTGGTTACAATGTTTTCATATCGCAGATTTTGGTTGTTGGTGATATTGTAGGTATGGGTGCGCCTTCTGAAACAAGGGAATGGTGAAAACCACCAGCAAGTGCCTCATACTGAAACTCTTCCATTCCATCTCAATAAAAATGGCACCATGGTTGAGTTTCCGTCTATTCCTGCTCTTCAAGGGGTCAGTCTCCTTGTCTATGATATAAACAATAAATCCCATATCTTAGAAGTAAAGGATCCAGAGAAATGTCTTCCCATGCTCTTTCTCCAACGCCGTCTCTACAATTCATCAAGTATTTATCCTCTAGAGTATGATACTGACAATATGACCGAAAATATTACTTTCTTCAATTGTTCTTCGGCTATTTCAGGATATACGCCCGAGTCCTGCCCAATTCTTGCCCTTGGCTCCCATGAAAGTGTCCTGTCCAGGGACCTACTTTCCTGCACCATGATTTTTTGGTTAGATTCACCCATACCGATAGAGCATCTTTAGGGGAACCGGTTACGACTCAAATGGATTCAACTAAAAGTTGAAGAGCATAAAACCAGCAAGATGCCCAGAATTGTTTTTCCCGGAACAGGTGAGACGATAATAGGCTTTTCCTTTTCCATTTTCTTCCCCCACAAAATATAATTCATTAGATTCTGGCTTGGATCGAAATTGAATGTTCATTTGTTGTGCTCGCATAACTCTAGGTTCGATTGTGCTGGTTTTGCTGTTGGTCGTTTGCGTTTACACATGTCGCTACTTCAAGAAGAAAGGAGATGATCAAGCAAGACTTGAAAAGTTTTTGAAGAATTACGAGGCACTTAAACCTACCAGATTCTCTTTCGCTGATATCAAAAGAATCACACATAGTTTCAAGGATAAATTAGGCGAAGGTTCTCACGGAACAGTCTTTAAATGTAAGCTATCTGCTAAAATTCAAGTTGCTGTCAAAGTACTCAATAATTCAGATAATGATGGATAAGATTTCATTAATGAAATGGGGACAATGGGCCAAATTCATCACATCAATGTTGTTCATTTATTGGGATTTTGTGCTGATGGTTTTCATCGAGCTCTTGTTTATGACTTTTTCCCAAGGGGCTCCCTCTAAAAGTTCATATTTTTCCAAGATAACAGAGAAAATTTCCTCGGGTGGTTGAAGCTGCAACAAATTGCTCTTGGCATCACAAAGGGGATTGAATATCTTCACCAAGGCTGTGATTATAGAATTCTTCATTTTGATATCAATCCTCACAATGTGTTGTTAGATGACAAGTTCACCTCTAAAGTTTTTGATTTTGGTCTAGCTAAATTGTGTTCTAAAAATCAAAGTACGGTGTCAATGACAATAGTAAGAGGAACTTTAGGATATATTGCACCTGAAGTCTTTTTTCCAAATTTAGGCCATGTGTCATACAAATAAGATATTTATAGTTATGGGATGCTACTCTTGGAAATGGTCAGTGGAAGGAAAAATGTTGATACAAATAAAGAAACTTTTCAAGTTCTATATCCAGAATGGATTCATAATTTGATCAAAGGAGAAAACATGAGTATTTCTATAGAAGATGAAGTTGACATTAGAATTGCTAAAAAAACTGGCAATTGTAGGACTTTGGTGCATTCAGTGGCATTCAATAAATCATCCATGAAAATAGTGGTACAAATGTTGGAAGGAGAAGTAGATAAATTAAAGGTGCCTCCAACTCTAGTTGATTTGACTGCTTCAACCAATACAAGTACTATTATTCCTGCAAGGCATTTGAATTTAGAGTCATGAATAAATATGTACGTTGGCTTGCCAAGTATATATAGCTTTTACTTTTATTGAATGTATTTTGTAAATTTTTTGAATCCTTTTATTATCAATGTGCATGTATCAATGTGCACGTAGAACACTCATCCATGCATCCCAATAGAAAGAGATACAGGACTTTCAAAACAAGTTAGAAGGATATGATAAATTGCCAAAAGCAAGAACAAGTTATAAAGGCATAAAATTTGAAAATGATATCGTAAACATATGCCTCCGAGTTTTCACAAACAAACTACAGTGCAACATTTCTATTGGTAGCATGGTTTTGGTTCACCACTGGGATATGATGTATGTTGAACAACTTCTCTCATATATGCTTTTTGTGTCTGCAGAAATGAATGAAGAGAAGTGGTCAATTTGTAAGTTGCTTATTATTGTTTCATATGTTTCGAATATGTCACAATTAATTTATCTATGGGTTTGGAAAGATCGAAGTGGTCAGACCATAGTGGCGGCCAATACAGTAGACCATAGTAATTAAATATTGTTTTAATTAATTAGCTATTGAGTTGTATCATAGGCTATTAATTTTATATCAATTAATTATTATATTTAATATTTTTAATTTGTTTATTATATTTCTTTATCAACTATTTAAATTAAATATTATGAATTTGTGACTTGTAATTAAAAAATATTGAGTCATTAATTATTAAATTAATTAGTAATTAATTTTGTTATTTACTATTTTTAATTAATAATTCTTGGTTTCGGTCATTTTTCATTCAATCATATTAATATAAGTCGTTTATTTGATTTGTAATTATTATAAACTATAAACTCTGCTCGTAAAAAGAATCTCGAGCCCCATGATCCTATCTCATCCCAAGAGCCTCCAGTAGTGCTGGTAATACCTGTGGATTGGCTCATGATGGGCTACGGGTTACTCGGTGTGGATTGTAAAGACCCATTTACTAATGGGGTGGCTTTCAACTAACCCTAATCCACCAGTAACCAGTCAGAATTATATAGTTTTTTTTTCATTTTTCATTTTTTATTGGTATGTTAGCACTAAGTTATAAATAATCAAAAATTAAAACAATGCAAAAAATTTAAAATATTACAAAGATTCAAACAAAACTACAACATATTAAAATGCAAACAACGTATGTGATTGTCCAAACATGATAAAACACAAGTTCAAACATTATTTTTTTCAATGAAATCAACATGCAACAATGACTAACCATCTTGATTTAATTATCTCTGATGGCAGTGATGTTTGAAGTGGAAGCATTGTTTGAAGCTAGTTCAATATTGATTTTGACAATAGTAGCAGCAACACTTTCCTTTTGCTCAGATTCATCTACCACAAATAATTAAAAAGAGTGAAAGAAACATATGATAATAATTAAAATAATGCAAACTATTCCTATTACAGATAAATGAATAAATATAATCATATTACTAGATGGAAAACCCATAATCCAATTACGATTGCAAATAAGGGCTTGAATATTTTCTTAAAGAAGGCAATTACTTTGATACTTTGTGAAAACTTGTGAACAAATGCTAAAAGTTGATTCACTAGCTACTATAATGATTTATATACTAAGAATATCACACGCTATCTTTTAAAGACAAGGAAATCAAGTTGAGCTAGTCCTCCGATACTCCAATACATTCAATTTATGAAACACATGAGGATTAAGTGTTGCTTCTTCCAAATAGAAATTAAGCTCAGATTTTTCCATTGTTGGACAATCATTAATCTGGCAACTAAGATAATCCTACATGATATAAATAAAGAATCAGTAAAATGTTAATCAAATTGACATTAGTATAAGACATTTAAAAAATGAAAAATTTAAAACTTACACCAAAAGCAACAAAGAAATGGTCATTATCATCTGCAAGTCCTGCAACGTGAGTAGACTGGCTAGACGATGATGTTGGTCTCGAGACATTGACATTACTACAACTTGATTCACCTCCAGTAGAAGCTGAAGATGATGATCCCATACTTTTATAGTTATTGAAAATCTAGTATAACTTTGTCTTAATGCTTTGAAATTTGAATCTTGTCATTATAATTTATAGGATCAAGTAGTGCATAAGTAAACTTTATGATGTCAAACTTCACCCGGGGATCAAGAATAATTGCAAGTGCAAGTATAATATTGTAATTGTATTCATTCTTATACTTGTCAAACTTGTCAATCATCCTCATAGTCATATCTTTAATAACCACCATTTAACATATGTTCTCTTAACAATGACTCAATTTTTGAGATATGTGTGAAATACATGTTAGAAGTTGGATATGATGACCCTAAAAATTAACCTCATTATTACTACAAATGGACTCAAGAATTTGCACATCTCCTCGGCTTTAGACCACTCTTCACTTATTGGACAAAGATGATAATAGGTGTCATTGAAATCTAAGTTGGCAAATATACGATGATATTTAATCCCACTTTGAAGCATATGTAAAATTCCATCTAGTTGCAACATCTAACTTCAAAGTCACACCCCCAGAATTGTCAAGACCCCTAACTTGGTCAATACATCTCTTCAAATTGATTGTTCTAACATCTGATGCCTTTACATATCTAATGCTTTCTATAATTTTGTACACAGCTTCACTTGCCACCTTTAAGTCCTCCTGAACTATGAGATTTAGAATGTGGGCATAACTTCTAACATGGATAAAAATCTCCATTGCATTTCAGGGCATTATTCAAATTCAACCTCTCTTTTAATACTTTTTGCATAACATGATTTGTTGAAGCATTGTCTATAATAATAGAAAACACTTTATTCTCAATCCCCCCTTCTACTAATAATTCATGCACCTTCTTAGCCAATTTTGTCCCAATGTGTGGAGGCTCCAAGTGTGTGAATGCAAGTATCTTGCTATGAAGATTCCATTTCTCATCAACAAAATGAGCAGTCAAACAAATATATCCTGTGGATGTTATTGCAGTATTAACAATCAATACTTAAACATGCTCTACTAGGACTATTTGCTATCTTTTTTTCTTTTTCCTAGGATTTCCTTTTCCTCCAAACAAAGATTCCAAATATCTACCATAACAGTTTTTCTAATAAGATACCTACAATCATTCAAATATTGATGTAGTTCCCTAGTTACTTTATACTCAACACATGAATAAGGAAGATCATGCACAATAATAATCTTAGCAAGTGTTTCCCGATAGGCCTTATTATCAATTTGTTTAATTCTCACCTTCCTAGCTTGGTCTATCATCATGGTGCTAATGTCCTTATATCTTGGGAGTGATATACATGAACCCACATGTACAGTTTATTACAACCATTACATGCAGCCTTTTCTTTTCCATCTTCTATAAATTTATTAAAAATACTTCCAAACTTCAGATGTGCAACTTTTGTTTAGCCCTCTTACTTCTAGTCACATTATCTTGCATAAAACATTTAGGTTCTAGTTCAGGTCTTCTCTCTTTTCCTAGTTCATTAACATTAGTTTTAGTAGTTTCAACATTTTGATGCTTAGCTTTATCATTCACATTAGAAGAAGACATCTTATAACTTTACTGCAAACAAAATGAAATTCAACTATAAAAACTCAAGTTCAATAATTCAACAAATATGCAAACCAGAACTCATATAGCAAAACCACAGAAGTTGAATTACTCAAAATCTCAGATTACTCAGATCACCTTGAAAATCTTTCTGAGAACTAGTATAGTATAAGTGCATACCCAAAGAGGTAAAGAAGATGAAACCTTGAATCCTTGATTACGTTAGCCAAGAGATGAGGGAAGTCAGAAGTCGTGTTGCGTCGTTGGCCTCGATGGTTGACCTGTTGTCAATGAGAGCCTGAGAAGAGAGAATGAGCTCATGAGTGGCGAGTGACAAATTGGCGAAGAGCAATTGAGCTAGGGAGAAGAGTTGAACAAGAAATGGAGGAGCAAAGGTCGAGTTCAAGCTCTAGCGTTTTGCCATTCTGTAATGGCAAAGGAATTCAAGGAGGGAAGAGGCGATTCACTGATTCTGTGATTCAGGCGAAGAGCATAAAGGAAGTGAGTAAGGAGGGGAATTCAAGGGAATGGAAGAGGCGATTTAGATTTCAAGTGAACTGGCAAACGAAGATTAGGAGAGGGACTAATCGACTGAGGGCAGGGAGTGTGAGTGTCGCTATGTTAGTGCAATGTGAGGTGGAGGTTTGACCGTTTAAGGGAGAACAGGAGAGACTTGGTTACTTAGGTTTAGAGTTGCTTGCTTCAGCTAGAGCTGATAATATGGATTGAACTCACAGGTTCAGCCTACCAACATGCCGAAAATGGTGGGCTAGGTGATAACCTCTCAAAATGCCTACTGAATTAAGCTGATTTAACGTTCTTTTATTGGGTTTATAAGTCAATTTTGCAAGAAACAAAGCCTGAGGAGAGTAAAGAATGGAGAAGAATTGAAAACAAGCCATCTGCCGCGGCCTCTGGAAGAAAACGCCGCGGCGGATTAAACAGAAAAGGGAGGAGTGCGCCTCTGTGAAATCCGCCACGGCGCCTTGCTGAATTCGCCGCGGTGCCCAAGCTATCTCGGAGGAAACCTATTCGATATAATCTGCCGCGGCCAACTCTCCAATGCGCCGCAGTTCCTGAACATCAAAAAGAAAGCCATTCTGTAAAAGCCGCCGCGGCGCCTGAAGGAATCCGCCGGGGCGCCTGGCCCCTCGCAGCTGTGCGTTTTACTTGCTAACTTAAAAAATTAGGGCATATAGAGGTGGATACTGGGTTTTCTGGGGAGAGTTCAACTTTTGGAGCAATTTTGGAGGTTGGCTCTGCTAGGGTTTGGAGTTTTGGAGGCTTGGAACCTTTAGGCTTGAAGCTAGAAGAGATTCAAAGCTTGTATCTTGAATTTTCTGGGTTTCCTTCTTTTTTCCTTCTTGTTTCTGCTATGACTACTAGATACTTTTATAGTTGTAGTTCTTTACTCGATATGTATAGCTAAATCCGTTTTTTTAGGGTTATTTTGATCTATTGTATGGATTGAGACTTGGTTTTACTCTCTCTTGAGTGTTAATGATAATATTCAGTTGTTTTTACTTTGAGCTTAATGCTTCCTTTTGTCTGGCCATCATTTGGATTGATCGATTGATTAGTTTAACTTGAGAAAGTTAAACTAATTCGTGAACTTTGGTAAAAACATGCTAGTCCAGAAATTTATATGAGTGAATAGATGGTTTGTCGATTGATCAGAGATGTATCTGTTAACCTAGCATAGATTAAATGGGTTTTGGTTTTTTAAAGAGCAACCTTTTCAAACAAATGCAAGAGATTGCTGTGGTTTAATTGTGTTTGCAACATTTGGTTTTGACTTAAGAAAGCTTAATCAATTCTATAAACCCAAGCTAACTGAAATTATTGTAAAGCACTACTTGAGAAGTAATTAATCCAATTTCATGAAGTACTTTAGTGAAGAATAACCCTAGTCTCTTAATTGTTTCAAGGTCGATTTGATTTTATACTGCTTTAAACCATTGTTTTCTTAACTTTCATTTCACAAACTCTTTTACAACAATTATTTCACTTAACCTAATCAAATACACAATTATGATTTTTCAACTCATCTAGCCTTAGTCTCTGAGGGAACGATACTTTTTATATTACTTGCGACCCGTCCACTTGCGGTCAAGTTATTTGGTGAACACTAGGGTTGGTTATAAGCTAACCCACTAGTAAATGAATCTTTTTAACTCACACCACCAGGCCTGCAACGTATATTTATTTTTTTATTTTTTAATTATTATAACTATATTATTATTTATTATATCATATCTAAAAAAATTTTAAAAAAAACCTATATAATTTATTTGGTACTTTCAATCAAATGTTTCAAGAAGAAACAAAAATCTTATTACATTTTTTGGATATTAAATAAGAAAAAAATAGAAAAAATTTTTTTAAAAGTAAATAATTGTTGGTGGGTTAGCAAGCCAACCCTCCGACCTACCTTGACAGGTTAGGCTTGGCTGAAAGCCAACCCACCTTCAAATAATCGTTTCTAATCCGACCTATATGGGTTTAACCTGCCACAGGCCAACCCGAGAGGTATTACCACCCTTAGATTCAACTTCATTATTTAATATATTTAAAAGGTAAAAAAATTTAGGCTGGTTAGTCCACCAACCTGCCACGGATTTGGGTTTTAGCAGTATGGGTTAGATTTTTTGAGATGGAAAAGCCAACCCTAAACTTAATTTGTATTTACACCCAACTTTCAAAATACATCATTGAGCAGATGAATTAAAAAAATGTGATTAGTAGTATTTTTATAAATATTGGTAAATTTTTTAGAGCGATTCTGCATACAACCTATTTAAAATATATTTTTTAAACCAGGTGTTTGTATAGCCAATACATATATATATATATATATATATTTGGACCAAATGTCTATACACTTGATTTAAAAAGCAGTAAAAATAATGAAAAAACATTTTAAATATATTTTAAAACCTATTCCTTTGATAGAAAGAATTGGTTGAAATGGAAAAAAAATGGAAAGGAAAGGAATGAAAAATTTCTGACCGAGGACCTATTTGATAAGCACGGGAATAAAAAATGGGTTAATAAAAAATTTTATATTTGGTTGGATGAAAATGAGTTGAAAATTTGTATAATTTTACCATATTACTCCTAATGAAATAATATAATATTATTAAATAAAAAATGCTTTTTTGATAAAAATAAAAAATGTTTTTTTGATTAAAAAAATAAAAAAATGCTTTTTAACCTTATAGAATAATAATATTAGTAAAAATCAACAATTTAATAAAAATATATTATAATTTAAATAAATATGAATATTCAATATAAATATAAAAATCAATATACATATTAAATGATTAAAAATAATTAAATAAAAGTTAAATAACAACATAAATAAAATATTTTAAATAAAACAAAATACTAATATATATATGAAAAAAGTCTAAATTTTATCCGAAATAGATCTGATTTTGTTTTGTGAGAAGTGTAATTCTTTTAATTTCTTGTTTATATTTTATCTTGGTCGTAGACAAAATTTATATGATATATTGTAAACTCCTTCCCGTTTGATTTTTAACTCAAAAGATGCAATGTGATTTTTGAATTCATGATTCAAACACTGCCCTCCCCCAATTCATCAAACGAAGCTTTTAAAAATAGCTAACTAACAGTCTAATTTCATTATTAACAAAAATATATTTTCAATATTAAAAAGTTACAAAAAAATTGAAGAACTACAATTTTTACACTCTGTTTGTCCCAATTTTTTAGGTGTTGTATACAGGATAAACAAATCCATATAAATAAAATCAATTTAAAGATCAATTTTTACTGGATATATCTTTCTTAATTTAAACATAAATTAGGTAAATGACATATTGTAAAGTTCATTAAAACACAATTTCCAATGTAATATGACTTATTTAAAAAAATCTTTTATTTTTAAAGTTATACTTGTTGAAATTTAAGCTTTAATATGACAAGAAAATGAGCAAGTAAATTCAAATTTAATGTATAAATTCAAATTTTCTCATATCAAATTTAAAAGGAATTTGCTCAAACTAATTTGCATCTTATGTAGGAAAGAATTTGATCATCACATGGACAAATTCACATCTTATGAAGCAAATTCGAAGTTAATCCTATCAAATTCAAATTTTCCTCTCTTCCTTCCTTACACATTCTGTTTTGCTCCTGTTTTGAGTTTGGCAAACAGAGCAATTCACTAAAGCATATTGGAAAGGACGATTCAATGAAAATGAATGTTCTTTTTCTTCGAGCCTTCTTGTTAACGCTCAACCTAAGAAATTTGAAGGAAAAGAGGTTATATTATTTATGTACAAAAATCAGGTCCAAGCTCAATAACTATGCTCAGTTAAAACAACATTTAGCCATGGAGTCCTTGTCTTTGACAGTGTAATCGCAAAGAGAAAGAGACTCATTTACTACACGATGCGCTTGTATATATATCTTATTGACCAAACAAAATGCGGTTACGCCCTCCCATAGCTTCCAGCACAAAACTCCGAAAATATTGCACGCTCAACCAAAGGTGATTGAATTGATTGCTCGCAAGACATTCTCATGGTTCACGAGTGAAAGACTTGGTCCATTAGAACAGCTTTTGTTCTAGTGCCATATCTCCAACTCGAGAACAACGTGGGAAGGTAAAGTAGCTGGAATCCTTTAAAACCAACACAATATTCAAACACGTACGAGAACAGACAATAACATAATATTGGCCATTATTGCTGAAGGTTATCTGCGAGGACAAAATCCGTTGTCCGTCACTTTCTATTTCAACGTTGTAATGGAGTCTTCAAGCAATTTCATTCGAACTCGTCAGGTGGTAAGCTTTTTATTTAAATTTTAGAGGCAACTTGGTCTTTGGCACTTTCCCGCCTGCGATTGCAAATTGGTGGGAGCCAACTTTCCCTTATATGATAGAAAATTTGCTGCCGCTGGAATTTTGATTCCTAGAAAATGTTGCAATTGAACATGCACTGCCTATGGAAAATCAACATTTTTCATTTTCATTGTAAGATTTTCAGCTACCAAATGGGCTCTAAAAGAGTCTAGGTTGTAACCTGGAAATTTTCCAGAAATCATAATTGTAGCTTATAGGAAATAAAATTGGGAATTCATATATGTTATTAGGAGTTAATCAACATTCCGACAAGTTCTGTTTGCTGTTGAAAGATTGATTACATAAGTTTCCTAATTCCGCGTAAAATTTCTTTTTTCAGGTAACTTTTAAGTAACAATACAAAAGCTTTAAAAGGGAACGTATGAGTTAAAATTCAGCATGTAACTTACTCATAAGACAAATTGGTAACATATATCTTCTACTTGTAGATTCATTTCTCGGTTTAACCAGGCCGACTTTAGGGTCTTGATTGTAACTCGAGAAACTAGCCACACTTTGGGTAACTCTAGATTTCATGTTATGCTTGCTAGTTACTAGTATAGTTCATGAGTGTTTTGCTTAATACTTGAATATTTAAATGTGCTTAAATCATCATGAAACATGTTTTGGAACTGTTAAAATCTAGTGGGACTTGCATGAACGATGGACACATATTAAGAATAAATTTGTGTATAAATATTCATATGAGATGCCACAGTTTGATATTCATATGAGATGCCAAAGTTTGATGTTGATTGTTGAGGGTGTAATACAATAATTATCTCTTATTCAAATTGAAACGAATTGATATTTTATATTTAAAATAAAAAAATTTAATTACTTTTTATATTTAGAATCAAAACAGAGCAAGACTTTGTTTCATGCTAAAATATAAAAAGATACTCCCTCCGTTCCTTATTATAAGAGACAAATAACCGAAGTGCGTTGATAAAAAAAATAGTTAAAATTAGTTAAGAACAATTAATGTGTAAAAAGTATAATTTTTTTTCCAAAAATACCCTCATTAATAAGGAGAGAGAGCATGAGAGAGAACAATTAAATTATTACAAGAAAGAGAAGTGGGAGGGAAAGATAGTGTGAGTTGGAGATAATAAATATGGGTAAAATAGGAAATCAACACAAAAAAGTAGAGACAACTCTTAAGTGTCTCTTATATATAGGAACATGCCATAAGCATCAAATGTCTCTTATAATAAGGAACGGAGGGAGTATATGATGTGTATGCATCGTTTTTTTTTTAATAACAATAATTGTTATTATATTTTTTATTATATATATAAATATATATATATATATATATATAAAGGAACGTATATTGAGTTTTAGGAGAATCACATATTTTTTGGTCAAAAAGGAGAATCAAATACTGAAGAATTCATAAATGCATCTTTTTTTTCTTTTTGCCAACCATAAATGCATTTATTATATTTAAATACTTTAATTGAATCAATGAAATCTCAACAAAGGATCATGATCATTAATTGTAACTAAGAAACCAATGGGCAGACCAAAATACCCTTGACCAGCCAGCCAAACCGGCGCCTGTCAAAAAAATTCCATGCATCTTATGATGACGTGGCAAATGGGGGGAAATGAGAGACTTAATGGAAGCCGCCGCAGTCTTATTTATCTAACCCAACCCGCATCTCGGCCCAAATATTATGGGCCTTTTGGTCCAACACACAAATATGAAATAGGCCCACCACAATCCATAACACCAACACACGCTCAGGGGTATGGCTGGCAACCTTGGTTCCTTCAACCATATCACGAGCGCTACTATTTGTGAACAAAATGCTTATCTGATGTTATTTATGAAGTATTTTAATATATTTTATCAGAATTAGGAAAGAGGATTAATACAAATTTCGGTTCATCAAATTTGAACAAATTTTGGTATTGGCCCTTTAAATTCCAAACACATGGTACCAGTCCCTAAAATTTTGGCCGTTGCAAAACATTGATTCCTGGTGCCTTCACATTGTTAATTTCATCTGAGATGGCACTAACACTATTAACTTGATGAGGTGGACCCATAAGTTGGCACATATATGAATCTTATCTCAAAAAAGGAAAAAAAAAAAAAAAAGCAAATCTTTTAGACTAAGAGAACTTATATGCCACATTATCAAGTTTTTCATATAATGTAGATTCAACTTTTATAATATAGGCGGTCTCTAATTAATAATGTCACGGCATATTTGATTGGAAATATTGAGGATAAATCTCTCTTTACAAATTTAATTGGCAAATGATCTCTAAGATAATTAATTGCACAGGGGAAGATTAGTTGCACACAAAAGAAAGTAAGTTGCACAAAAAAAAAAATAATTTGCACAAAACATTATTTGGATATAAGAGATTAGTTTGCACGTAGGAAAGATAACTTGCACATAAGAGAATTTCATTTACACAAAGAGAAATTGAGTTGCACATGACACAAAGAAAGATTATTCCACACAAGGAAAAATAAATTACACACAAAGAAAGTTAAATTGCACACAATAGAAGTTAAGTTGCACAAAATCCTTAGGTTCCATTTGCCAATTAATTTTTCATTGGGAAATTTATCCCCAATTTTCCCTATTTGATTTTATGTCGTAAATTAAAATACGTTTCCATCATAACATGATTTTACTTCAAATCAAACATACTCTTAGTTGGCGAGTCAATGTAATTCTTGTAGTAAGAGAAACAATTAATCTAAGAAAAAGGTAGGCAAGAGGGGGGAATGTTCTATCATCTTCAATATCCTTTTATTAGCATCATTTCATGATGTGTCTCATTTATTTTATTTTATTTGTTTAATATGTGCAGGTCCTATTTGGTACACAGGTTTCATTCTAATTAGGAAGTAATTTCTCGTGTTAAACATTTTTTAATAGGTTTTTTCTAAACTTTATTCTAATCCCAACCCCTTTAATGCTTCTTATCGAGCACAATTGGTGAGTTGGAGGCCATGTATATTGGGATTAGAGATAGAGGCTGCTTCTTTTCTAAAAAATATTAAGCACTGTCTTAGATACAGGAAACTTGTGTTTTCCAAGTCTAAAATGTCACCAAATAGAAAGATATAGTTCATTCTCCGTATGAGCATAGATATTGATATGCTACTATCAATAAAATATATTCTCAATTTTTGAGGCACTTCAAAGCTGTCAATATCATTTACTTCCATTTCTTGATTGCTGATTAGCATTTTACACACACACACACATATATTGCCAGGATTACTTCGTAGCATATGGTAAACTACTTCTATGAATATTTTTTTGGTTGAATCTTCTTCTTTGTTAAATTTTACATGTCTATACTTTTTTATTCTCATCAAATTGGTTATGAATCCATAAAGAATAAAACTAGTTTAAATAGTTTGCGTCTGAGTTTAGATTAACTATAAAAATCATCTTATAATTGAAATAATCCAGTGTGTGATAATCAAGTTTAAATGACTTTGTTTAGTGACGTTTTTAAATTATAAGAAATGCCAACACCAAAAAATTTGATAAAGTCGTCTTGTCCATAAAAGAACAATTTCCAATTCATATGATAAACTATTACATTTATTTCATCATGAATCACACCCACAAAATAAATGCATACAATGCATTAGAAAAAAATATAGGAAGAATAAAGGGAAGAGTACAAAAATAAGATATAATCTTATGTAACATTCTTCCTTTTATATGGTTTCCTTTTCTCTCCACATGAATGAACGTAGAAGATTCAATTTATGATATCCTTAAGACTTGAAAGGAACCAAGCTTTCCAAATAATCAAACACTTTGAACAGTTTTGGAACTCCATGGATTTCAAACCTCTGTATCTTCTGATTCTTAATATTATATGACACCAAATGACCTTCATTTTCAACAAGAATCTTATCATCTCCCCAAAATCCTAAAAAAGATCCAAATTCTGGGTTTGGTCCAATAACAAATTTCTTACTCCAGCTACTCTCAACACCATACTCATTCATCACCCAGATTTCATATCTACAATTGATCATCTTATATGTAGCAACACAAGCAAGTTTCTCATCAATCACAGCAACATTTGATTCATAAGACTGATCAATTTCAGGAGGCAATCGAATCTTTCCAAATACCTCATTGCTGAAATCAAAGAACAAAATGGCCTTATCATTATTATCTTCAGTTATCCAGTGATAAAACCCATTCACATAAGCCCTACATTTTGGATAACACAATCGAAAAGCAGGGACAGTAGAATCTATGATTCTCCAAGAACCAGTACTGAGATTATATACCTCAATTGGAGGTTGTTCTCTTCCTTCAAAAGCCAGGTTCCCAAATGGAACAACCTTGTAATCCTTTGTAATAGGATCAATTCCAAACCCATATATGATATAAACCATGTCTCTTTGTTGGTTCTGAGATACAGGAAGAACCTTCACCTCTTTTGTTCCTGGATTCCACAGAATCATGCTAGCCTCACCAGCTTTATCTCCTCCGTAAACCCCATAGAGACAGAAAATCCTATTACACTGACCATAAACGAATATGTACTGCACATCCTTCTCAGGAAACGGCACTTCCATATCGATGGGTTTCTGGTCGGAAATTAGAGAAATGCAAGGCTTCAGAGAGGCATTGTGCAATCGAAATATCAGCTGGTGGCGGCGGTTTTTGGTGATTGAATCAGACCATTCAAATTGTCTAGTTATAAAAGATGAATTAGTGATTTGTGCGTACAAGGATTTTGTCACGGATTTGCATCGAAGTAGGAATTTCACAGGAAGCCTCATCGATATCTCCTCCACAATTTCTTCAGGAAGATCGGCGCTCAACATTTTTCTTTCCTCTGAACTTGCCTCGATTTGTTGGGTTTCCCTGAGGCAGTTCTTCTTCTTAATTCACCTCACCGAAACACCGAAGAAGAAGAATGTGGAGACGCATTTATAGATATATGTCCACAATCGAACAAGAAGAGTAAGAATCAAATCATTCTTTTTTCATGATGAATCAAATCCAGAAATTCAGATAAGGAGAACACATATAATAGTTTTCCAATGCAGTACTTTTCTTATAAGGAAAAGATTCAGTAATTTTTTTTTTTTGGAGAATTTCAGTAAAAGACCATTGTAGTATATTATTTTAAAAGAAAGACCAAAAAATTCTGAAATCCCAGTTTAGACTTTAAAGTCTGAAATGAAAATAAGTTTGAGAACAAAATATCCAAAATATCCTTAACCTAAAATGAAGAGTCAAGAAAAAAGGAAAAAGTTGGGCGAGAGAAAAACAAAAGACCGTTGTATGAAATCTTTACAATAATGTCCCAATGGCATTGTTGTGTTATTGTGTGTGTTATATATTTTACATTTCATTTAATTTATATATTTGTGATTTATTTTATTCCTACAAAATTTTCTAAAACTCCTCTAAAATTGAAAGGATTAGTAATGCTTAAATGATTATAATATGTCAATTTGAAAAAATACATTAATATTTTTATTTGATCCTACTTGATATTATTGATTTACTCATTCTGAAAATTGTAGCTTATTGTATTTATTAATGAATTTATAAGTGTTAATAAACATTTTAACAAGTACTCATATGTAGAATAACAAATGTTATGATATGAAAAATCATACAAATCTTTAATTTCATAAACATACTTTCCTGGTCGGTCAAACGTGAGCTATATTTTTGCCATCTAATCCATTTAATCATATGTTGCAAAAAAAAAAAGACAAAAGAAATACAAATATCTAAATATGAATGAACATGAGATGTAAGAAGACTAACAACAAAAATTAGAAAATTTACAAAAAATATAAGGAAATTTATAATAACATTTAAGGTTCTGTAGAGAGAAAAAATATTTACAAATATCTACATAGACAATTAAAATAAGAAAATTTACGATGAAAATTAGACGTTTTATAAAAAAAATTAAAAAAATTAACAACAATATATAAAGAAATTAACAGCAAAAATTACAAAATTTACAACAAATATGAGAAAATTAACAACAGAAATTAGTTGATTTACAAGACATGTAAGGGAATTGACAACAAAAATTAAACAATTTAGAATAAATATAAGAGTATTTATAACAAAAATTAGGCAATTTACAATACATAAGGCCTAATTTTTGTGGGTAATTCCCTTATATGTTGCTTGTCGACTCCCTTATATTTGTTATAAATTGCCTAATTTAAGAGGATTTACAATAAAAATTAGGCAATTTACAAGAAACATAAAACCTAATTTTTGTTGTTAATTCTGTTATGTGTTGTTGTCAATTTTCTAATATTTCTTATAAATAGCTTAGCTTTTATTGTTAATTCCCTCATATGTCGTTGTTAATTTTCTTACTTTTTCAGAAATTACATAATTTTTTTGGTTAGTTCACTCATATGTTGTTGTAATTTTTGTAAATATTTTTCTTTCTACAAAACCTCCAATGGTATTGTGAATTTTCATATATTTCTTGTAAATTTTCTAGTTTTCATTGTTAATCTTCTTATTTCACCTTTTCATTAATATTTATATGTTTACGTTTATTTTGTCATATATTTTTCTTTGTATCAAATGATTAAATGGATTAAATGATAAAAATATAACTCACATTTGACAAGTAAAAATATGTCTATGAAAAATGAAAATTTGGCTATTAACAAGAACGCATAAGGGTGATGGATTTGCATTAGTTAGAGTTGTTTTGGTCTTTTTTTCTTATCGATTTAATTTTACGATGGGGCTTGAGAAATTGATTTAAAGTTTTAGATTTTTTTTTTAGGACTTTTTTGTTTCATAAATCCAACAAGTTAGAATGAAAGTAAAGAGTAAAGACTTGCAGGATTTTTCATATCATTACACTTGTCATTCTATGTAGAGTACTTGTTAAGTTGTTCATTAGCACTTATAAATTTATTCATCAATGAATACAATAAAATATAATTTTTAGAATGAGAAAATCAATAAAATCAAGTAGGATTAAATAAAAGTATTGATGTATTTTTTCAAATCAACATATTATAATTATTTAAACATTACTAATCATTTCAATTTTAGAGGAGTTTAAGAAAATTTTGTAAGAATAGAATAAATTACAAAAATTTAAATTAAATTAAATGTAAAGTATATAACACACAATTAATAATACACCAATGCGACACCACATTAGGCCATTGCTATATAGATTTGATATATCCCGTCTTTTATGTTTTCCTCCTCAAGTGTCTCTCTCTGTTTTTTTTTTTTTTTTTTACTCTTTATTTCAGGTTAAGGGTTTGTTTTTTTTAAGTATGAGTTAAGGGTATTTTGAACATTCTATTCTCAAATTTATTTTCATTTCAGATTTCAAGGTCTGAACTGAGATTTCAAGAATTTCTTAGTCCTTCTTTTTAATAAGATATTACAATGGTCCTCTACTGAAATTCTCCTTTTTTTCCCCCACAACATGACTCCAGTATCCTGAAATGTTTTCTTAAATACATTTAGTATTTAAAGTATTTTGTGATGCATTTCATATTTTGAAATATTTTTCAGGTGTATTCAGCACCCTAAAATAATTTTTTTGCCTTAATGTTGGATGCACTAAAAAATATGTTAGGGTACTGAATACATCTAAAAAAAAATATTTTAAGTTGTTGAATGCATCAAAAAATATTTCACAATACTGGACGTACTTTAAAAAAATATTTCAAAGTATTGGACATATCCAAAAAAAACTGGATGCAGCTTAAGCTTTTTTTTTAAAATTATATATACAGTATTTTAATTTAATCACTTAACTTTAAAATTTTTTTTCAGATGTTAACATATTAATTTTACATTTAAAAATAGTAATAATTGTTAAAAGGGATTTGAATCTTTGTTTGTCATTTTACCAGGATTAGCCTATTTTATTATATAAACTTAAATGATGAAATATATACCTTTGCCCATTTTTCTTTTAAAAAATCTAACAACTAATTTCACTTTTATCCAAATTTTTTTGAAACCGTCATTCTATTTTTCGCATGAAACACGTGATAATGAACAATTCTTCTACAGGAAATTGATGATTAAATTAGAAAAAAAATTAAATTAATTTCAATATCAATCAATATTCATATGGGTGTCTATATACAATTTATTTTTTAAAAATTATTACTAATTCTGTTTCACTATATCCTTGATTCCGACCAAGTATCAACCTTGATATTTTATAATGTTTATCTTTTCTATTTTATCTTTATATAAAAGGAAGATAATTCATCCCATTTATTGGTGTTCTAAAGGCCATAACAAGCAACTATTTTATTAGCATACTAGAAACAGAAAAGGGGAAAAAATCAAAATCGTATCTGATAGAAAATATCTATTCCTCTTATCATACATATAAAACTATTTTATAGTATAATTGTATTTAGAACTTGAGGGAGTATTAAAGTACTCCTCCGGCCCTTAATATAAAATTTAATTGTTAAGTTAACTTTGATCATAAATATGAGATCTATTTATTATATTTATCAATTATTCCTAAATTATTTCTATGGACACTCCCTCAACCATAGTCAAGCATGTAAAAGAGGAAGGATATTAAGAAATATGATTATGGTGTTTTAGGAAAAATATATCATATTTCTTCTAATTAATTAATTTACCTAACTTTCTTAATTTAACCAAATTAGTTAAATATGTCTTATATTAAAGATCAGAGAAGTACTATATTAAAGTATTAGATTTAAAATCGTTCAATCTAATGACAAGTTTAAAATGGCAAAATTCATTCACGTTAATGAGTTTGCATTATCTTTTATTTTTCCCATCACATTATTTATATTAGGAAAAATGATAATAAATTATCTATTAAAATTTAAAATGATAAATAGGTGCTGGTGATTGTTCTTATAATTTGTTGTTGTATTGATTATTTTTATAAAGATTTTCACATGTTAAAATCATATATTTATTATTTTAAAATTTAATTAGTATTTTTTTTGTCACTTCTCTTTTATATGGCAATTGACATTTATATTTTTTTAAAAGAAAAAAGTGGAACCATTGAAATGATTTCACTTTTGAGGCTGTCTCTACAGTAAAACTTTCTCAACAGTCCTTCCATTTCAAAATACTTCTTTCCCCCGCTTATGTTGACATAACAGGATAAAGAGGAATAAATAAAAAAATAAAAAAATCACAAATAAACACCCTCAAAAATATAAAAAGTAATTTGAAATCTTAAATTCAAAGAATTACTGCTAGAAACCGAGTCTTAAATATAAATTAACGAATGTTACTTAAAAGACCAAATTGCCCTCCTATTTGAACTTATTATTTCTAACCGCAAACTTGTTATTTGTAATAGTTGACTTGTAAATTTTAATACTGTATGTGTTATCAATTTCTAATATAATAATATGTATATTCATTTCAAGCCAATGTCAATATGATGTTTCTCCAAAAAAAAAAGACAAAAAAATATTAGTTAAATTTTAAAATGATATTTTTATCAAAATAATTAGCACCACCTATTTATTATTTTAAAATTTAATAGATATGTTATAGTCATTTTTTCAAGTTCTTCCCGTGCCACTTGCATTCATAAAGCTATCTTTAACAAAAGACTGTACATCGGGTAAGGAAGTCAATAATGGTATCGGGTCAATATTTTTAATTTTTTAAAATTATTCCGAGAGTATTATTCCATTTGTATGCCCTGTCTATTAAGTGTTAAAAAAAGTAAGGGAAGGAAAAGAAAAGAAAAGACAATTATTCATTAAGAAAATCATTTACAATAATGTTGGCCTTAGGAATGTGTGATGTATAAAATTACAAATTATGCATCCTAACAGGGTCACATATAATAATCAATGTCTAAAAAAATTACAAATAGATTAGAAATGAATTTGTGCTTATATTATAGATCTAGAAATATGATTTTTTTTTTTTTGCTAAAGAACGTTAGTCTAGTGTCAAAAGATGTGCCCTTGGTGGCACTAGATTTGGGGTTTGATCCTTAGCTATTAATCACTCTCTATGCTCGCCATTCAAATCAGGAAAAAAAAAAGAAGAAGAAGAAATATGATTATGTTTTCAATGACATGTTACAAAGGAAAGTCATTTTGAAATTCAATAGGCGTTAAAAAAATGATTACTTTTTCAATGACATCTTATAAGGAAAAGTCATTTTAAAACTCAACACGTATTTTTATATATGTTTGTTATTTCTTTTGTCAGTTGTCATCACCTGCATTTTCGCTAGACTACTCTCGTAGTGATATATGATATATTAGATTATGACCTGGAAAGAGATTATCAGTGTTTGTCAATACCGTAACATCATTATTAAACAATGAAAATAAGATACTAAATCATTGGAAGCATAATCCAAATCAGGGCAATAACTAAGTGTTGTTAGCAAATAAAAAGTGATATGCTGGAGTTTAAAACATAACCGGATTTGAGCTCCTTTTCCATCTGCAACGTTTCATTTCCCATCGCTTGCACCCTCACCTTGACTACCATGAGAACTAGAGATGGCCAATGTTGCCTGGCTAGAGGAGGTTCCATCATTCACCAAAACTTCTTCATTAGGATATAAAGAATGTTTTGGAGGCATTTCAAGACTTTTGACATCATCTGCTTCTAGCATTTTTATTACTTTATTTATTGAAGGGCGATCTGTTAGCTTTAGTTGCATACACCATAGTGCCACTATGAACATTTTTTTGCTAAGTTCTTTTCCTTTTCAGTCAAATCTTCCATTTCTATATCTTTTTTTTTTGTCAAACTGGTCATAAATCCACAGAGGAAAATAAACTTGGCTTGAATATTCAACATGTGGATTCAAATTCCTCCTTTGACTAGCCATTTCCATTAAAAGCATTCCAAAACTATAAACATCTGACTTATATGACACTCTCCCAATATTCTTATAGAACAATTCTGGAGCCATGTATCCTATAGTCTCTCTTGCTGTAGTCAAAGTGACAACACTACCACCAAACGAATATAATCGTGCGAGTTCAAAATCTAAAATCTTTGGATTGAACTTGTCATCAAGTAGAATGTTGTGAGGCTTGATATCAAAATGTAAAATTTGCATGTCACAACCATGATAAAGATAAGCAATTCCATGAGCTATTCCTAAAGATATCTCGTATAATTTTTGAAGCGTCAAAGAGATACCTTCTTCTTTAAAAAAAATATATTTATCTAATGATCCGTTGGGCATGAACTCATAAACAAGAGCACGCTTTGTTCGTTGGACACAAAACCCAACAAGGCGTACCACATTAGCATGGTGAATCCTCCCAATGGTTGCCACTTCACTGATAAATTCTTGGCCATTAGCTTTGGATTTACCCAGCATTTTGACAGCGACATCATATCCACTCCTTAACTTCCCTTTGTACACAGTGCCGAATCCTCCTTCACCTTAACTTCCCTTTGGAGTACCTTAGTGGATTGAGGCTCTGAAGTCGTATGAAATCTTCAATGTTTTCATACATTGATAAGGGCCTTCTACAGCATTTATATATATACAACACTGGCAGGAATATGATGCCCCATAAAAGTCTGACTGCGATGGTTGGCAAAACAGCTATTCCAATGACCATTCCTGATTTTCTTGCAAAAGTTGATAGGCTGGTAGTGTATTCACTATGGTAATCACCAGTTAATCTCTTCCCCCCTACTTCTTTTAGTCCTGCATATGTTTATTTCCATAAAGGGTCATAAAATTAGCGAGTCTCTAAAATATCACTAATTTGATAGAAATGAAAGTTAAGTGGGAAAGAAATCGCCAATGTCAGATTTCTAGTAAAGCACAAGACCTTCCTGCGAATTCCTCAACAAAGTTTTATAGCACCTCCAATCCTGAATATAAGACTTTGTTTGACTTTTATTTTAATCTTAAATATAAGACCGCAATCTATTTTGTCTCTAATATTTATACATTTTTTTTTTCAAAGTAGTCTTTTTAATAATGATATCTCTAACTATTACACTTGATTAATAAGGATATTTTAGGAAAGACAATACCTATTTATTACAAATAATTAATTTAACTTATTTTCTTAATTATTCAAATTAGTCAACTAGCTCTTATATTTAGAACCAGAGGTAGTAAAATTTAAACAATCTCTTTCCAATAGTGACTATATTTTTCTCATTAATCTGAGATATAATTATAAAACTCGCACATCAATTTTAGAACATAATAATATACTTTCTGAACTTTTTAATGTCGATAAATAACTACCACGATAAATAATTATTACATTACAAAGTAAATCTTGTATTATATTAATTATTTTGGTTGGATGGGCTGGTTTAATCAATTTAGTCTGGGCCTTCTGATTGGGCTTAATTAGTTATATGCTCCACTAGAACCCACCCCACAAAAAAGGAAAAGGATAATTGAATTATTTCTTTTTAACCAGACCTGTGGAAATTGGAAAATATCACCCAAATGTTGATGCTAGAACTGCAAACAATTAGTGTGAACGCCAACTCAGTTGCTACTATTGCTGAACTTAAAACTAAAAATATCTAGCATATATAATTGCGCTCAAAAAATTATTATAGAATAAATAAAAAGAAATAGATTAAAAGGGTCACGAGCATGACAAAGAAAATTAGTAAAGCAGAAATATAGAATAAGTATGCTGAGAATCATAGAACGTTACCTGTTGCAATTCCATTGATGAAATCTGAAAGAAAATTTTTCAAAAATCAACGACAGTAATAATATGCAGCACACGATCAATTAAGCACTGTAAAGATCTTGACCCCCAGATTAAAAAAAAAAAACTATAAAAATTGATGGATGAAAATGGATGAATCTTTTTTCGGTTTAGTAAAGCTGGTAGGTTCATTTCCACACACACAACACCGAGAAGCTTTTGGAATCACGAAATCTGCTAGTATAAACTACCACCTCTTATCCTAATTATAAAATCTCATTTATAATTTATAAACATGTTCTTGTAATTAGAACCGGAGGTAGTATAGTCTAATTATTACCTAGTGTTTGGTTTAGCAAGAGTCCCTTACAGTGTGACAAACTAAAATTCAAATTTTTATTGAGAGGGGTGTTCATATTTAGTACTTAGTAATGCTTTAAATAAGATTCTTTTCAATAAAAGGATACTTGTGCATAGGGAAAAAAAAGGAAAAATTACACTCAGGTCCCATATAATACAATTAATTCATAAAAAGTCCTTTGAAATCTCAAAATGATTCCTAAGTCTCTGGGGACTTGTGTGTAATAAATTCTACTTGTAATTACTTACTTACCCCCATTAATTTTATTGTAGCAATTCATTTATAACCTCAAAAGTAGCTGTTGACAACCTGAGAAGAAGTGATTGACAACCTCGGCAATACACTTAACAATTTATTCTGTGGGATACTAGGGGCATTCGCGAGGTTGTTAACTACTTCTCCTCGGGTTGTCAACAGCCACTATTGAGGTTATAAATGAATTTTCTTAATAGTGATGGGAGGAATCACCCACGTGCAAAGAACAAAAATACCAGGAATCACTTTTTTCTTAGTTCCTTGAAAAATAAACTATGCGTAGTGCAAAACTTTAGTTAAAGAGAAGGAATGGCTCAATCAAAATGACCCTTCTTTTTTCTTTTTTCTTTTTTTATAGTGACAAAATGGCCCTTCTTTAATTTGTTGATTATAAAAGAAGAATGATTAGAACACATCGTGTTAAAGGTGGCAAGAATAATATCCTAATGAAAATAATGATTTAACCAAGTCCATTACAAAACCAATCTTTAAATTAATTAAGATAGGACGTCAGTGCTTTTATTCATGGAAAGTAATATTCCTAAAATTCATAAATGATTATCCTTGAATTTATAAGAGCAGATGCATAAATTCATGAGACTATCTATTCACGATTTATTTTTTTTGACTGTAAACTATTAACTTGATTTTCATCCATGTATCAATATCAGTAATGAAATTTATAACAAATTGTATTATTTATGAATTTTAAATAATGCAACTCATTTTTTTAACTCCTTATAATACATAAGAAAACATTGGCCCTACGGAGAATGCTTTTCTAACGAACTTTTTCCTTTCCACTCACTCTGCTCATTATTATCACACTATTTAATTTCCTTCGTTCCTTTTGAATATTTTCCAAAGTGAGATGATATAAGTCGATTAATGAGCTGTAAAGACTATGTATTCTTTTGATATTTTGTCTCCAATTGTCAATATCTGTAAGCACTTTTTCTAAACATACTGTAAAGATGTCTGATAAACAAAACAAAAAAATTATTCCCAGAATATCATGAAGTTATAATTTTATGATAAAAGATGAAGAGACTTCACTTTATGGGGAGGGAAAGTCATGTTTTTTAATAGATTATATGGTAAAGTAATCTAGTTTGGAAAATGAAGATCTATATGTCTAAAAGTTGAAGAAATAACTGTGTGAAAAAAAAAAAGCACAGGGTTGAATATAATAAAATGTAGCCAATTCTGGGAGCACATGTTACCCCGCCTTATCTCCATAGAAGTTTCTCTTCTGCTGATTAGAGTTAATGTACGCATGTACGTACCTACTATATCCATATGCTTAAAAATTTATAAATTTGTCACATTTAGTGTATCATATTATTTTTACATATATAAACTTCTTCACGGGTCTGCAATATAGCTTTAAAAAAAAAAACTGAACAAAACAAGAGGCAACCACAAAATCTGAACTAGATTAGTTGATTGCTTATATACTTGATAATAGGATTTAAAAAAAGTGTCGGATACACGATAATAGTGTGTGTGTGTGTGTGTGTGTGTAAAGAACAAAACAATAGGTAAAGATGTTTAAAAAAAAAATTATTTGACTAGTACTTACAATTGCAAGAAAACTAGAACATGTAATGTTCAAAAATCATGGTTATAAATCTTCAAGTGACTGAAACAAACTAGGTAAATATAATTCTTAGATATTCATAAAAATGTCAAAAGATTGGCTGTTATAGTTCTTGACTTGTGGGTCTGCCCACTATAAGAATATAATTTCATATCCATTGTTAAGCAACTTGGCATACAATTCAATAATGTGGGATTTTTTACTCTAACACAGCCCTTCACTTTCGGAAGAGTCACACTTCACTAAAAGAAAAGGAATCAAGGAAGGAGACAAGAACCTAGTCATATTTTTCTTCATATATGAGTAATTAAAGCATGCATATAATGCATTACTTTAGATAAAGAGAAAGAAATGACTCAATCAATTGATGACCACATCTTAGGATTATAGTAAGAGCACATCGAATAAAGACGGCAAGAGTAACATAGTAACAAATATAATAACATAAATGAGTCCATGCATTAATAATCAGCTTTAAAATAGGACGTTAGTGCATTCACACGTGGAAAGTTTCTTTATTTTTCTGTGTCTTATCACTGGGGCAATGAAATGCGGAATGGAGACTAATGTCTTGTAATTTGGTAGAAGTATAGTTTTAATCCTTTAACTTTATACAAAGTTTTATTTTGGTCTTTTAACTTTAAAAAATAAATAATTTGTCCTCTAACCCTAAAATTATTAATAAAAAATGATGATATTAAGCTTTTGAATGCTGATAAAACATTACTAAATACTAACATATTAAGTTTAATATTCAAAATAACCATGATTTTTACAAAAAATTATCATTTAAGACTAACAATTTTGGGATTAAAGAACTAAAAATATACTTTTTAAAGTTAAAGGACCAAAATAAAACTTTACATAAAGTTAAAGGATCAAATATATATTTTAGACATTGTAATTATCACGTGCTTATGCATGACCGTCACAATATATACTTTAGTCATTGTAACTTTAAAAAATAAATTTTTTGTCCTCTAACCCTTGGTCTTTTTTTTTTAATAAGCAATAACCATCATTCCCTTTGTTTGAAAATATAAACAATATTTATAAATTATCTCAAATTTTTGTAGCAAATTTTATATTTTTCCTCTATTAAAGACTTATTTTAATAGTTAATATATTTATTTTTCCTGAAACATCATTTTTCAGATAATAAATGTTCTGAAAATTATATCTTAACATAATCTCTCTTCATCATACATTCTCTTTTTTTTATAATTTTTTTATTATAATAATTTTTATATTCTCTTTCTTATACGCACTCTCAATAAATAAGGATATTTTGGAGAAAAACTTTTAATTTTTACATATTTATTGTTTTTAATCAATTTTAATTAAAATTTTCATCTACATCATTTAGCTGCGTATAGAAAGGGGACAGAGCGAGTATGTCGTTGGCCAATTTCAATTTTTCACTTCGTCTTCGCAAAGTAAATATATAACAGAAATGGAAAAATTGCATAAAACCTGATAATTAGGACTCGTACAATGTGTGTGAGTTACGAATCTTTATGGATTTTATTTTCTATTGAATTTTACTTTCATTATTTTTATTTTACTTTTATTTTTATGTTCTTTCGGAAGCAACATGCCCACCGACGAAACTTCCAATCTTTTAGAAAAGCAATCTCTCTGAAAGCAAGGGGGATCAGTCATCATGAGTATCACATCATCCCAAGCATGCTTGTTTCAAACAAAAAAAAAAAGAAATCATTTTGTAAAGATTTCTTATGACAGGACTGTGACCTTGTTTGGCATCTCCCCAGAAATTTTTTTTCCCCAAGGGAATTGTGATGAATATAAACTCAAAGAGAGAACCCAATCCTAAAAGACTAGCCTATTGAACTTATAATCCCCACAACACTTGTAAGATTCCTTAATGTGGGACTCATAACAAAATACCCACCTCGAGAGCTGATGTCCCCAGCAGCTCCACTCTACGACACTTCACTCGGTCTTCTTACCAGTCAGAACCCTCTGCAGGTAGCCCTTTCTTATTAGTCGACTCTTAATGAAAGCACCAATGTGATGAACATAAGCTCAAGGGGAGATCCCAATCCCAAAAAACTAGCCTATTAGGAGAGAGAACCCCTTAAACTTATAAACCCCACAACACTTGTGAGATTCCCCAATGTAGGACTCATAATAGAGCACCCCTCTCGAGAGCCGACGTTCCTGGTGGCTCCACTCTATGGCACTAAACTCGATCTTCTTACCGGTCAGAACCCTCCGTAAATAGTCCTTTCCAATTAGCCAACTCTTAATGAAAGCACTAATATGATGAACATAAGCTCAAGGGGAGAGTCCAATTCCGAAAGACTAGCTTATTAGGAGAGAGAACCTATTGAACTTATAAACCCCACAACACTTGTGAGATTTTCCAATGTGGAACTCATAACAGGAATCCATTAACAAAGAATGCTTGGCACATATATTGCAATGCTTCTTTCATCCTATTTATAACATTGAGAGGGGATTTTTTTTAATCCCATTAACAAATCACTTAATTAAATTTTTTATATGAATGTACTATTTTGTCTTTTATTTATTATAGGATGGATAATTATGTTTTTAAAAAATGTATATAATAAATAGAGGTAAAGTTAGAAAGTAATTATATTTTAATAAAGAGTTAATACTGTTAAATATATTTTTTTATCTATATAAAATATGCTAGAAGTGTTTTATAAATATGATTAGTATAATCAAGCATGGGGCACACATCACACGTGGAATATAATGTGCTTTCCTTCATGATTTGATAAATCTCTTTTCATTCCTTTATTTCTCTTGTATGTCAAATAAATAATTGAAAAAGTATATGCTTATATTTCTTTTCATACCCTGCAAAATATATAATTCGTTTCATCCATCCCATCCCTTTAAGGCTTTAATTTCGTTGTTTCTTTTTCTTTGCCATTTATAACTTTCATTATTCTCCATCCCACCGACACACCAGCAGTCCCATATACATAGAGCTTTGAGAAACGAGCTTTGTTATTTACAATTTACAACATGTGAATAGTATGACATATTATACACAAATATTACACTCTACATTAATTAATGACTAAGTTTTAGATTATATATCAACGGTATATATATGAATGCACATTATAATTCACAGAAATACATGGATTATATATCAACGGTATATTAATGCATATTATTATTCACTGAAATACATACCCTGTCATTTTCAACTATTTTGTTTCTCACTTCTAATACACAACGCAAGTTTTATACCCCAAGTTCTCTTCCGCAACTCAAGGTTTTAGATGTGGAATGAAGGTGGGATGTCTAAGGTTTGGTAAGATTTATTGCAGAAATATTATAATCATTGTAATTACGATAGAAAAAGCAACAAAATTTTGAAGACCGAGCTCAAGGAGCCAGCAAAATTATAAATTATAAGTATAAAAGATAAAATCAAAAGTTGAGAAAGTTGCGAGAGGAACTCTCGAGTAGGCCCGTGGCTTTGCTATTGTAATAAGACAAAGATGAGTACATCCACACCGCTCACATCTGAGCACAGACTAGTTAACATTACTGCCTCTGACAAACTATTTCACAAACAAAGTGCATTCTCACTACACAAAAACAACTCATTACTGACGGAATCGAAATTATTGACAAAAATTCCGTTGCTTAATTTAGCGATATATTAGTGACGGAATTTCTATCTATCACTAACCCGTTGAAAAATCCATCAATAAATATTTAGCTACAAAATTAGTGACATAATTTTTGTTTTGCCGAAAATTTCCGTCGCTAATTTTTATTATAAAATTTTGAGTGATGAAAAATTTTCGTTGCTAATTTTCGTCGCTAAATTATTTGTCACAAAATTTTTGTCACTAATTTCGTCGCTAATTCTATTCCGTCGCAATTCCATGGCTAATCCGTCACTAATTTTAAATTTCATTATTTTATATTATAATCTTACAACAATTTATATAATAAAATAATTAAGAATATAATTATTTAAATATATTTTTAACTATAAAATAAATTGATATATTTGTGAAGTTAGTGTTAATGAAGGTATTGTCATCATTAGGTACATACTGAGAATAGGAAGACAATTTCCTAGAAAACTTATTTATATTTCATTAAAATCAATTCCTCTTGATTATTAATAATAATTAAAAAAGTATACTAAGAATATTAACAACTTTCTTACACAAAATGATATAAGAAAGAAATAATTTTATCATATGTATAATATATTGAAATATTGAAAGATATAATATATGATAAAAATTCAAAACTGAAAAAATAAATTTATATGTACACAAACTAATATTGAAGTGAATTTTGAATTTCAATTATTAAAAAATAAAATTTAATCATGATATAGATTGATTTTGGTCTTCAATGCAAAAACAAATGGTATATACAAAGAATTTTAAGAAAATAAATTACATCGGATACATATACAAGTAGGAGAATATTGTTTATCATAATATATTCAAATAATTTATTAGATTTTATTAGAGTAGCTATATTTTGAATAACAACATTTTTTTACTAATTATAAATGGTTTTCATCAAATATATAAAGCACATATAGATAATATAATATAATGTAATATAATACATATATAATTAAATTATATATCTTATCAATGTTAATTAAAACATAAATTTTAAAAAAACATTTCTGAAAAAATTATTTATGATTTAAAATTCAAAATTAATGTCATTGGAAATTAAAATTATATTAAAAAAATTTTAAAATAAAACATTATAAAATAAATATTAAAACAAATATTTAAAAATTATTTTGTCATTAAAATAGTTATGACTAAAATTATCATATAGTTTATTTTTAGTTTTTAATAATATATGTGTATATATAATTGTTTGTGTAAAAGAATATTATATATGTATATATTTAATTTTGTATAGTAAGTCAACATGTTGATTTAGCTCAATTGGTAAAGCTATATGCAGGCATAGATGAGGTTCCTGGTTCGAGGCATAGATGAGATTCCTTTGAGGAAGAATTATATGGTAGCACCACGTGACAGTACAAAGTGACATGTGAGATGGTAGTACACATGATAGGTAGAGGTGAGATGGTAGTAATGTGATGACGAAACAAATTCCATTACTAATTCCATCGCTAATTTGATTTTGTCACTAATCCGTCACTAAATAAAAAATTTCGTCACTAAATTTCATCGCTAATCGCATGTTTTTTTGTAGTGTTCTTTGATCTTTTATATTGATGTAGTATTGATGTTAGACATAGTCTTAATGTGATGTATGTATAAACAAAAACATGTGTGATGGCTTGACTAGTACTACGTGTGCAATGATCTTAGTCGGCGTCTGTTTCTTTTCTTTTCTTTTCTTTTTTGATACAGCGCCTATTTCAATCTCTCTACGAAATTATTACAAAATCTGATTGTGCTTTTAGCCCAAGAAAATCTAATTAGACTTCGCGGGCTTGATACTTATTCTATTTGATTCTTAAGCTCATCTACCTTCAATTAGGAAGGTCTACCCCCTTTTCTTTTCTTTTTTTTTGTTTTTTTTGCCAACAGGAAGGTCTACCTTTTTAGGACCTGTTAGTTGAAGCGTAACTAACACAAAAAAAAAAAAAACCAGGATTTTGAGCAAGTTATTATGCAAGAGAATTGTTGAGAGAATCTTAAATTAAACAATATGTGTTTGAAAAAAAAAATGTTTTCAACTTACTTTGATAAATTAATCAAAGTCACTTATCAAAATAAGTTGAAAATGTTTTCTTCGTATAACCCTCGTGTTCAGAGTAAGGTACTTACAATAATTTTTTATGTATCTTAATCAAAATGGCCATTTTGTTAAGTTTAAGCCAATGGGTTCAATGCGATTGGAATCGGCTCCAACGTTACTGAGCACCAAAATAACAAACAAGGGATGCCAACTACACAATGGTTGGCATTTTAGCTCCCTCATGTTTTTACGTATAATCTCTTATACTCCTCTGATTTCTATATAAGAGTCATTTAATTAATTTAGGTGGATTAAAAAAGCTAAATAAGTAAATAAATAAATTATAACAAATGTAGCATGATCTTCTTAAAATACTATCATATAACATTAGATTATATATATATATATCTCAGTTTATAAGTAAGATGAATTAGTTTAGGAGAAAATAATAAATATAATAGATAAAATGAATTAATATCTTATACATTTTAAATCAAAATCAACTCTTAACCTATGTGTATATTAAGGACCAGGGGAATATATCACCATAGCTCTAACTTTGCTTATAATTTGTTTGTTGAACATAGTAAGTGTTGTAATTTTAAGCGATTGAAATAAACAAGTACCTTTAGATATTTGACATAAAAGAAGAAAATTAAAGAAAACGAAGGGAATTGGTTATCAGAAAAGAAAGTTAAAGGAAGGGAACTACAATAGGACTTGACTTATGAGTCACTAACTCGCTGTATGTACGTTTCCCAGTAAGAATAACTTTTGAGGCCAAAAAAAGGAAAGGAGAAGAACAACTTTTAATCTATCATTATATTATCACGTGAAGCTGGACCGGTGAGCATATTTCACAATGATATATGGTGGAGCTTTTATGTGTAACAAATCTATCTCCATTGCATGTCCTCGAAAATCACTACCAAAAAAAAAATCAAATTAGCGACAGGATTTAGTAACGGAATTTTCGTCACTAATTAAAATTAGCGACAGATTAGTGACGGAATTTAGTTAGCTACAGAATTAGTGATGAAATTTTTATCATCACTAATTCAACCATCACTAAATAATTAGTGACAGAATTCAAAATTCCGCCGCTAATTAGCGATGGATATCCTACAAAAATCTTGTCACAAATTAATGACTGATTTTGAAGGAAAATTCTGTCACAAATTGATGACAGAAATTTCTGTCATTAATTCGTCGCTAAATTTTTTTTATTTTGTAAATTTAAAATACTACATAGCAACCATTGATCGCCGCGACTTGTCATATCTGTGACTGCCACCTCACATTCTCTTCTCTCTCCCATGCCGTCGTGTCATCCCCTCATTCACATCATTGTTACATCATCAATGGTTGCCACCTCACCAACTCCTCTCTCTCTCATGTTGCCACATTATCTCTTTTTCTATGTCATCACCACGTGTCCATCATTGTGATCCACCATGTCATAACTGGACGCCACCTCAACTCCTCCTCTCTCCCATGCAGCCACGTCATCCTAGCATCCATGTCATCACGACGTATCCATCATTATGAGTCGCCACATCACAAACTGAGCCAATTTGGGAAAAAGTGTTGGTTCAAATTTGAGACCTCATGCATGCGTGTTGAAGTCTTTGCCAGTTGAGCTGAGAAACACCTGAAAATTTTTATGCAAAACTAAATATATAATATTTCTAATAACAAATACAAATATATATAATAAATATTATATACATAATTTAATATATTATTATTTATTTGAATTTAATTTTTATATTTTAGTAAGAAATTTCTAATAATTTATATTTTTATTCAAATATTTAACAGGATAATAAGTATATTATATATTTTATTTTTATTTTCTTTTATAATATTTGTATTTTTAATTTTTATATATATATTATTTAAAAGTATGATATATTATATTTTTATTTTAATAATAGGTTTAAAAATAATTATTATATTTTTTTTATTTTTTTGTGACGGATTAGTGATAGAATTGTGACGGAAATTAGTAATAGAAAAATTCTGTCACTAATTTCTATCACAAAATGAGAGTTAGTGATGGATTCGTGACAAAAATTAGTGATGGAATTTTTTTGTCACTAATTTCTGTCACTAATAATTAAAAACAAAATTAGTGACGGACTTGTGATAGAATTTAGTGACAAAAAATTATAATTATTATATAAATATCATAATAAAATAATAATAAATCTACATAAAGAGATAAGAATATATTTATTAACTTATAATTAGTTCATCTCCCTTCTACTCCTGAGCCAAACAAAAAACATTCCCTTCACTCCCAACCAAAAATTTTAAAGGTGTTTTCATGAGTTTTTCTCGTAAATTTATTTGTTTAAAAAAGTGTCATCTGTAACGTACTTTTTGTTTTAATTTATGTATCTATTAAAATAAAAAAATTATTGCTTGCAAGGCCAATCCACATGCTATAAGAAGGCCTGTGTATCATCAACTTGAATATCCCAAGCCTGAGATATAGCCACCATTTATGGCCACCAAGTCACCCGCCTAACTTAATATTCAGCTACCAATCGCTCTCATGTATCTTATATTATAGTTTTAATATGCAAGTCCCAATAATTTTACTTCATTTTTAATTAAGTATTCAATGTTTTTTCTTTTTCTTTTTTCTTTTTATTAAGTTTTTATAGTTTTCTCAATTCTAAGTAGCCAAAATCCCAAAAAGATACCTCTAAAATTTTAAAATATCAAATCAGGAATTACTACAAAAATGTATTGTTATTGACTTTTTAAGTATAGTTAATTACTATTAAAATGTACTAGCACATAAGACTGATTTTTAAATTATATTATATATGATAATACATAAATAAATAAATAAAAATAAGCCTGGCCTACAGGTTTGGAAGCCCAACTTTATGTAAAGAGGCCTAGTCTATTTATTTAAAGAGGCTTACAAATAGGGTTGAACCTGATCTTAGTTTATTTATTAATCAGGTTAAGTTAGGTTTAAAGTAGGTTAGGTCGTAAACTCTCCAACGGATTTTGATCTAGCTCCACCCCTACTTGAAGAATAAAACTCGAGTTGGAAATGAATATAATAAGGCTGAATGATATAAGTGAGAAATGAAAAGCTAAAAATAATTTGACATAATATTTTCCAGCGTATTGCATGGAGTATAAAAATGTGTCACATGATTATTTGTAAAATATGATTTTTATAAATTTCATCTCGTGAATTGACCGCTATATTAATACGGATGCTAATAACTAATCATAAATATAATATATATATATATATATATATATATAAATAGAGTATGCCCAAAGTTTTGGCACAAGAAATGTATTGTTCCGGCAGAACATAATTCATTTTTTCTGTACTTTTTTTTATTCTTTACCTTTCATTTGGATGGAGGGAAAATAATAAAGAAGAGAAAATTAAGTAAGAAAATAAGTAGAGAAGTGAGTTTTCCCCATTTAAATGGGTGAGAGAAATTGAAAAAAAAAAGTTAGGATGAAATAGAGTGTGAGACCTGTCTCATTTTTTTTCAACTTTTCTCTTCATAATGAGGAAAAAACTCATTTCCCCTATCGCTCCATCATATTTTTATATTAAACTTTTAGCATTTATTAACTATGTTGAATAATATACAATTTATTTACTTTTTTTTTGGCAAAAATTTTATTTTATTTATTTTTTATTATATCTAATTTCAAAAAAATGTATACATTATTTTATTCTTTTTCCTTGAAAAATAACTTTTTCTAAAATATAGTAGCATATCTTTATTGAATAATTTAATTTTAAATTATTTGATTATGCTAATATTAATATGATTTTTCTATTGTGGTATTTAATTTGACTTTAAACCTAATATATATGTAGATAGAAAGGTATTTCAGTCATTCAAATATTTGCTTATTTTTTCTTCATATTTTCCCTCATTCATCCTAATAAAAAGAATAATAATATTTTCTCTTAGGTTTTTTCTCCTATCATTTTTCTTCTTCCAGACTTTTCTCTCCATCTAAATGGAGCATTACTTTTATATTTAGTTATAATTTGATTTTTTTAAAATTTTATAAAACGTCTCTTTAGCTCTTTAACTTAATATCATAGCGTTGGTTTGATGTGAGGGGAAAAGAGAGGAGATGAGGAAAGAAAAAATTTTAATGAGTTTGATTTGCAAAATTGATGAAGTGGGATTAAATGCTTGTAATTAATTTTTCTTATTCTTCTAAGTTATCTTATATTTTCTCTTTATTAAAATATTATAACTTCTTCAATTTTTTAGTTGGAAATAATTAAATTTTTTCTCATCTTCTTTCTATTTTTTTCATACCAAATAGACAGTTAGGCTCAAATGATAGTTTTTATGCCAATCAATGTTATTTTTAAAAATTAAACTTAATATCAATCGCATGTTCCAAATTTTAGCATAAAAGATTTTTTTTTTAAGAAAACATATTTAGCTATTAAGTCTACAAGTAAATAAAAAAAGGGGAAAATAACATAAAAATACTTATTTTCCTGCATGCGCCCTGATCCAATCAGTTTTTCCTGTGATGTCATTGAAATAAATAAAAAAGAGAAAATAACACAAAAATACTTATTAAATTTCAAAATGATAAATAGGTAATTTTAAGATATTTATATAAAATAAAATTTATAATAAGTCACATATATTATTGTCCTGGCCTATGTCATAAACTTCATTCAATCTGAAGAAAACATAGCCTATTTTTAGTAGTATTTGTCTAATTTCAAAATTAATTACAGAGTCGTCATCAATGTAGCTTATGTTAATTTTGGTAATATTCGTGTCATTCTAGGAAAATATTGGCTTTCTTGATTTAACTAGAGTTTCTATGCATGTTTGTCTATTTGTTATAAAGTCTTTCAACTTTGTAGAGAACCAGAGCACGGATCTGGATGGGGAAACAAGAAATTTAATAGCAAATGGGAAAATCATAAAATTAAAATCCACCATGCCTTGTTACTTTACCCTGTTTCCTATATAAAAATCCACCTATCATTAATTGTTTTTTAAAAAAAGAAAGTGATTTTGTCGTGACGTCAAACAAAGCAATAAAGAGAGATTATGGTAAAACTTCTCACTTGAAATCATTGAAAGAGGTGTTGGAAATTTTCTGAAGTGAAACAATCTGTGTGCCAAACATTCTTTGTTAATGGATTCCGTTGTCCTTTATTAATTTTTCTAGGGAGATGCCAAACATCTTAATAGTCGTCTTATCATAATAAGATCTTTACAAAATTATTTCTTTTTTCTAAAAATTATTTTTAAAAAATTATTCTTCGTATGCTGTGATACTTATAATCGATCCATGGGCGCAAAATCCCTCGCTTTCTTTCATAAACAGATTGCTTTTCCAAATGATTGAGAGTTTCGCAGGTGGGCATATTCCTTATATAAATAAATATATATATATATATATATAATTTCTTCAAAAGAATATAAATATACCTTGTGCGAGTCCCAGCTATCAGGTTTTTCTCCCCAGTTCCTTTATATATTCACTTAGAGATGACCCAGGAAAAAGTTGAAATTGGCCAGCAAAATATATGTTGTTACGATCATGCATGTACACATAAAAATTATAAGACATCATTTTTGTCGATCCTCCATTTGGCATGTAGTTGCTATAGTGAGTACACTATATAACATCTTAATTTAAAGATGCGTGATTAATGAATGAATTCAGTTATATTGTTAATATTATACTACCTCGGGTCTTAAATACAAGAGCTAATTAGGAGTTATAAATGTAAGACCTCAATCTACTTTGTCTTCTAAATTTGTAATATATTCTCAAAAATATCCTTATTGATTGTAAAGTATTTTCACCCAAGTGTAACTTCAATGTGCATGATTGAATAATGATAATTTAAGAAAGTCAACACACATTTGTCACAAATAACTAACTTAACTAATTTCTTTAATATCCCCAAATTAGTTATTTAGCTATTATTTTAAAAACTGGAGGTAATATCTGTTACTACATTATTCTTGTCATCTTTATTCTATGTGCTCCTACGAGATTCTCCATTTAATTATGGTCATAAGATAAGGTCAATTGATTGAGTCACTTCTTCTCTTTATCTAAATTAAAGTAATGCATTATGTGCATGCTTTAATTGTATCAAGAAAAAAAAGTAAGTCTAGCTTCTTGTCTCCTCTCTTTCATTCCTTTCTTTTAATGAAGTGTAGCTATTTCAAAAGTGAGGGGCTGTGTGGCAGGAAATTAGAAGTCCTAACAATGGATATATGATTATATGCTTAGTGGGAGACCCAGAAGTCAAGAACTATATAACAACCCGTCTCTTTACTTCATTTTTATGAATATCTAGGAACTATCTTTGCTACCCTAGTTTTCATTTTTGCAATTTTTTGTTTGCTTCTAGTTGTAATAATAATGTAACGTGTTGTTTACCCTTTTGTTTTGTTCAGCTTTTGTCAAAGTCATGTTTGCAGAGATATGAAGATGTGTATTAAGTAAAAGTAATAGGCACGATACAGTACAATACATTTAATGTGACAGATTCATAAATTTTAAACATATATATGTAAATAAATTAACTCTTTAGAAGTGACTGGCAGCATAAAAGAAAATTGAATGTTAAACAATTACTTACCAATGAAGAGCATCGTCTTTTGAGATAAGGCGGGGCAGTACGTGTTTCATAAAGTCATTTCTTCATATCCTTTGGACATTTGGGTCTTCATATCCTAGGAATAATTTTTTTCTTTTTGCATTAGACATGTTTGGTGCATTAGCTTTTAGAATAAGTGCGTTCAGGCATCGACAAGGAAAGAAAATATCAAAAGAAGGATTAGACTTTACAGCTCATTAGCCTCATTTATGTCATCTCACTTTGGAAAATATTCAAAATAAAGGACTAAAAGAAATTAAATAATGGCTACCAATATTAACTGGGGATGAGTGTTGGAACTTATAGCAATAGGGATGGTTGGATTAGTATTTTCAAAAGTGATTTTATAATTTTCAAAAGAGAAATTTTGTGTTGACTTGCATATAAATATTAGGTCTGTTATTTAAGTAGAGTCTCTATGCATGTCCTATCTTTTAACTTTGTGTGGAACCCGATGAGCACTGAGTATCTGGACTATAAGTGAAGAAAGAAGAAATTTAATAAATGGGAAAATCATAAAACTTAAATCCACCATGCCTTGTTACTCTACCCTGTTTCCTATAAGAAAATCCTCCCATCATTATTTTTTTGGGGAAAAAAAGGTGACTTTTTCCCTTCTTTATCAAAAGCTAGATTTTTATTTGGATGGCTTCTGTTTATTCCACAAACATGTACATAGGTACAGCGGGAACAAGGTGATGGGCGAAGAGTCGTGTAAAACACACATCTCTAATTTATGCTTTAAAACACTATATGATTCACCCAAAGATGTTTTCTTGGAAAGAAAATGAAAAAGTGAATTGTCTTCTAATTTGTGTTAGGTTGCAAGTGGGAGAGAAGGACGACTGTGACCAAAATGTAGGAATCAGATAAAAGATTTGAAAATTAAGAGAGATGTGAATTTTTTTTTTTTTGGTTTAAGTACGTTCCATTCACAGTAAGAATATTTTCTACTTAATATTTTAATCTAATTTTTTATTAGCATCGTAAAATATTTTTTCAATAACATTGAGTATTATAAAATAATTTTTGTGTAATTTTTTTCCTTAAAATATTTTTCAATGGCAAGAAAGTTGTAAATTTAAAATATTGTGAGTGCTGCTGAGAAATGTTTTAGGATATTAGATATACCAAAAATTAATTTAGGATACTAGGTATTACTGAAAAATATTTTATATTATTGGATGCACTAAAATTTAGTTTAGGACATTGAGTTCTATTAAAAAAATATTTCAGGTTCACCCCTTTTTATATAAAAGCAACTTTTTTAAAAAGGATAAAAAGATAAAACGTTACATATTTCTTGGGCCTCGGTGCAAGCAACATTCCAAAGCCAAACAAGGCCCAAGAGAAAACAAACACGTTGTCCATACTGAATTAGACAGCCAGACTCTACGTACAATTAGATTACTTTTAATGAAAAGATACTTATACTTAACAAAAATAAATAAATAAATAAAATCTTGCTTTAAATGTACTGTTTAAACTGGAACTTTCGTGACGTATCCTCATGTTGCCGGCATTGCTGGTCTTCTCAAAACTTGACATACTAATTAGACCCTTGCAATGATCAAGTCACCAATCTTGACCGCTGGTAAGACACATCTTCCGGCCCTATATGGAGAAGTTAAATTTGATTGTAAATATATAATCTAAATTTATTTTATCTCTCATATTTTTTATTTATTTTAAAATTAATTTATTTAACTTACAAATTGATATATAATCAATGTTATACTAAAATATTTCAGGGATCATGTCATAACTAATTTATTTAATTTTTCAAATATTTTTAAATAAAACTCTATATAGGGTTAAGGAGATTCCCAAATATTTCAGGATTTTAATCCAGCCTATTTCTTTTTCTTTTTGTTTTTCTATACAATGCCCATTTCCATCTCTCCAGGAATTATTACAAAATCTGATTGTGCTATTGGCCTAAGAGAATCTAATTAGGCTTCGTGGGCTTGACACTTGTTCTTATTTATTCTTAAGCCCATCCACCTTCAATAAGGAAGGTCTATTCATGAGACGATGGGATATGATTGGGAGTTAAACTTCGTCAATATCCCAAGAGAACAAAATACTCTTGCAGATGCCTTGGCTAAGAAAGGTCTCTCCTGTTCAGCTTTGTTAGATGCTTGTCCTCCCCAACTTAGGACGCTTTGGATTACCGATTGTATGGGATCTGATCCACCAATGACTTGCTGTTTTTTCTTTTTGGGCCTGAATCCCCTAATGACTTAGTTAATTTATTTGGGCTTAGACCCTACTTTTTACCAAAAAAATAAAAAAAGGAAGGTCTACCTTACAGCTTAGGTTAATTAGGACCTTTTTATTGAAGCTTAATTAACCCAAAAAAACATGATTTTAAGCACGTTATTATATAAGAAATTGTTGAGAGAATCTTCAATTAAACAAGGCGTGCGTTTAAAAAAATAAAAATGTTTTCAACTTATTTTGATAGATTAATCAAAGCCACTTGTCAAAATAAGTTGAAAATGTTTTCTTCCTACAACCCTCGTGTCCAAATTAGGGTTCTTCCAATACTTTTTTTTCCCGTATCTTGATGAAAATGGGCTGTTCGTTAAGCTTAAGCAAAATGGGCCTAAGATCTTGCTCTTATAAATGAGGTTGGGTGCCTGGGCTCAACACCATTGCAATCGCCTCCAAGTGGTCTAGCTTCTCCCTGTTACTCTTATCCACAGTTGCCCATCAGCTGCTTGCATACGGCACCGTTTTATGCAAAATGAGAAGAGGGCTAGAATAAAAAGATAAGACGAAGAGGATTTGGCAAATGGACAAAGGCAAAAACATTGTGAGAGGATGAAATAACTATTCATCCCGGTTTGTGGGACCCTCCCACCTCCAAAATAATTTTTTAAAAAATCAATTAAATACCTTTTTTTTTCAATTAATTAGAGAAATACAAACAAAAAATTTAGGACAAAAACCAACTCCTAGCTAGCTATTATGTTTAGAACTGAAGGAGCATCACATGGTTCCTTTTTTTTTTTTGGCAGACCATCACATAGTTCCAATTGTACTTATAATCTGTTTGTTGAATAGAAGTGTTGTAATTTTAAGCGATTGAAATAAACAAGTAGTTTTAAATATTTGACAGAAAAGAAGAAAAGAAAAGAAAAGGAACTGATTATTAAAAAGAAAAAGAAAACTAAAGGAAGGGAACTATAATAGGACTTGACTCATGAGTCACTAACCCACTGTATATATGTCTCCGACTCCCAACAAGAATAACTTTTGATGGTTGAGGCCGATAAAGGAAAGAAGAGGAGAAGAAACAATTTGAGTCTATTATTATGCTACCACGTGAAGCTTTACCTGTGGGCACATTTCACTGTATGCTCCACACCCAGAAAATTCCAAAGTTTGGTTTGTTGGAAAGATTTTTTTATGGAAATGGAACAGGAAAGGGATTCGAAAAGGTAAACATGAAAATGAATGGGAAAGAAAAAGTACTGTGTGGAAGAGAACAGGAAAGAGAATAGGAATGAGTTTTAAAATTATGTTTTGATAAATGACAGAAAAAATTAATAAAATAAAATATTGATATATATGTGTGTGTATGCGCGCGAGTGACATTTATTTGAGACATATAAACCAATATCCTCAAGTCATTTAGGATTTGAGACCAATTTCTGCTAAATCACGAGAATGAAGATTAAAGTCCTCCCAATAAAAATGTTTTTCAAATTGGAATTTATGTTCTCCTTTTTACATGGCTAAAACTATTTACCATTTCAATAAAAAATTTGTTGATTACTAATTCAATCTTTAAATTAAGTAAGATAAGATGTTAGTGTTTTCACTCCAGAAAAGTAATATTCCTAAAATTCATAAATGATTATCCATGAATTTACAAAAGTCAATGCATAAATTCATGAAACTATCTATTTACGATCGAATTTTCAATGTAACTATCAAGTATTAATGATTACTTGATTTACATTGATGAGTCAATTTCAATAATAAAATTTATAACGAATTATGTTATTTATAAATTTTAAATAATGCGACTCATTTCTTAAACTCCTTATAATACATAAGAAAATATTGGCCCTATGGTGAATGCTTTTCTAACAAACTTTTTCCTTATTACCACTCACTCTAATCAATATTATTATACATCACTTAAATTTCTTTCCTTTCTTTTGAATATTTTACAAAGTGAGATCACATAAGTGTGCTTAATGGGCTGTAAAGGGCAATTCTCAATATATTTAAGCATTTTTTTCTAAAGTCTATTAATACTACGATATATAGAGATGTCCGATACAAATAAAGAAAACAAATTATTCCCAGAATATCATGATGTTATGTAATTATGTGATAAAAGATTAAGAAACTTCACTTTATAGGGAGTGAAACTCATGTTTTTTTAATTCCCGTTTTCCAATAAAAGCAATCTAGTTTGGAAAATAAAGATCTAAATGTCTAAAGGATGAAGAAATAACTGTGAGAAAGGACAGGTTTGAATAAAATGCAGCCGATTCTTGGAGCACATATTACCCCACCTTATCTTCAAATAAGATTCCCTTCTGTGTGTTCGCGATCGTGCAAGAAACAAAATTTGAACATAAATGTCCAATAATGGTGGTTATAAATTAAACCTTCAAGTGATAAAAACAAACGAGGTAAAGATAATTCTGAGATGTTGATAGAAACGGAATCATCAAGAAATGGGCTGTCATAGTTCTTGACTTTGTGCGTCTCCCACTACGCATATAATTACATATCCATTATTAAGCAACTTTACAACTCAACAATGATGAGGACTTTTCCTGTAAGATAGCTCTTCACTTTTGGAAAAGCCGCACTTCATGAAAATAAAGGAAGGAAGGAAGGAGAGAAGAAGCTAGTCATAACTTTTTTTCCCCCTTGATAATTAAAGCATGCATAACTTTAAGTTAAAGAGAAGAAGTGACTCAATCAATTGACCTTATCTGTTGACCATGTATAAATTAAAAGGCGCAAGAATAATATCGTCACAAATATTATTATAATAATAATCTAACCGTGTTCATTCAATATCCCGAGGGAAGTTTCTTGTTTCTTATTATCACCATATCAACCATTTGTGTTATAGTCTGCGACAGTAGTGTTCATTAGTAGTATGCAAGACAAAAAATTGCAAGGAAAAAAAGAAAGAAAACTTGTCTATAATTGCCCATACTCGTGTATACGATGCCAAGAGTTAAAAATATATAATTACTAAAGTAAAAATTAAAAATAATTTTTTTGATAGAACTATATGAGAGGTGATGCTATTATATTAGATTGGAGTATGGTCCGATCGAATTGAAATTAATATTTATTTATAAAAAAAATGACAAGTTGTTAATACTTGAAAGAAAAGGAATGGAACAAAATAGTGTTTCTGATCCTAAAGATAAGATTCATTTTATAGCGTAAAATTGTATCACAAAATGGATCTTATATTTAAAATAGAGCAAAATGACTTTCATTTTTATATATTTAGATAAATGAAAATAAAATGATGCAGGGACCAATATGACTTTATACCTGCTTTCCCCTCCCTGAGCACTCTCTTCTCCAGATCTACAACATAGGAAGCGCAATGGGGCTGATTCAAATGGGCAAACAAGTGGGCCAAAAGAAAAAGGGTATTGTTGCCATTTTATAATGCAATCCGCACAAAGAATCCAATATTCCAATTCCAAGTATAATCCCAGGACTTTAACTTTATATAAGTTCTTAATTTGGTTTTTTAATTTTAAAAAATATATTTTTCATCCTTTAATCTTAAAATTGTTAGATTTAAATGATATTTTTTTTAGCAATCATAGTTATTTTAAAAATTAAATTTAATATGTTAACATTTGGGAATGTTTTATTAACATTTAAAATCTCAATGTCATCATTATTTTTAACAATTTTAGAATTAAATAAGTAAAAATATATTTTTTTAAATTAAGAGATTAAATTAAAACTCTATACAGAGTTAAAGGATATCCCAAATATTTCAGGAATGATTTTAATCCACTCCTATTTCTTTTTCTTTTAGTTTTTTCATACAACTCTTATTTCAATCTCTGCTAGAATTATTACCAAATCTGATTGTGCTATTGGCCCAAGAAAATCTAATGAGGCTTCGTCGGCTTGATAGTTGTTCTCATCTATTCTGAAGCGCGTCCACCTTCACTTAGGAAGGTCTACCTTATAGGTTAGGTTAACTAGGACCAGTTTATTGAAGCTTAATTAACCCAAAAAACATAATTTTGAGCAAGTTATTATATAAGAGGATTATTGAGAGAATCTTAAATTAAACAAGATGTGTGCTGAAAAAAATGTTTTCAACTTATTTTGATAAATTAATCAAAGCCACTTGTCAAGGTAGGTTGAAGATGTTTTCTTCTTATGACCCGCGTGTTCAGATTAAAGTTCTTCCGATAATTGTATTTTTATGTGTATTAATCGAAATGGCCTTTGTGTTAAGTTTAAACAAATGGGCCTAACATTTTGCTCTTATAAACGAGGTTGGGTACTTGGGTTCTACACGATTGTAATCGCCTCCAGGGAGTCCGGCTTCTCTCCACTACTCTTATCTTCTGTTGCCTATCTGCTGCTTGGATACGACATCGCTTTTAGCAAAATGAGAAGAGGGCTAGAATAAAAAGATAAGATGAAGAGGATTTGGCAAATGGACAAAGGCAAAAACGTTGTGAGAGGGTGAAATAACTATTCGTCCCTCTTTGTGGGATCCAACCACCTTCAAAACATTTTCTTAAAAAAATCAATTAAATACCTTTTTTCTTTATTGATTAGAGAAATAAATAAGAAAAATTTAGGACCAAAACTAACTCCTTAACTAACTATTACGTTTAGAACGGAGGAGTGTCATGAAGTTCTAATTGTATTTACTATAATCTGTTCGTTGAATAGAAGTACTTTAATTTTAAGTGATTGAAATAAACAAACAGCTTTAGATATTTCACGCACAAGAGGAAAAGAAAAGGAATTGATTATAAAAAAAGAAAACTGAAAACTGTGATAGGACTTGACTTATGAGTCACTGTATATATGTACCCCGACAAAGTTACTTTTGATGGTTGAGGCCGCAAAAGGAGAGAAGAAACAACTGAGTCTATTATTACGTTATCACGTGAAGCCGTACCTGTAGGCACATTTCACTGTACGTTTCCCACGCAGAAAATTCCAAAGTTTGGTTTGTTGGAAGTATATTTAATGGAAATGGAACAGGAAAAGGATTCGAAAAGGTAAACATGAAAATGAACGGAAAGAAAAGGTTGTGTGCGAAAGAGAAGGAGAAAGAGAATAGGAACAAGTTTTAGGGATAATTAATCTCTAGATCCTTATAGTTTTATCTAATTTTTAATTAGGTTCTTATAAAATTTTTTCTTTTTATCAGATCTTTTTACTTTTGTGTGTTTTTAATTAGGTCTTTCTATTTTTTTTTCTTTTTATCAGGTCTTTATAGTTTTACTTATTTTTTAATTAGGTGCTTTGTAGTTTTTGAAAAATTATTTATTAACTTTATTCTTTAAAATTAATTTTATTTTTAAATTAATAATTATATAATTGGACAAAATAATTAATATAATCATTTAGTAATTAATAAATAATCAGAATAATAATACTTAAATATAGATTATTTATAATCATATTTTAATTTTAGAAAATTTTATTATTATAATTTGAATTTTATAATTATAAAAATTCGAATTGAAAATAAATAATATATTTGTTTAACTAAAAATTTAAAATAATATTAACATAAGATTGTTACAATAATTTATTATTTTTAAAATGTTATTATTTGTAAAATAAAAAATAAAAGCTACAAGGACCTAATTAAAAACAAAGTAAAATAATAAGGACCTGATAAAAAGAAAAAGAATTATAAAGACTTGATTAAAAATATATGAAAGTATAAGGACCTGATAAAAAGAAAAAAAATTATAGGGACCTGATTAAAAACCAGTTAAAACTATAATGACTTATATATTAATTATCCCCAAGTTTTAAAATTATGTTTTGATATATGACAGAAAAAATTAACAAAATGAAATATCGATATATATATATATATATATGACTTTTATTTGAGACCCAATATCCTCAAGTCATTTAGAATTTGAGATTAATTTTTATCAAATCAGAAACATTAAGATTAAAATCATCTCAACAAATTATTTTTTAAGATTCGAACTTATGTTATTTTTTTTACATGGCTGAAATTATTTACCATTCGAACCACAACTTGGTGTGTTACGAATTCAATCTTTAAATTAACTAAGATAAGATGTTAGTGTTTTCATCCAAGGAAAGTAATATTCCCAAAATTCATAAATGATTACCTTGAATTTACAAGAGTCGATGCATAAATTCATGAAACTATCTATTTACGATTGAATTTTCATTGTAACTATCAAGTTTTCAATAATAAAATTTATAATGAATTATATTATTCATATATATGTTAACATTTTGTAACAATCATGATTATTTTAAAAATTAAACTTAATATGTTAACATTGAAAATGTTTTATTAACATTTAAAATCTCAATGTCATCATTTTTGTTAACAATTTTAGGATTAAATAAGTAAAAATATATTTTTTAAAATTAAGAGATTAAATTAAAATTCTATATAGGGTTAAAGGAGATCCCAAATATTTCAGGAATGATTTTAATCCATGCCTTTTTCTTTTTCTTTTTTTTTGTACAACGCATATTTCAATGGGAAAATGACAGATAAAGAAGGTGAAATATATGATATTTTAATTTTGGGAAACTAAGGAAATGTAATAACAGAGAGGGAAGTCCTTCCCAAATTGAAAATTTGAAATTCAGTAAAATGACAAAAATACCTTTTGTCCGTCTTTTTTTTAAAAAAAAAGCTCAGCCCCTCATCGGCGGCCGGCAGCCACCGCCAGCGATCAGCTACCGAGGGGCTGGTAGTAGCCTCCGGGCATCGGCGCCAGCCACCAGTGTGGTGGCTGCTGATAGAGTTTTTTTGTGACAGGGTTTTTTTTTTTGCATGGGAGAATATTGCAAGAAATGGTGGGGGCGGAATTTGATCTCATAACCCCTTGGCTATTTGGGTCAACAAAAAAAAAGATGACCATTGGGCTATTAAAGACTTCTTAACATTATAATGCAAACAAAAATATAAGTTAACTCTTTTATTATGACTCCAACCCAAGACAACAATTTATTTGAGAATGACAAGTCTTAATTGAGAAATAGCAAGTCTAAATTTGATATTAACAAAACAACTTTTCCTGATACATAATAAAAAATAGCATGTACATTAATTAAAAATAACCATAATTTATTTGAAAATAAAAAGTCTAAACTTGAAATTAACAATGTGTCTTTTTCTGATACATAACAAGAAATAACATGTACATAATTAAAAATGACCATAATTTAATTGAAAATGACACATCTTTAGTGGAAAATGACAACAATTTATTTGAAAATGTACATGTTATTTCTTGTTATTTATCGGGCAAAGTTGTTTTGTTAATATCAAGTTTAAACTTGTCATTTTCCAGTAAAGACGTGTCATTTTCAAATAAATTATGGTAATTTTTAATTAATGTACATGCTATTTCTTGTTATGTATCAGAAAAAGACACATGGTTAATCTCAAGTTTAGATTTGTCATTTTCCAGTAAAGATGTGTCATTTTCAAATAAATTATGGTCATTTTTAATTAATGTATATGCTACTTTTTGTTATGTATCAGGAAAAGTTGTTTTGTTAATATTGAATTTAGACTTGTTATTTCTCAATTAAGACTTGTCATTTTCAGGTAAATTGTTGTCACGGGTTGGAATTACAGTAAAAGAATCAATTTATATTTTTGTTTGCATTATAAGATTAAGAAGTCTTTGATGGCCCAAATGGCCAAAGGGTTGTGGGATAAAATCCCACCCCAACCACTTCTTGCAATATTCTCTCATAAAAAAAAAACTATCACCAAAAAACTCCACCGGCAACCACCATACTGGTGGTTAGCGGGCTGCCAATAAGGGGCCGAGCTTTTTTTTTTATAAAAAAGATAAAAAATATTTTTGTCATTTCACTGAATTTCAAAATTCCAATTTGAAAAGGCATTTCTTCTCTGTTATCACATTTCTTTAGCTTTTCAAATTAAAATATCATATATTTCATCTTCTTTTTCTGTCATTTTTCCTAATCTCTGCTGGAATTATTACAAAATCTGATTGTGCTATTGACTCGAGAAAATCTAATTAGGCTTCGTTGGCTGGATACTTGTTCTAATATATTCTTAAGCCCATCCACCTTCAATTAGGAAGGTCTACCTTATAGGTTAGGTTAAGTAGGACCCACCCACCTCCAAAACAATTTTTTTTAAAAAATCAATTAAATACCTTTTTTTTAATTAATTAGAGAAATACATAAGGGAAATTTAGAACAAAAATCAACTCCTTAACTAGCTCTTATATTTAAAACTAAAAGAGCATCGCATAGTTCCAATTGTGCTTATAATTTGTTTGTTGAATAGAAGTGTTGTAATTTTAAGCAGGTGAAATAAACAAGTAGTTTTAGATATTTGACAGAATAGAAGAAAAGAAACGGAATTGATTATCAAAATAGAAAACCAAAGGGAGGGAACTATAATAGGGCTTGACTCGTGAGCCATGAGTCACTAACTCACTGTATATGTGTCTAGCAACAAGAATAACTTTTGTTCGAGGCCGAAAAAGGAGAGGAGAAGAAACAACGTTTGAGTCTATTATTTTATTATCACGTGAAGCCGTACCTGTGGGCATAATTCACCGTATGCTCCACACCCGGAAAATTCCAAAGTTTGGCTTGTTGGAAGGATTTTTTTTTTTTTTGTTTATGGAAATGGAACAGGAAAGGGATTCGAAAAGGTGAACATGAAAATGAATGGGAAAGAAAAAGTACTGTGCCAAGGAGAACGAGCAGGAGAAGAGGAATGAGTTTTAAAATTATGTTTTGATATATGACCGAAAAAAATTAATGAAATAAAATATTGATATATATATGTTTGTGTGTGTGACCTTTACTTGAGACATATAACCCAATATTCTCAAGTCATTTAGAACTTAAGACTAATCTCTGTCAAATTAGGAGTGTTAAGATTAAAGTGTTCCCAACAAATATATTTTTTGGGATTTAAATTTGTGTTTTCTTTTTTACATAGCTGAAACTAGTTACCATTTCAACCAACAACTTGTTGATTAGTAATTCAATTTTTAATTAATTAAGATAAGATGTTGGTGTTTTCACTCAAGAAAAGTAATATTCCTAAAATTCATAAATGATTATCCAGAATTTACAAGACTCGATGCATAAATTCATGAAAATATCTTTAATTAATTGAGATTAGATGTTAGTGAAACTCATGTTTTTTTAATTCCCGTTTTCCAAATTAAAGCGATCTAGTCTGGGAAAAAAAGATCTAAATGTCTAAAGGATGAAGAAAGAACTGAGAAAAAGGACAGGTTTGAATAAAATGTAGCCCATTCTTGGATCACATATTACCCCGACTTATCTCCAAAGAAGATTCTCTGCTGTGTGCGCGCGTGTCACGACAAGTACAAAACAAAAAATTGTCCAATAATGGTGGTTATAAATTAAATCTTCAAGTGATTAAAACAAACGCGGCAAAGATGATTCTTAGATATCGATAGAAACGGAATCATCAAGAAATGGGCTGTTATAATTCTTGACTTGTGCGTCTCCCACTAAGCATATAATTACATATCTAAGAATTATAGTAATCCCTCAACATGAGAAAATGGCTATGTAGATTTCATTGTTGCCAGTCCACTGTACGCGTGACAGTGCCGGAGGCAGTAGTGTTAATTAGTGTGTGCTCAGATGTGTGTGAATGTAATCATCTTTGTCGTATATTACAATAAAGAGATGGGCCTACGATCTGTAGTAGGTCCTCTCGCAACTTTCTCCAATTCTGATTTTTTTTTTAAATTTTAAATTTTACATTTTGGCTATGTCCTTGAAACCAGTAGTCTTGAAAAATTTGTTTTTTTTCTAGAGAAAATGGACGCGCGCGTATATTTCTGCAAGAAGTCACACCCAACTTTAGACATCAAATCTTCACTCAACATCTAAAACTTGAGCTGCAGAGTTAGAGACCTTGGAACTCAAGTTGCAAGTGAATAAGACTGTATTTTAACTTAGACAAAAAATAATTTAAATTGACTAGATATGCTTTTCTGTGTGAATTATTTGAAGTGTGTGTACACATAAGGAACGAGTCACGTTATGCTTAATTTGTAAACGAAATCTTTACAAAATGATTCATTCTCCCCCCGGGGGGGGGGGGTAATCATCCTCGGGATGCTGTGGTTCTCATGATCGATTTTCATAAAGAGATTGCTTTTCCGAATGATTGGAAGTTTCCTGAGCATATTCCTTTTAAAAGAATATAAATATAATTTGTGCGAGTCCTAGCTATCTGGTTTTAGAAAATATTCAAAATAAAGGACTAAAAGAAATTAAATAATGTCTACCAACATCACTTGGGGATGAGTGTTGGAATTTAGGGAGTACTTGAATTAGTTTTTTAGAAGTGATTTTATAATATTTAAGATAAATATGTAAGAAAAATTTTATTCCAATTGGCGTAAAAAAGTGTTGCTTCTGGTGTTTTACAAACACTTCTGCTTAATAAATATGAATAGGAAAAAAATCATATTTGAAGAGCAAAAAATTATATTTGAAGAGCTTTTCAATAGTTAGGGAGCCATGTCGTTCATATTTGGCTTGATCGGTAATATTTTATATATATAGCGTATAATTTGTCACAAAATAAAAAGAAATTAAATCATGTATGCTATGATTGAGTCATACGTCTATCTTTTTAACACATGCTATGATCTCTTAAGAGAGGATTGAATCAGAATTCATTAATCATTTCATTTAAAATAAAATTTATAATAAGTAGCGTTATTGTCATATATCATAAACGCCTCTCAACATACTACAAGAAACACAGCCTATTTATTTAAAATTCTGTTCCCTACCTAACCTTGTCTTATCATCTCTGTTTGTGTGTGATGTGAACTAAAGAAAGGAGGAGGAAGGAAAAGGCGAAAGGGGTCAGAAAATAACGACTCCTTATTTTTGGTGATATTTGTGTTTTTAAAAATATTCTTCCCATTTTTAATATAAGATGTAATTAACTAATGTGAGTAGATTAATAATATTATTTAAATTAGTTAATATAACTTTTTTTAAAACACTTTAAGCATTTTTCTCAATTCTTTTCTTTTCTCTCCTACTTGATTGTTGATGGAAAAATATTAATGAGGTTAATTTGAAAAAAATTGATGAACATGTAAAATAAGTCTTACATAGAAGACCAACATCAACTTTGCAATTAGGTCTTACTGGAGTAATTAGAGAGTTATCAATGTAGTGTATGTTAATTTTGGATGCTTAGGTTGAGATATTTGTGCTCTTAGTTATAAACATTGGTTTTTGCTTCTTTTTTTTTTTTTAAGTTGTTTTTGTCTTGAAAGTTCTGACGTCAAACAAAATAACGAGAGTTTTATGGCAAAAATTCTTGCCGAAAATCATTTTAAGAGGTGGTGGAATTTTCTGAAGGGGGACATTGCGAAGTGCGAACTATGCTCACTGGTATTTACTTCACCTGATAATACAATATTTAGACTCAAAATTCATTTTTTTTTCATTTTTTTGGGTCGGCACTCATATATGGTCAGCCGGTGACTCATGATTCATTATAATACCTTTTTATATATATATATATATCTATCAAAAGTTAGTTTTTTATTTTTAATGGCTTCTGTTTATTCAACAAACATAAGTACAACGGGAACAAGGTGATGTGAGAAGAGTCGTGTAAAACACAACACATCTCTAATTTATGCTTTCAAACAATGTATGATTCGCCCAAAAATGTTTTCTTAGAAAGAAAATGAAAAAAGAAAAAATGACAAAAAAAAATTAAAAATTACTAAATCCTAAATCAGTAACGACACTTTATTTGGTGGTGCCAGTACTGAATTTATAAATGATAATAAATTTTTATTGATATTCTTTATTTAGTATTTAGTAATTTTCAGTTTTTTTAATTATTTTTCTAATGAAAAAGTGGATTGTCTCGTGATTTTGTTATGTTGTAAGGGAGAGAGAGGGACGAATATGACCAAAATGTACAAATTAAATTAAAATATTTGTAAAATGAGAGAGACGATGCGGATTACTTTTTTGGTTTAAGTTGCATTCACAGTGAAAAGTATTTTTTTTAACAGTACTCAATACTTTAATTTAATTTTCTATTACCATCTAAAGGTATTTTTTCAATAACACTCAATATCATAAGTAATTTTTACTTGATTTACGTTGATGAATCAACTTCAATGATAAAATATATAACGAATTATATTATTTATAAATTTTAAATAATGCAACTCATTTTTTAAACTCCTTATAACACATAAGAAAATATTGGCCCTGTGGTGAATGCTTTTCTAATAAACGTTTTCCTTACCATTCACTCTAATCAATATTATTATACATTATTTAATTTTCCTTCCTTTCCTTTGAATATTTTCCAAAGTGAGATGACATAAGTGTGGTTAATGAGCTGTAATAAGGCCAATTCTCAATATATTCAAGCATTTTTTTCCTTCTAAAGTCTATGAATACTGTGATATACAGAGATGTCTGATACAAATAAAGAAAACAAATTATTCCCAGAACATCATGAAGTCATATAATTATTTGATAAAAGAAAGAAAACTTGAACATACGTGTCCAATAATGGTGGCTATAAATTAAACCTTCAAATGATTAAAACAAACGAGGTAAAGATAATTCTTAGATATTGATAGAAACGGAATCAACAAGAAATGGGCTGTCATAGTTCTTGACTTTGTGCGTCTCCCGCTAAGCATATAATTACATATCCATTATTAAGCAACTTCACAATTCAACAATGATGAGGACTTTTCCTGTAAGACAGCTCTTCACTTTTGGAATAGCCACACTTCATTAAAATAAAGGAAGGAAGGAAGGAGAGGAGAAGCTAGTCATAACTTTTTTCCCCCTTGATAATTAAAGCATGCATAACTTTAGTTAAAGAGAAGAAGTGACTCAATCAATTGACCTTATCTGTTGACCATGTATAAATTAAAGGGCACAAGAATAATATCGTCACAAATATAATAGATAATAATATAACTGTGTTCATTCAATATCCCGAGGGAAGTTTCTTGTTTCTTATTATCACCATATCAACCATTTGCCTAATAGTCTGAGACAGTAGTGTTAATTAGTAGTATGCAAGACAAAAAATTGCAAGGAAAAAAAGAAAAAGAAAACTTGTATATAATTTCCCATTTCGTGTATACGATGCCAAGACTTAAAAATATATAATTACCAAAGTAAAAATTAAAAATAATTTTTTTTGATACAACTATATGAGAGGTAATGCTATTATATCAGGTTGGAGTATTGTCCGATCGACTTGAAAATAATATTGATTTATCAAAAAATGACAAGTTGTTAATACTAGAAAGAAAAGGAATGAAACAAAATAGTGCTTCTGATCCTAAATATAGGGTTCATTTTATAGTGTAAAATTATATCACAAAATGGATCTTATATTTAAAACGGAGCAAAATGAATTTCATTTTTATATATTTAGATAAATGAAAATAAAATGATGCAGGGACCAATATGACTCTATACCTGCTTTCCCCTCCCTGAGCACTTTCTTCTTCTTCAGATCTACAACATAGGAAGAACGATGGAGCTGATTCAAATGAGCAAACAAGTGGGCCAAAAGAAAAGGGTTATCGTTGTCATTTTATAATGCAATCCGCACAAAGAATCCAACATTCCAATTCCAAGTATAATCCCAAACAAACAAGCCTTTAACTTTATATAAGCTTTTAATTTAGTCTTTTACTTTTAAAAAGTATATTTTTGATCCTTTGATCTTAAAATTGTTAGATTTAAATGATATATTTTTTGTAGTAATCATAGTTATTTTAAAAATTAAACTTAATATGTTAACATTTGAGAATGTTTTATTAACATTTAAAATCTCAATTTCATCATTTTTGTTAACAATTTTAGAATTAAATAAGTAAAAATATATTTTTTTAAAATTAAGAGATTGAATTGAAACTCTATACAGAGCTAAAGGATATCCCAAATATTTCAGGAATGATTTTAATCTACTCCTATTTCTTTTTCTGTCCTTTTTTTTTTTTTAATACAACGCCTATTTCAATCTCTGCGGGAATTCTTATCAAATCTGATTGTGCTATTGGCCCAAGAAAATCTAATGAGGCTTCGTGGTCTTGATAGTTGTTCTCATTTATACTTAAGCCCATCCACCTTCATTTAGGAAGGTCTCCCTCATAGGTTGGGTTAATTAGGACCTGTTTATTGAAGCTTAATTAACCCAAAAAACATGATTTTGAGCAAGTTATTATATAAGAAGATTGTTCAGAGAATCTTAAATTAAACAAGATGTGTGTTGGAAAAAAATGCTTTCTACTTATTTGGTAAATTAATCAAAGCCACTTGTCAAAGTAAGTTGAAAATGTTTTCTTCTTATAACCCTCGTGTTCAGATTAAGGTTCCTCCAATAATTTTTTTTTTATGTCTCTTAATTGAAATGGCCTTGACAAACTCAATTATTTTTATATATTTTGGTATCTTTTATATGAGTTTTGTCAGCTTAATTGGTCCCTTTTTGCCTTAATTGATTTATTTTGTTTTATTTTGAATTATTATTTTATAGGGGCAAAATTGTCATGTTTTGATTTAATTATGATTAATTGATTTTTAAAGACAATTAATGCTACCTTATCTTTGAATTTTGCTTGCAGGTTCTTGGAAGATTCAAAAATAAAAAAATAAAAAATAAAAAAAAAGAAAAAAATAAATTAAAAGAAAAAAAAATAATAATAAGTTGGGGGCAAAACGCAACGTTTTGCCCCAACCTAATATTCCTAATATTAATCATCATCAGCACGCAGCGGGAGGGAGCACCGAACACACACACGAAACAGGGGAGGTCGAAGGGAAACGCACACACGACGCTGAAGCGAGCTGGACGGCGCGGGAACAAAACAACAACGGAAGAAGCTTTGGACGCCGAACGAGCTGAACACGGGAGACGCAAAGGGAGCTGGAAGAGGCAGAGCTGAGCGGCGGCAGAGAGGGAATAAAAAGAAAGCACGAAACAGAACAGAGGAGACGCGCCGAATTCTTCACGCTGTTGTTCTTCAATGGAAGCTTGCAATAGAGTATTGAATATAGCATTTTTGATGGCAAACCGTGGCTAAGATCCTCTGATTCTCCAATTCAACAATAATGGCAGGAGCTTGGATCTTGAAGGGGGAGTTCTAGTTACTTTAATTTCTTACTCAATAATTGTTTAACAATTCCTAGGTCTTAGGATAGTTTTTCTGATTGTTGGGATAAATGTATTGCTTAATCTGATTATATTTGGGGATTATTGTGACTGAATTATTGCTTAGTATTTGACATTGGGCTGTTTATAGTTTTGATCTCAATTATAATGTTGTGGTTATGACATTTGTATTGATTTTGGAATTAATATATTGTGATTTTCTAAGGTGGCTTAGAATTTTGGATCATATAGTCTCTTGCTAGCTTTAATTCTATTATTTTGGATTTAAGAGTTCTAATTAAGCATTGGTTTTTAGCATCCTTAATCCCATTTTACTATTCTGGTTGCAGTTAGTAAGTTGGGATTTTAGGAAAATATTTTGTGGCAACTCGAGGTGGCTCGGTTGTTGGATCAAAAGCTTAATTATAATTCTTAATTCATTGTTTTTAACTCCCACATCTTTTAGAGTGATGATTGCCTGCGTTGTTGAATTGGAGGATTGATTTTTATCAGTGTTATTTGTGTGTCTCATTTTCATTTCTTTAATCTCCATTCATTTTAATCACTTTTATATAAAAACAAAAAAAAGTATTTTAATTTCAATTTGATTCGTAGTATTTAATTAACAGCTTTTCAAAATCAAAAATCTCTTTTTATAGTTTAGGTTACTTGCATTTATTTACTAGGGTTTAATTTCGTTTTCGGCTCCTCAAAGTGAAACGACCCGAGTTGTGCACTATATTGCATTAATTCGGTTAATTTTTGGAGTAACCCCAAAGCGACAATTAAGGGCAGTTAACTTCAAGTGGCGCCGTTGCCGGGAGCCAAGAAATTGGTTCTCTAGTAATTAAGTGTCAAGTAGCCTTGATTGGGGTTCATTTGTTGAGCCTTTTTAGTTTTCATTTTTGTTAGTTTTTGCATTTTCTTTAGTAGTTTGCATTTGTTTCTATTGATTTTTCATAGCATTTTTTTTCTTCTTTCTTTGCATAAAAAGAAATTCAAAAACACAACTAAATATCTTGATTTTTCATTCATTGCATTTTTCGTACACTTGCATTGCATTGCATTCATCTGTTTTCTTTTGCTTAATTGCTTCTGGTTGATTGATTGTTTATGCCAAGAAAGGGTAGGTCTAAAACCCTAGTTCCTTCCAATCTTGAGCTTCAAAGTTCTTTAAGGAAGTTAGACAAGACCAAAGGGTAGAAAGGACTAGTGAGGTTGAACTAGACAATTTAACTGATCTAGAGTTGGTGGTTGACTTAGGTGACATAATGGAAACAGTTAATAATCCTAATGGTAACAACAATGGACATAATGGGGAGCATGACAGAGTAGGAGAGAATAATGGAGATAACCCTAGAAGAAGAACTATTAGGGAAGCCACTACTTCTGATGCAAATTATGATCCTTTTAATGTTGCATGCCCTAATGTTGATGTTAATTTTGAGATTAAAGGTCCACTGCTTAATAATTTGCCTAAATTTTATGGTTTGACAGGTGAGGACCCGTACAAACATCTGAAATCTCTCTCTATGGTATGTGCTAGCATGAAGCCGGTTGGGGCTAATCTGGATGAGGTTCTTTGGAAGGTATTCCACTTGTCTCTGGAGGGCAAAGCGCGAGAATGGTACATGAGCTTGCCTAGTTATATGGCAGATGCCTACCATAACTGGAACAACCTCAGAAAAGCATTCTTGGAGAAGTATTTCCCTGCTTCCCGGACTTCCACATTGAGAAAAGAGATCTACTCTGCAAAGCAAGATTATGATGAGTCACTTTATGACTACTGGAACCGTTTTCAGGACTTGCTTTCTAGATGTCCACACCATCAGATTCCAGATGAGCAGTTAGTCCAATACTTTTATGATGGACTTAAGACCCAAGATAAGGGGATGTTGGATGCTGCTTCTGGGGGTTCTCTTATTGATTTAACTGCTGAGGAGGCATGGGAACTTATCAAGAAAATGGCATTGAACCATCAACAGTATAGCATCAGGGAGTCTAAAAATATCAATGCAATGCATGCTAATCCTTCTTCAGTCCACATTCCTCAATTGGACACATTCACTTCTCAAATTGCTGCTTTGACTACACAGTTGAATAAGCTTGCATCTCACACTCCCCCTGTTGACACTCGGACTCCTAATTCTATGGAGATGACTGCACCTAGTTGTGAGCATTGTAACTTTGTTATGCACATCTCTGCTGCTTGCCCTCATAGATATGAGGAAGTTTCTGCCATGTATCAAGGAAGGGCCAATCAATCTAAGCAATGGAACCCATACTCAAACACATATAATGAAGGATGGAAAGCTCATCCAAATTTCCGATGGGGAGGAGGTGACAATAGGCAGGTTCAAGAGGGGTTTCAAGGGAATATGGTTCCTCAAGGGCAATCTTACTATGGAGGGTTACAAGGAGAATCTTCTAGAGCTATGTCTACCCCACAGCAATCACAGTCTAAGGATGATGAGCGGTTCTCTCGAATACTCAAGGGCATTGAGGCAATGACTGAGCACATATCTAAGTCTGAAGCTAAATCTGAAGCTAGATTTGCAGCCCTAGAGAATAGGATGGAGCAATGGGAAACTAGAACCTCTAATTTGACTTCTTATGTCACTAAGTTGTCAAATGGTGTGAGTGAACAGCAAGCTAAGGCTAGTGGTTCAATGCCTTCCAACACGGTGATAAATCCTAAATCTTTGAATGCAATTACATTGAGAAGCGGTAAGGAAATTGGTGCTAAGACAGTGCAATTCAAAGATGATGAAGAGGGTGAAGAACCGGTTGATGAAGAGATAGAAGTTGAGTCTCCTCCTTCTAAAACCACTCAAGACATTCCCAAGGCCACTCAAGAGACCTCCATTCAATCCAAAGAGCCAATAGAGAAAGGATCATCTTCCAAAGGTGATGAGGTAAATATTTCTGACTTGCCTTTTCCTCATTCATATCTCATGAGTAAGAAAGTTGTTGAAAAGAAAGATAATGATGAGCTTTTTGAAATGTTTAGCAAACTTGAGGTTAATGTGCCATTACTTGATTTGATTAAAAGATGCCTAAGTGTGCTAAGTTTCTAAAAGATCTATGTACAAACAAGAGGAAGTATAGGCATAGTGAGAGAATCCAACTGGGGTCTAGTGTTAGTGCTATCTTCAAGCCACAGCTGCCTATTAAGTGTAAAGACCCGGGTTCCTACACTATTCCCTGTACCATAGGCAAAACAAACATTTCACATGCCTTACTAGACTTAGGTGCAGCCATAAATGTTATGCCTACCTCTATCTATGAGAGTTTGGGTATTCATGCCTTGAAAGACACCAGTGTTGTGCTAGGTCTAGCTGATAGGACTGTGAGACATCCTAAGGGCTTTCTTGAGGACGTTCTTGTGCAAGTGAAGGGTCTTGTGTTCCCAGCTGACTTTTATGTGCTAGATATGACTGATGAGATTAAAGCCGATAGCACTTTGATTCTAGGAAGACCTTTTCTTAGAACAGCCCAAACCATAATTAATGTGAAAGACGGGGTCATTACCATGGGCTTTGGGGACCAACAGATTACCTTCAACATTTCTGATGCTATGAGTCAAGGTTATGCAGATTGCTCTTACTTGGGTGTTAATTTGATTGATTGTGCTGTTAATGATGTTGATGATTTGCATGAATCTGAGATGCATGAACATGACTGGTATGGTGAGATTGTTGAGCATGATGATGCATTTACTTGTTTATCTACCCCTCATTCTTCTTCTTTTTGCTCATGTTATGGTGACGTGGTGTGTGTTAACTGTTTAGAAGTTGATCACCTCCTTTCCATCTCTCATGATTTTGATGCATCATCTTGTCTTAACTGTGATTCTGCCTTGAACATTACACTTGATGATAGCCTTGAGAAAGGCGAGTTTGTTGATTCTGCAGGTACTGATGATAAAGGAGCTGTTACACAAGCTACACCGGTAGCTTCTCCTTTGAGTGGTGCTGGAACATTAGAAGAGGCTAGCAACAAGCTTGCTACTGACTTAGTCACTTCTAATCCCACTCTTTCTTGTGATTTACTTGATGTTTCTGTTGATAAAATTGATACCGATCCTTCTTTTTGTAGGTCATCCAAGAATGGCACTGAGTTGGGAAGTGGAGGACATACACATCATGATGAGCTTATATCTCCTTCCCTAAGCCATATGGACATGCCACTTGCATTGAATGCACTTGACATAAAAGAATTAGTTCCTTCTGTTGTGCAACCTCCTGATTTAGAACTGAAACCCCTCCCCTCTAATTTGAAATATGTCTTTCTTGCTGCTGATTCTAAATTGCCTGTTATTATTTCCAGTTCTTTGAGTAGTTCTGAAGAAGAAAGATTGATTTCTGTGTTGAAGAGTCATAAAGGGGCTATAGGATGGTCTTTAGGGGATATTCCGGGATTAATCCCTCAGTTTGCACACACAGGATCCTTTTGAATGAAGGGTCCAAGCCAGTTAGGCAACCACAGAGGAGACTGAATCCTCTCATTCTGGATGTGGTTAAGAAGGAAGTCTCAAAGTTGTTGAGTGCTGGGATCATCTATCCCATATCAGACAGTGAGTGGGTAAGTCCGGTACAAGTAGTACCAAAGAAGAGCGGTATCACAGTAGTGAGAAATGAAAATGATGAACTGATTCCAACTAGGGTTCAAAATGCTTGGAGAGTGTGTATAGACTATAGGAAGTTGAATGATGCTACGAGAAAGGACCACTTTCCATTACCTTTTATAGATCAGATGTTGGAAAGAATTTCAGGAAAGTCTCACTATTGTTTTCTTGACGGTTTTTCTGGCTATTTTCAGGTACCTATCGCTCCTGAAGATCAGGACAAGACTACCTTCACATGCCCTTTTGGTACCTTTGCTTATCGAAGGATGCCATTTGGGTTGTGTAACGCTCCAGGCACCTTTCAAAGGTGCATGATGGCGATATTTAGTGATCTTCTAGAGCAAAACATGGAAGTTTTTATGGATGACTTCACTGTTTATGGTGAGAGTTTTGATGAGTGCTTGAATAGCCTAGAGCAGGCTCTTGAGAGGTGTATTGATAAGAAATTGGTTTTAAACTTTGAAAAGTGTCATTTCATGGTTGATAAAGGGATAGTCTTAGGTCACCTCATCTCTCAAAAGGGGATTGAGGTTGATAGGGCCAAAATTGAAGTTATTTCATCCCTTCCTTATCCTACTTGTTTAAAGGATTTGAGGTCTTTCTTAGGGCATGCAGGTTTCTATCGGCGCTTTATTAAGGATTTTAGTAAAGTTGCTCTGCCTCTTTCTACCTTATTGAAAAAGGATACTGAATTTAAATTTGATGATAAGTGTAGACATGCTTTTGACACTTTGAAATCTATGCTTGTTTCACCTCCTATTCTCACTGCACCTAACTGGAATTTACATTTTGAGTTGTCTTGTGATGCTTCTAACTTTGCAGTAGGTGCCATGCTTGGACAGAAGGAGGAGAAACAGTCTAGAGTCATCGCATATGCCTCCAAGACGCTTGATTCCGCTCAAGTGAATTATACCACTACGGAGAAGGAACTGTTTGCTATTATTTTTGCTTTGGATAAGTTTAGACAGTATCTTATAAACTCTCGAGTGGTTGTCTTTACAGATCATGCAGCGGTTCGATACCTATTTAAGAAGCCTCAGTCTAAACCTAGACTGCTGAGATGGGCTTTGCTGCTACAGGAGTTTGATATCGAGATTAGAGATCGAGCTGGAGCGGAGAATCATGTAGCTGACCACCTTAGTCGGTTACCTGAAGGCACACAGGGAGTTGACTCTTCTGATCTTGTTATTGACTCATTTCCTGATTCTGCACTTTTTGCCTTGGCTGTTCATGAGCCTTGGTACTCTAATATAGTTAATTATCTTGTCACTGACCTTATACCTCCTTCTATGTCTAAATTTCAGATTGATAAGCTGAAGAGGGAGGCAAGATACTATATCTGGGATGCTCCAATCCTGTGGAAGCAATGCAGTGACCAGATCATCAGACGCTGTGTTCCAAATAATGAGATCCACTCTATCCTTACCTTTGCACATTCTTTATCTTGTGGGGGGCATTTTAGTGCTAATAGGACTGCTAGGAGGGTTTTAGAGTGTGGTTTTTATTGGCCTTCTCTATTTAAGGATGCTTATTCTTTCTGCAAGTCTTGTGATAAGTGTCAGAGGTTTGGGAGTTTGGGTAGGAAGCATGAGATGCCTCTAAGACCTATGCATTTTTGTGAAATCTTTGATGTGTGGGGCATGGATTTTATGGGTCCCTTCCCTTCGTCTTTTGGGTTTTCATACATATTACTTGCAGTAGATTATGTGTCTCGATGGGTAGAGGCAGTGCCAACTAGGAAAGATGATGCTTCTACTGTTGCCAAGTTTTTACGTTCTCATATCTTTTGCAGGTATGGCATTCCAAGAGCAATCATCAGTGACCAAGGAACACACTTCTGCAACAGGACCATCAAGTCTCTATTGGCTAAACATGGAGTCAATCACAAGCTGGCCACTCCTTATCACCCTCAGACGAATGGGTTAGCTGAAGTCTCTAACCGGGAAGTGAAACGAATACTTGAGAAGATCGTGAAACCATCCCGTAAGGACTGGAGTGAAAGGCTTGAGGAAGCTCTTTGGGCTTACAGGACTGCCTACAAGACCCCTATAGGCATGTCCCCCTTCCGGTTGCTCTATGGCAAGGCTTGCCATCTACCTATGGAGATCGAGCACAAATCTTATTGGGCAATCAAGGCATGTGATGCAGATCTCGAATCTTCACTTGTCAATCGGAAGATGCAACTCCAGGAACTTGAAGAAATGAGACTTGAATCCTACGACAATGCCAGAATCTACAAAGACAAGCTGAAAATGATTCATGACAAACAGATTCTGAGGAAGCAGTTTCATGAAGGTGACAAGGTTCTAAAGTTTAAAGCCCGGTTGAAGCTGATGCCCGGGAAGTTTGTCACCAAGTGGGAAGGTCCGTTTAGAGTTACTAAAGTATATCCCTTTGGCACGGTAGAGCTCGTAGATGAGGAGACCGGTATAACTTCACAAGTCAACGGCCATCTACTGAAGCACTACCATGAGAATCAAAGACCTCCCTGATCACCCGGTTGTTCCCTTCCACCCTACTCTTTTACTTTCTGTTGTATTGCTGGTGATATCTGTTTGCTGAGATAGTTAGGAGTAAGTGTGGGGGAGGGAACTTTTCCAGTAGTTGTAGTTGTAGCTGTTTATTTCTGTTTAGTAGTTGTTTGTTTTGTTTCCTCTTGATTCTGCCATCTCTTCTGATCACTTGATTTATACTTGTCTATTTTCATTTCACATTATCTTAACATTGAGGACAATGTATTGATCAAGTGTGGGGGAGGGATTGTTGTTGAGTTGTTGAGCTTTCTTTTGAAAAAAAAAATTTGCCTTTGGATTTGCTCCTGTTTCCTAAGTATTGCTGCTATAATTGCTCTCTTCTCTGCCTTATTGGTTGATTTCTGAATTGCATCGCATGATTTGAGAGTGATTCTTGCTTGGGAATTTTGCTGCTAGTTTCTATGTCCTCCTGTTTTCATTCGCCTCAGTGTTTGCACTGCTGTATGGGCGAGTTGCTGTTCTCTCTGTTGCTGACTTTGACTTTTGTAATCCTTGGGCATCTCTTTTAAAATCTTTTGCACAATGCTTGTGAATGTTGCACGGCTGAGTTTGATTGCATTTGATTTGAGTGATTTCTGTTCTTAGTTGATTAGCATAGTAGAATGCCTTTGGTGCAGTGTTATTAACCTTGTTTCATAGCTTGATCCTTAAGGAGGAAACATCTTGGAGAAAGCCTTGATGGAAGGATTTTTGAGCCATATATTCTTTCTCATCTTGTGTGATTTTCACCTAGTTTTGGTTAACCTCTAGAACTTGTCTAGATTCTTTTTCAAAGCTGCATTAATACCTAGGTTTGTGAAGATGATAGGGGCATTCATTTCTAAACCTTTACCCAAACACAAACCACTTCATTTAACCTTTGTTCACCCCTTTGAGCCTTCACTTTCATTCCATTCATTTTTTTTAGCAAGTGTTTTGCATGAGTTACATTTGGTTTTTCATTTTGAAAAGTACATCATTAAAGTCTATATCTTTGCCTTCTTGGGTTTGGATGCCAAAAAAAAAAAAAAGAAGAAGAAAAAAGAAATAGAAAAAGGCAAGAAAAAAGAAAATGTTTAGAAAAAGCCAAAGAAAGAAAGTTAAAAAAAAAAAAAAAGAGAAAATAAGTTGCAACAAAAGAATAAATTTGAAATAAGGCATTCCATGGTGGTTTGAAGAGCAAGATTTCTGTCTCAAAAGGTTAAAATCTGCACTTTGGTGTTGTTTCATGATTGTACTTTAGCTCACTTTGAGTTGATACTTTATTACTCATGCATTTCACTTGTTAGTCCATTTCATTCATTTGGCCTTGTTTCCAACATTACAACCCTTCAAGTCCCCTTGATCATGAGTCTAAGGTATGTTAGTGGTGGAGATATTAGAATCTCTACAAGCTTATGGTAGGTGCTAATCTAGGTGGATTGAGTGAAATTTTTCCCATTTGAGAGATGAGTGAAACACTTGTACCCTATGTGAGCTCTATTATGTTTCTCTTCTTTTATCCTGCTATGTTTCTTGTGTTAATTTCTTTGCACTGAAGTATTCTATGATTGTTGATTAATTAAGAATAAAGGTTGCTTGAGTTAATTGCACATTCATGCTTAGTTAGTTTTATGTTTGCTTGCATTGAGTCTCTCTATTGAATTCTTCTTTAATGATGTTTTGCCCAGGAGTGCAAAAGGCTAAGTGTGGGGGAGTTGACAAACTCAATTATTTTTATATATTTTGGTATCTTTTATATGAGTTTTGTCAGCTTAATTGGTCCCTTTTTGCCTTAATTGATTTATTTTGTTTTATTTTGAATTATTATTTTATAGGGGCAAAATTGTCATGTTTTGATTTAATTATGATTAATTGATTTTTAAGGACAATTAATGCTACCTTATCCTTGAATTTTGCTTGCAGGTTCTTGGAAGATTCAAAAATAAAAAAAAAAAAATAAAAAAAGAAAAAAATATAATAATAAGTTGGGGGCAAAACGCAACGTTTTGCCCCAACCTAATATTCCTAATATTAATCATCATCAGCACGCAGCGGGAGGGAGCGCCGAACACACACACGAAACAGGGGAGGCCGAAGGGAAACGCACACACGACGCTGAAGCGAGCTGGACGGTGTGGGAACAAAACAACAACGGAAGAAGCTTTGGACGCCGAACGAGCTGAACACGGGAGACGCAAAGGGAGCTGGAAGAGGCAGAGCTGAGCGGCGGCAGAGAGGGAATAAAAAGAAAGCACGAAACAGAACAGAGGAGACGCGCCGAATTCTTCACGCTGTTGTTCTTCATGGAAGCTTGCAATAGAGTATTGAATATAGCATTTTTGATGGCAAACCGTGGCTAAGATCCTCTGATTCTCCAATTCAACAATAATGGCAGGAGCTTGGATCTTCAAGGGGGAGTTCTAGTTACTTTAATTTCTTACTCAATAATTGTTTAACAATTCCTAGGTCTTAGGATAGTTTTTCTGATTGTTGGGATAATGTATTGCTTAATCTGATTATATTTGGGGATTATTGTGACTGAATTATTGCTTAGTATTTGACATTGGGCTGTTTATAGTTTTGATCTCAATTATAATGTTGTGGTTATGACATTTGTATTGATTTTGGAATTAATATATTGTGATTTTCTAAGGTGGCTTAGAATTTTGGATCATATAGTCTCTTGCTAGCTTTAATTCTATTATTTTGGATTTAAGAGTTCTAATTAAGCATTGGTTTTTAGCATCCTTAATCCCATTTTACTATTCTGGTTGCAGTTAGTAAGTTGGGATTTTAGGAAAATATTTTGTGGCAACTCGAGGTGGCTCGGTTGTTGGATCAAAAGCTTAATTATAATTCTTAATTCATTGTTTTTAACTCCCACATCTTTTAGAGTGATGATTGCCTACATTGTTGAATTGGAGGATTGATTTTTATCAGTATTATTTGTGTGTCTCATTTTCATTTCTTTAATCTCCATTCATTTTAATCACTTTTATATAAAAACAAAAAAAAGTATTTTAATTTCAATTTGATTCGTAGTATTTAATTAACAGCTTTTCAAAATCAAAAATCTCTTTTTATAGTTTAGGTTACTTGCATTTATTTACTAGGGTTTAATTTCGTTTTCGGCTCCTCAAAGTGAAACGACCCGAGTTGTGCACTATATTACATTAATTCGGTTAATTTTTGGAGTAACCCTAAAGCGACAATTAAGGGCAGTTAACTTCAGGCCTTTTTGTTAAGTTTAAACAAATGGGCGTAAGATTTTGCTCTTATAAATGAGGTTGGGTACTCGGGTTCAACACCATTGCAATCGTCTTCAATGTGTCTGGCTTCCCTCCGCTCCTCTTATCCTCTGTTGCCTATCCGCTGCTTGCATATGGCACCGTTTTTAAATGAGAAGAGAGCTAGAATAAAAAGATAAGACGAAGAGGATTTGGCAAATGGACATAGGCAAAAACGTTGTGAGAGGATGAAATAACTATTCATACCTATTGTATTCATAAGAAAAATTTAGAACGAAAACTAACTCCCTAATTAACTCTTACATTTAGAATTGAAAGAGCATCACATAGTTCCAATTGTATTTATAATCTGTTTGTTAAATAAAAGTGTTGTAATTTTAAGCGATTGAAATAAATAAGTAGCTTTAGATATTTGACAGAAAAGAAGAGAAGAAAAGAAACTGATTATCAAAGAAGAAAACTAAAGGGAGGGAACTATAATAGGACTTGACTCATGAGTCAATGTATAATACTGCCTTTAGTCCTTAATATAAGATCCTGTTTGACTTTTATTTTGGTCTTAAATATAAGACCCCAATCCATTTTGTCTTTCATATTTATATATTTTTTCCAAAGTAGCCTTTCTAACAATAATAGTTCTAGTCAATACATTTGATTAGCAAGGATATTTTAGAAAAGATAATACCTATTTAGGACAAATAACCAACTTAACTTACTTTCTTAATCTCCTCAAATTAGTCAACTGGCTCTTATAATTAGGACCGAAGGTAGTAATATTGATTAGAGTGAGTGGTAAGGAAAAAGTTTGTTAGAAAAGCATTCACCATAGGGCCAATATTTTCTTATGTATTATGAGGAGTTTAAAAAATGATTCGCATTATTTAAAATTTATAAATAATATAATTCGTTATAAATTTTATTATTGAAATTGATTCATCAATGTAAATCAAGTAATCATTAATACTTGATAGTTACAATGAAAATTCAATCGTAAATAGATAGTTTCATGAATTTATGCATCGACTCTTGTAAATTCAAGGATAATCATTTATGAATTTTAGGAATATTACTTTTCTTGAGTGAAAACACCAACATCTTATTTTACTTAATTTAAAAATTGAACTAGTAATCAAAAAATTGTTGGTTAAGATGGTAAATAGTCTTAGTAATATAAAAAAGAGAACACAAGTTCCAAGCCCAAAAATATTATTGTTGGCGGGTTTTCAATCTTAATTGTCCTGATTTGATAGAAATTAGTCTTAAATTCTAAGTGACTTAAGGATATTGGTTTATATGTCTCAAATAAAAGTCATACATATATATATATATCAATATTTCATTTCATTAATTTTTTCTGTCATATAGCAAGACATAATTTTCGAATCCCTTTCCTGCTCCATCTCCATAAAAAAATCCTTCCAACAAACCAAACTTTGGAATTTTCTTAGTAATAATAGACTCTTATAATTTTATAATTTTAGTATTATCACGTGAAGCCGTACCTGTGGGCACATTTCACTGTCACGTTCCACGCGCAGAAAATTCCAAAGTTTGGTTTGTTGGAAGGATTTTTTTATGGAGATGGAGCAGGAAAGGGATTTGAAAATTATGTTTTGCTATATGACAGAAAAAATTAATGAAATGAAATATTGATATATATGTGTGTGCGTGAGACTTTTATCTGAGTCTCTGAGACATATAAACCAATATTGAGACTAATTTTTGTCAAATCAGGAGAGTTAAGATTGAAACCCTTCCAACAAAAATGTTTTTGGAGTTGAAACTTGTGTTCTTCTTTTTACATTATTAAAACTATTTACCATCTTAACCAGCAACTTGATCACTAGTTCAATCTTTGAATTAAGTAAAATAAGATGTTTGTGTTTTCACTCAAGAAAAGTAATATTCCTAAAATTCATAAATGATTATCCTTGAATTTACAAGAGTCGATGCATCAATTCATGAAACTATCTATTTACGATTGAATTTTCATTGTAACGATCAAGTATTAATGATTACTTGATTTACATTGATGAATCAATTTCAATAATAAAATTTAGGGATAATTAATCTGAAAGTCCTTATAGTTTTAACCAATTTTGAATCAGGTCCTTATAATTTTTTTTTCTTTTTATCAGGTCCTTATACTTTTACCTGTTTTTAATTAAGTCCTTGCATTTATTTTTTTTATTTATCAAGTCTTTATAAGTTCACCTTATTTTCAATTAAGTCCCTAAATTTTTTATTCTTTATTTTATAAATTCTAATAGTACTATTCTATAAACATAAAATAGTATTTATTATTTAATATTAGTTTTGTAAACAATAATATTCTAAAAATAATAAATTATTATAATAATTTTTTTTGCAAAAAAAATAATTGTTCTAAAATTTTTTCCTGAATTAATTAATTATATTACTTATCTTTTATTACATAATTATTAATTTAATTTAATTATTCATATTTTATATTTCAGTATTAATTTATTTAATTAAGTTTATATTTAATTAATAAATAAAAATTAAAACTAAATGGACCTGATTAAAAATTTAGTGAAATTATAAGGATTTAATAAAAAGAAAAATAAATGCGAGGATTTAATTAAAAACAAATGAAAGTATAAGGACTTGATAAAAAGAAAAAAAAAACTATAAGGACCTAATTCAAAATTGGTTGAAACTACAAGGACTTGCGGATTAATTAACCCTAAAATTTATAACGAATTATATTATTTATAAATTTTAAATAATGCGAATCATCTTTTAAACTCCTTACAATACATAAGAAAATATTGGCCCTATGGTGAATGCTTTTCTAACAAACTTTTTCCTTACCACTCACTCTAATCAATATTATTATACATTACTTAATTCTCTTTCCTTTCTTTTGAATATTTTACAAAGTGAGATCACATAAGTGTGCTTGATGAGCGGTAAAGGCCAATTCTCAATATATTTAAGCATTTTTTCATAAAGTCTATTAATGCTACTATATATTAGAGATGTCTGATACATAAAGAAAACAAATTATTCCCAGAACATCATGAAGTTATATAATTATTGGATAAAAGATTAAGAAATTCATTTTATAGGGAGTGAAACTCACGTTTTTTTAATTCCCGTTTTCCAGTGAAAGCAATCTAGTTCGGAAAATAGGGATCTAAATGTCTAAAGGACGAAGAAATGACTGTGAGAAAAAGGACAGGTTTGAATAAAATGTAGCCGATTCTTGGAGCACATATTACCCCACCTCATCTCCAAAGAAGATTCTCTTCTCTATGTGTGCGTGTCACAATTACAAAACAAAAAATTGCAAGAAAGAAAACTTGAACATAGGTGTCCAATAATGGTGGCTATAAATTAAACCTTCAAGTGATTAAAACAAATGAGGTAAAGATATTTCTTAGATATTGAAAGCAACGGAATCATCAAGAAATGGGGTGTTGTAGTTCTTGACTTTGTGCGTCTCCCACTAAGCATATAATTACATATCCATTATTAAGCAACTTTACAATTTAACAAAGAATGTTTGGCACATATATTGCAATATAATCAAGCATGGGATGTGGGATATAGTGTTCTTTTCCTCATGATTTGTTAAATCTGTTTTCATTCTTTCATCATTTTCTTCATACCAAGTAAATAATTGAAAAACTAAAAGCCTATATTTCTTTTCATACCACGCAAGATATAATTCATTTCATCCATTCCATACCTTTTCATTGTTTCTTTTGTTTTTCACTTATAAATTTCATTATTCTACTTTGCTCAAAAAAAAATTTCATTATTCTACATATACATCTCCGACGAGCCATATATCCCATAATAATGCATGAGAAACGAGAGCTTTGCCTTTTACAACATGTGAAGAGTACGACGTATATTGGCCATGGATATTATATTCTACATGAACGACTAATTTTTAGAATATTGTCATCAGTATATCAATACATATGATAAAACTTATTATGTTATAAATCTTGAATTGCGTGACTTCCACACACACACACACACACTTCAGATGATTATAATTATTTCTCACTCATAATACAGTCTTATTTGCAACTCATGTTTCCTTCCCCAAGGCATCCACTTCTGCAACTCAGTTTTAGATGTTGAATGAAGGCTTGATGTCAAAACTTTGGTAAGATTTCATACAGAAATATTATAATTATTGTGCGCTCATCCATTTTCTCTGGAAAAGAAACAAAATTTTCAAGAGTGATCTCAAGGAGCTACCGAAAATATATAAAATATAAAATATAAAATCAGAAGTTGAGAGAGTAACTCTCGAGTGATTAGAACAAACTATGTAGATATAATTCCTAGATATTGATTAAAAAAGTGAGAAGAGACGGGTTGTTTTGGTTGTTGACTTGTGGGTCTCCCCGCTAAGCATATAATTACATATCCATTGTTAAGCAACTTGACATACAATATTAATTCAATAATGGGGGACTTCTACTGTAACACAACCCTCCACTTTTGGAAGAGTCATCACTACTTCATTAAAAGAAAGGAATGAACGAGGCAGACAAGCTAGTCATATTTTTTTCTATTCATATGATTATTTTTTTTGGAGCAAAAATATGATTATTAAAGAATGCACAATGCATTACCTTGTTTAAAGAAAGAAGTGACTCAATCAATTGATGACCGTATCATAGGATTATAATTAAATGGAGAATCGCAAGAGCACCTCGAATAAAGACGACAAGGATAACATAGTAACAAATACAATAATATAACTGAGTCCTTGCATTATTAGTCATCTTTAAACTAGGACGTCAGTGTGTTCACACGTGGATAGTTTCTTTATCTTTCTTTGTCTTGTTACCATAGCAATCAAATGCGAAAGGGACAAAACCGATGTCTTATACTCCTTCTTCCCTTACTTATTATAAACATCAAATAACTAATTTAAAGATAACAAATAATTTAACTAGGTTAGAAATATAATTTTATTTTTAAATATACCCTTATAATAAATGAGAAAAAAGATAAAAAAATATATAGAAAAATGTAATAAGAGAATATAACAAAAGAGAGGGAATAAATAATTAAGGGCAAATTTTTAAAAAAATACATTAAATATTTAGACAAATCCTAAATTGAAGACTATAAAATGGATCATATATCCATTTCCAAATTTAAAATTTATATATAGAACTAGAAGGAGTAATTATTATGTGTACATATGATCATAACAGTTAATGATAAGTTGTCCTAGTAATAACACTACTTGTTATGTTTGGATAAAATTTCATGTTTGAGCTTCGTCCAATTTTAGCCTTTTCCCGCGCCATCACAAAGCAATTATATATAATAGAATTGGAGAAATTGCATAAACCTAATATCTCGGAGTAGCACAATATATATATATTAATTACGACTCTTGACAAACTTCATATTTTATATTGATTTTATGAATTTTACTTTCATTATTTTTTATTTTACATTCTTTTGAAAGGCCGGATGTGCCCACCTACGAAACTTCCAATCTTTTGGAAAAGCAATCTCTTTCTGAAAGCAACCGAGGAGTTTTGCTCGTTGATCATCATGCATGAGGATACCACAGCATTATTCCTGGAATGCTTTTTTTTTAATAAAAAAGAAATTAATTTTGTAAAGATTTCTTTTATGATAGGACTGCCACCATCATGTTTGGCATCGCCCTAGAAAAGTAAAAGGGGAAAAAAAGGGAATCCATTAACAAAGAATGTTTGGCACGTATATTGCAATATAAAGAAGCATGGGATGTGGAATGTAAAATGCTTTTCCTCATGATTTGATAAATCTCTTTTCATTCTTTGATTATTTTCGTCATACCAAATAAATAATTGAAGAAGTACATGCTTATATTCCTTTTCATACCATGCAAGACATAATTCATTTCATCTCATCCCATACCTTTCATTGTTTCTTTTACTTTTTCATTTATAAATTTCATTATTCTACATACATACATATAGATATATATATATATATATATATATATATATCCCAGACGAGCCATCCCATATAAAAATGCTTGAGAAATGAGAGCTTTGCCTTTTACAACTTGTGAATAGTACGACATATGTCGTACATAGATACTATAGTCTACGTTAACGACTAATTTTCAGAATATTATCATCGGTATATCAATATATATATGAAACTTATTATGTTATAAATCATGACTTGCGTCGCTTCTACGCGCACACATTCGGATAATTATAATTATTTCCCAATTATAATACAGTCTTATTCGTTTGCAACTCAAGTTTTGTTCCCCACGGTCTCTACCTCCGCAACTCAGTTTTAGATGTTGAATGAAGGTTTGATGTCAAACGTTTGGTACGATTTCATACGGAAATATTATAATTATTATGCGCTCACCCATTTTCTCTGGAAAAGAAACAAATTTTTCAAGAGTGATCTCGAGGAGATACCAAACATATATAAAACATGGAATATAAAATCAGAAGTTGAGAGACTTGCGAGAGTAACTCTCGAGTAGACTGGTCGCTTTATTATTGTAACAAGACATAGATGAGTACATCCACACACATCTGAGCACACACCAATTAAAACTACTGCCTCTCACAAACTATTACAGAAACAAAGTGGATTATTGGTAACACTGAAATCTACATAGCCATTTTCTCATGTTGAGGGATTACTATAGAACTTCTCACTCTGTGCTTGCCATCAGTCCATGTCAACTCTCCAAATCAAGGCTCTGAAGTTTTGGCTGAACGTGTTGCCTGCAAAATAACCATATACTCCTCCGGTCCTAAATGTAAGACCCTTATATACTCTAGTATAAGGGTCTTACATTTAGGACCGGGGGAGTAGCTCTTCTTCTGGTTTGTTCTCTGGAAGGTCAAAGTTGATGGAAGAACAAAAACCTTAAATCCTCCTGGGGCTTTAATATTTACAGCATATGTGCTTGGAGGCCCAACATTTGTTACTGTACGGGTAACATTGACAGGTTTCACACCCAGAAAAGGCAATGTGATCGAAGGGTAGTTGAAATCTTGTAGTCTGTAAGACCTTGGACATTTGTATGGCCTATTATAATTAATGGCTTCAATTATTCTTTCCTCGTAAAAAGAGAAGCATAACAAGCTGGGGTAATCAGAAGTTTTGAGATCATAAACAAGTCCAGGGTCAATTGCAAGGTTGGGATTCACATATCCTGTGCCGTAATGAAATGGAGTTGCTATGCTACTATCTTGTTCATCCTTAATCGGTCTATTGGTGTTGTCCAGAGTGCTTGCTGTAACAACATATAGTTTTTGATACTTGTTAGAGAAAGAGAGAAATCAAATTGTGAACATGACAGCAGATGATTAATGCATGTCATATACCTGTGGTCATGATCGCTGACTTGATCATTGCAGGACTCCAATTAGGATGGCGATTTTTAACAAGACCAGCAATGCCAGAAACATGGGACATGCCATGGAAGTTCCGGTCTGAACAGTATAGTTGAAGCGACGTTGATCTGAATCTAGGTTGTTGGGACTTGCAGCAAATGAATAAGCGGCAATTATATCCTGACCTGGCGCAGCTACATCAGGCTGTGAAAATTAAAAAGAAAAAGAAGTTAAGAATTAAAATATATACTTGATGACTAGGGGAGTTAATTAGACGCTGTGAGAATGGACAACCTTGGGGATTGAGGGAAGAATTAAGTTGGGTCCCCTTGAGAATGCAGAAATCACTGGAGGTGGCCTTATTGGTATAAATGTTTTCGCATTATTCATGAATGCAAGTGGGTTCCTGCAATATATGCATATAAAGAAATGTAGCCCTTTCGCCGAAACCATTTTCACAGCAATCCCAAAAGGATTGGCGGGTGAAAAAGGTGTATAATAAGTACTTGCCTGTTTTTGTCGAAATACGAGTCGCTTGTATTTTCATTCATCTGCTGAACCATATCTTGAGGAAGATTGGAGGTGTCAACAGGGTGAACATCAGCTGTACGTGTGTTCAATTCCTTATCATTTCGTAAAATCATTTGCAATGCGCCTACACGCTTTGTTTCTTGGCCCTTGTCCACAGGCAATAGACTCCTTTCTCTTCGGCATATTAATATGCGACCCCTAACTTTGTTAGGATCGAGTGTTCCAGTTTTGCAAAGCTGACTGCAATAATATTCATACTTTAATTAGGATCAAGCTAGGAGGAGCGAAACATTTGATAGTTTAACACGCGGAGAGCATCATGAGTTGTGGCATTCATTCTTACGCATCTTGAAATGTTGCATTAGGAAGCCTAGCATTGCCAGCAATAACCACAGGAATTAACCTCTGAGATGTCGAGTTTATGGCAAGACTTGTGCCCTGATTACTCCCACAGACAGATCATTTTACAGATTGGAAAAATAACAAAATCACTATATAATTACTATTGGGTTAAATCCAGTCCAAGTCTCTATACCTTAATTTAATGAGTTTTGGTTGTGGTTCATATACTTTTTTGTAGTTGTTTTTGTCCGTATACTTCACACCATCCAAAATGTTGATCCCTATAATTTCACAATTACTTGAATCTGAAACTTCACTGATGCGGCATTGACACGATTAAGTAGGCTGACATAGACTTACGTAGCTCAGGTATAGGAACCAGAACCAAAACTCATTAAAAGTATAGAATCAGAAAGAAAACTAGTTGAGAGTTTTAGACTTATAATGGGCTTAAAAGAGAAATGATACGAACCTGAATGGTTTGGCCATTACCAAGGGTAATATTGTTGCTGAATTCCCTGTCTATGGAGCCAGCAGCAATAGTGAAGATCCAAGGCGCTACATTGCCCACAGTACGAAGTCGTGGTCCGTTATTCCCAGCTGAGGCAACGACTAGGATTCCCCTGGAGACTGCATGGAAGGATCCTATGGAGATGGCATTGGTCAACATGTAATTAACATCTGGCACCATACTCCGACCAATTGAAACGGAGATAATATCAATGCCGTCGTCGATGGCTCGATCAAAAGCATGAAGTTTGTCTTCATCAGTGCACTCTTTAGCACTATGAGTACTCCAACAAACCTTGTACACTGCAAGACGAGCTCTGGGAGATCCTCCCTTGGCTGTTCCATTCCCGTTGTTCAGAACGCTGACGTTTCGCACAAAGTTGCCCCCCGCTGTCGACAAAGTGTGGGTCCCATGCCCCACCATGTCACGAGCTGTGATTCCATTTCTAGGGCCAAGGCTCCCATGTTTTATCTCAAAGCTTTGATAGAACGTTTTTGCTCCAATCAGCTTCCTATTTCATGCACATGCACATCTCAACCTTCCAGTTTTGTTCAGTTTAGAATTTACATATTATAACGTCATATTTTAATTGTGGTTAAATGTCATTTTGTCCTGAAAAGTATTTTGGGCTCAATAATGCCCCAGAAATGTAATCAAACAAAAGAAGCAATGTAGTCCTTTCCGTTAAAGAACTTCTGAAGCACATTGAGTAAAAAAGAAAACTTACGCGTACCCATAGCTCATCCGCAATACTTCCAGGTAAAAATAATCCTAAACTCTTTTAATTATAAAAATTCAAGTTTTGATGGAACCTGTTGCAAAGAGTTCTGTTGGGGCCAGAGAAACTGTAAAGCTCGCATTTTGATCCTCCACGCCAATTCTTAGGAACGGGACCGTAGCCATCATCCCGGAAGCTTTTGGATTCTGGCCAAACCCCTATATATATCCAATAAAACAATTCATTGTATGAGGATGAAAAAATTATTAATCTTGTTGCAAATGTCTGCAGATTTATACAAACTTTAATAGCTTTAGTTACCAGTGTCAAGACCGCCAATAATCACATTTTGGCCAAAACTTCCTTTGACCCAAGCTGAGTCGGCTCTGACTCTTCCATTTCTTTCTTGTCCTAGAAACCCCCATGACCTGGTTGTATGCAGCTCATGCGATTTTCCCAAGAACACCGACACTACCCTTGGATTTTCTGCGTCCATTTTCCAACCATTTTGTATCAATCGTCGCTATAAATATTTAATTTATAATATAAAACATAGAATTTGCTTAAATTTATGATAGACATAATATAAAGATGCGAGTCTCTCACTTCTGATCTCTGCTGCCTCATCATCTTCAATTAATGCAGCGAAGCCATTGATGTGTCGGTTATATGAGTAATAGATGGCTTCTTTGGCCCCTTCACGGCTGTCAAATCAAACATTCCACTGTTCACATAAGTACTGTAAAGTGTAAACATATTATTCTTTTAAGAAAGAGGAAAGTTAATTATACCATTCAAAAGAGTTTAATTAGAGGTTGATTTTAATTAAGAGAATAAGGATCCAAAAAGGTAGCCACATGACAACCCATTGAAAAAAACAGAGAGAGAAAGAGTGGATGAATAATAAAACAATTTTAAACGCATTTTCATTTATAATAATGTTACTTGTTTCTCTTTATAGGAAAAACTTGGGTAGAGGCTGTCGGTGGCGCATTTTTTTTCCTTCTTCCATCGCTGACCCTAATTTTGCTTTTATTCGCTGCTTTTTAAATTAAATCTTATAAATAAAATTAGATATTTTGCAGTGATTAGTAGCAAAAAAATTTATATTCACATGACGCATGACTCATACAATGCAATTCCTAATGTCCAAATCGCTCCCTCTAATTTTTATCATAATCAACCTGTTATATATATACATTATATATAGAAAAAGAAAAATAATTAAAATTACTCAAAAATAAAAACTCTCTAATAATTCTCTGCAACTAACCACAACGATTTAGGAAGCAAAACAAAGAAGGGGAAGAGAGAGGGTATTATTGAAAATGAGTCACAAAGATCCATGAAACATGCATGTACCTTCCTAAGACGGAGGCAAGCAAATCATAATGGGAATTTGTGGCAGCGTCCATATCAGCAGAGGAAGGCTTTGGACCATGAGAATGTGACCCCGAGTATACAACGTGCGACTGCAAGATGAAATTAAGGGGGTTGACGAGGACGGCTACGAGAAGAATAATACTACTACTTATTAGTACCTCTGGTTTTAAATATAAGGATTTAGTTTCTAATTCAATTTGTACTATAAATTAGATCTTACATGTAGGGCTAGCGGTAGTAATTACGAGCAAACGATGCTATTAGCTTACCTTTTTAATGGCATAGGCAGGTTGCTCCAGCTGTAGGAAGCAGCAGAGCAGAAATGACGAAAGAAGATTAAGGCGAAACACAGTTGAGCCTCTCATTTTGCTTAAACCAGAATGGGTGAGAACGGCGACTCTATTTCGTCTCTTTATATCGATCCATTCTCACGTGTTTGTGGACTAGTGGAACTTTTCTTTCTTCTTCTCCTCTTCTTCTTCTTTTGTATTTTTTTTTTGAATTAATAAGCAAAATTGGCCTATCACGACTTTCATTCAATTGTTCCCATAATCTTGTCGGCATATATTATATCTCTAATGTAGTGATGGATTGGAGCTTGAGTGTAAATTTCTTGAAGCTTTCCAAGAGGGAACTAAGATCACCAAAGACAATTTCCTAGTTAACTTTACAATTAAGAGCAAATTAAGAAGCTCAATATAAAATACATAGAATAGACATAGATGTAGCTTTTATATCTTTACGACACACACACTTTTTTGACTAGACTATATTCTTTCTAGTTGATAGAAGAAAATTTTAGAGAGCTATTCAATATAGAATATAAAAGATACATGGAATTATAGATTCATAAGTAATGAACAGTGCAATTTTATCATATATTTTGTGTAAAATAATGAAAATAAATTATTACATAATTTTTTAGAAAGTCCATGGATTCACTGTAAATATGGACTAGGGGCTTCATTTTGAATATGCCCAGTTTACAAGCCTTAATTACCTCAATGATTCAATGTTATTTTTTTCTCACTCTATACCATGTCGCGTGCTAGCAATGCAAAGTTCAGTTAAAATTGCTTCAATAACAATCAATGTTTAAGATATCAATTGTTTCTTGACAAAAATTTTTCTGAGGCAAAATGATTGCTCTTTAACATTCCCTTTTACTAATTGTACACCGTTGTTTTTTAATATAGCAAAAAGTTTGATGAGTTTGATCTTTAACATTTACTCAACTCAACTAAGTCAGGCAGGTCTTAAGGTTCTATATATATATATGTACATGTGTGCGCGCGCGCGCGCGCGCGTCTATAGCGGTACTGATTCAGAAAGCGGAAGGGGGAAAGGAAAAGAGAGCAGGAGGGACATTAATATGTAGTATTTTTTTTCCAAAGCAAGATGCATAAATATGATGGTTAAGGTCTATTTATAGTTTAATCCTAACCTAAACATTAAAGCAAATACTCTAGAATAATAAAAAAGAAGATAATAATAATAAATATTATAATAATTAAAAAATGTTACCAGTTCTTCAAATTAACATAGTCAAGTATTTCAAATATTCAAATATTCTTCGTCTTCTTCTTTTCTGATTTCATCAAATAGTTATAATCCTTTGAAGTGGGATCCACATTTCTTTTGTTTGCTTTTCCAAATGAACATGTCACTGGTCATTCATAGTGCGTTATAAAGGAGTATAATGCTCCTTTCTCAAAAGAAAAGCAAATTCTCCAAATGACTGTACATACACATAAAACAACAAATGTTTGTTTTGTACTTTGCACAAAATTTGAGATCATGAGCTGCCTTCTATATTCATTATCTGTAAACCAAATAATTGGAATTAATTAATTCTTATAAACTACACAGTCGCGCGCGTACGATACTGAAGGAAGTGATATGCATATGAAGATGGTAGATCTAGCTTCTAAACTCTAAAACTCGCAATAAAGTTATTAGAAAATATATTTTATTATGGTGTTTATAAAAAAGAAAAAGATACTTTCTTATAGTGAACAACATTGGTTTTGAATGCCGTAAACCAAAAAAAAAAAAAAACATTGGTTTTGAATGCCTGTACATTTTCGGGAAGGATATATTCAAATGATCAAGTAGAGCACATTGCTTGTTTTGAAACTCGTGAATAATCTTTACGATTATATACCTGAAATTAGATTCAACCCAAGTTTAGCGCATTTTTGGGAATCATATGTGATCATAAAAATATCACTCGAGCCTAGGACATTCTTATAGTTAACAATAATAATTTGTTAATGATCCTACACTGATTTTTTTTTAATTTATTTTTTTATACCCAAACTCATGGATATTCTATAATCATATATGTCACTTCTGATCACATATATGGAAATATTATTATTTAATAATATCTAATTATAAATTTACATAAAACAAGAAAAAATACATGATCATATGTGATTGGAAAACTTGACGTAATGGATATAAATGAACTGATGTAAGTTTTTTTCCATAAAAATATTACCTACGACAACTGACGGACCTGGCTCATACTAATTCAGGTTTAGCTAAGCAGAATTATAAAAAAGAAAAAAAGGTCTTCTGCCAGGATATTCTTATACAGGACTTGAATTCAAGACCTTTTGAATAAAGGTTACTTTCCTCCATTCCTTAATATAAGAGCTTATTTGATTTTTATTTTGATTTTAGATATAAGACCCTAATTTATTTTGATTATTATACTTATCTATTTTTTTCGACGTAGTCCTTATAATAATAGTAGTTCTAGCCAATACACTTGATTAGCAAAGATATTTTTAAAAAGACAATAGTTATTTATTATAAATAACTAATTTAACTAGTTTTTTTAATCTGTTCAAAGTAGTTAATTAGTTTTTATATTAAGAACCGGACGTAGTATTTGGATAATAAATAAAAAAAACACTGCTGATCACTATCATTATGACTTATGACGTTATGCACCAATCGTCATTACAATTATTGCTGCTAATTATTCGTGTGACTATTTTATTCATTTCCTTCCTATAAAGCTGTTATATTCTTCAACTTTTCATTAATCAATTGAAAGATAATTTTTTTACGATGCACCTTACTTCATTCGTCTTTTCTTTTCCATCTTTTCTATTTGCTTTGTTCTTCCTTAGACTATTTTTCTTTAAACAAATGTGCTTCGATATAAATCTTTATTAAAGCAGCTATTATAACAAATATGCTGTACTTAAACTAAATATTTAAATAAATCTACTGCCCTTCTTTTAAGATGAAAGAAATTCGGTCACTGCAATAATGTCCTTAATTTGTTCTTTTAGGGTTACTTCAAAAATTAACTGAATTAATGCAATATAATACACAATCTGGGTCGTATTCACTTTGAGGAGCCGAAAACAAAATTAAATCTGAGTAAATAAATGCAAGTAACCTAAACTATAAACAGGATTTTTGATTTGATAATTGCTAATTAATATCATGAATTAAATTGAAATTAAAATAATTTTTTTTATTTTTATATAAAAATGATTAAAATGAATGAAGATTAAAGAAATAAAAATAAAACATGCGAGTAAACAATGATAATAATCAATTCTCCAATTCAACAATGCAGGCAATCCTCACTTCAACAGATACAGGAGTTAAAACAATGAATTAAGAATTATAATAAAGCTTTTAATGCAACAATCGAGCCATCTCGATTTGTCACAAAATATGTTCCAAAATCCTAAATTACTAACTGCAACCAGACTAGTAAGATGGAATTAAGGATGCTAAAAACTAATACTTAATTAAAACTCTTAAATCCAAAACAACAGAAGTAAAGCTAGTAAGAGACATTACGATCTAAGATTCCAAACTACCTCAGAAAATCACAATATATTAACTCCAAAGTTAATACAAATATCATAACCACAACATTATACTTGAAATTAAGGCTATAAATTGCATAATATCAAATGCTAAATAGTAATCCAGCCACAATAATCTTCAAATATGATTAGATTAAACAATACAAATTTTTCAATAGTCAGAATAACTATCTTAAAACCCAAGAATTGTTAAACAACTATTGGACTGGAAATTAAAGTAACTAAAACTCCGTCTTGATGATCCAAACTCCTGCTATTGTTATTGAATTAGAGAATTATGATACCCACGATTGGCCATGGAAAACGCTGCCACAGCAATCTTCCACATCGAAGATGGTGATGAAATTTGATAGGGAATCAGACAGAGTTCGCCGGCGGTGATTCTCTCTTCCACCTCTGGTTCTTCGTTCTGTTTAGCTGAGGAGAAGAAGAAGATTAACGCGATGGTAATGGTTGGGTGATTACTGGTCCCTTCACGCTGTCAGACCGAGAAGAAAAAGACGCTGGTGATGATGGAATTGAGGGAAAAATGATTCTGTCTCCCACGCCTCCTTCTCTCTCGTGTTTCTCTGCCTTCCGTTGAGCACGTCTGGTGCCGTCGCTGGCTCCCTGCCACCAGGAAGGTTCAATGGAGAAGAAGATTAATGGAGACAGATCGAGCTCCTCTGGTCTGTCTCTCACTCTCTCTTGCGCCTCTGTTTTCTTTTTCCTCTGCCGTCGCCCACTGGTCCTTCAACAGTCTCGCCGTCAAGCTCTCCTCTCCGTCTGCTCGTCCTCGCTCCTCACGCCGTCATCTCGTCTGGTCCCTCACTCTCTCTGGTTTTCTCCTGCCATCCCTGTTTACGCCGAATCCTCGGCTCCCCGAACACTGAACATGAAGATGAGTAGCAGGTTTTGGGGTGCGTTTTGCTCCCTCTTTTTTTTTTTTTTTTTTTAATAAATTATTTTTAAATTATATTTTTTTTTCTTTTCTTCATTATTATTTTTTAATTTTCCTAAAACCTGCAATCAAAAATTCAAAAATAAGGTGCATTAATTGTTTTTAAAAATCAATTAGTTACAATTAAACCAAAATATGACAATTTTGTCCCTATAAAATAATAATTCAAAATAAAACATATTAAATCAATTAACAGTCAATTAATGCCAAAAGGATAATTAAGTTAACAAAACCTATAGAAAAGATATCAAAATATATAAAAATAATTGAGTTTGTTAACTCTCCCACACTTAGTTTTTTGCACTCCTGGGCAAAACATCATTAAAGAAGAATCCAACAGAGACACTCAATGCAAGCAAATGTAAAATCGACTAAGAATGATTGTGCAATTAACTCAAGTAACCTTTATTCCTAATCAATCAACAATCATAGAATACTTCAGTGTAAAGAAAATGACACAAGAAATATAGCAGGATAAAGGAAGAGAAATATAATAGAGTTCACATAGAGTACAAGTGTTTCACTCATCTCTCAAATGGGAAAAATTTCACTCAATCCACCTAAATTAGCACCTAGTATAAGCTTGTAGAGATTCTAATGTCTCCACCACTAACATACCTTAGATTCATGATCAAGGGAACTTGAAAGGTTGTAATGTTGGAAAGCATGACCAAATGAATGAAATAAACTAACAAGTAAAATGCATGAGTAGTAAAGTATCAACTCACAATGAGCTAAAGTACAATCATGAAACAACACCAATGTGCAGATTTTAAACTTTTGAAACAGAAATTCTTGCTCTTCAAACTACCATTGAATGTCTTATTTCAAATTCTATTATTTTATTGCAACTTATTTCCTTTTTCTATAACTCTCTTCTTTGGCTTTTTTTATACATTTTTTCCTCTTTATTTCCTTTTTCTATTTCTTTTTCTTCTTTTGTATTCTTTTCTCTCTCTTTTTTTTTGCTATCCAAACCCAAGAAGGTAAAGATATAAACTTTAATGATGTACTTTTCAAAATGAAAAACGAAATGTAACTCATGCAAAACACTTGCTAAAAAGCAATGAGTGAAATAAAAGTGAAGGATCAAAGAGGTGAACAAAGGTTAAATAAAGTAGCTTGTGTTTAGGTAAAGGGTTTAGAAATGAATGCCCTTATCATCTTCACAAATCTAGGTATTAAAGCAGCTTTGAAAAAGAATCTAGACAGGTTCTAGAGGTTAACCAAAACTAGATGAAAATCACACAAGATGAGAAAGAATACATGGCTAAAAAATCCTTCTATCAAGGCTTTCTCCAAGATGTTTCCTCCTTAAGGATCAAGCTATGAAACAAGGTTAATAACATTGTACCAAAGGCATTTGACTATGCTAACCAACTGAGAACAGAAATCACTCAAATCAAATGCAATTAAACTCAGCCGTGCAACATTCACCAGCATTGTGCAGAAGGATTTTAAAAGAGATGCCCAATGATTACAAAAGTCAAGCCAGCAATAGAGAAAATAGCAAATCGCCCATACAGCAGTGCAGAACACTGAGGCAAATGAAAACAGGAGGATGCAGAAACCAGCAACTAAATTCCCAAGCAAGAATTACTCTCAAATCACATGATGCTATTCAAAAATCAACCAACAAAACAAAGGAGAGAGCAATTATAGTAGCAATACTTAGGAAACAGGAGCAAATCCAAAGGCAAATTTTTTTTTCCAGCTTAACAACTCAACAACAATCCCTCCCCCACACTTGATCAACACATTGTCCTCAATGTAAGAAAAACAACATTATCTTAACCTAAACTCTTAGGTGAAGTGGAAATTGTGAAGTTTGATTTGAAATTGAAGCACATTACTATCACGAAGAGGAGAGAAGGGAGAGATAGGATAAGATAATATGAAATGAAAATGGACAAATAGAAATCAAGTGATCAAAAGAGATGGCAGAAGTAGACAAAACAAACAACTACTAAACAAAAATAAACAGCTACAACCATAACTAGTGGAAAAGTTTCCTCCCCCACACTTACTCCTAACTTTCTCAGCAAATAGATATTACCAGCAATATAACAGAAAGTGAAAGAGTAGGGTGGAAGGGAACAACCGTGTGATCAGGGGGGTCTTTGGTCCTTGTGGTAGTGCTTCAGCAGATGGTCGTTGAGTTGTGAAGTTATACCAGTTTCCTCATCTACAAGCTTTACCATGCCAAAAGGATATACTTTAGTAACTCTAAATGAATACTCCCACTTGGTGACAAACTTCTCGGGCATCAGCTTCAACTGGGCTTTAAACTTTAGAACCTTGTCACTTTTATGAAACTGCTTCCTCAGAATCTATTTGTCATGAATCATTTTCATCTTGTCTTTGTAGATTTTGGCATTGTCATAGGACTTAAGTCTCATTTCTTCAAGTTCTTGGAGTTGCATCTTCTGATTGACAAGTGAAGATTCGAGATCTGCATCACATGCCTTGATTGTCCAATAAGATTTGTGCTCAATCTCCATAGGTAGATGGTAAGCCTTGCCATAGAGAAACCGAAAGGGAGACATGCCTATGGGGGTCTTGTAGGCAGTCCTGTAAGCCTAAAGAGCTCCCTCAAGCCTTTCACTCCAATCCTTATGGGATGGTTTTATGATGTTCTCAAGTATTCACTTCACTTCCCGGTTAGAGATTTTAGCTAACTCATTTGTTTAAGGGTGATAAGGAGTGGCAAACTTGTGATTGACTCCATGTTTAGCCAATAGAGACTTGATGGTCCTATTATAGAAGTGTGTTCCTTAGTCACTGATGATTGCTCTTGGAATGCCATACCTGAAAAAGATATGAGAACATAAAAACTTGGCAACCGTAGAAGCATCATCTTTCCTAGTTGGCACCGCCTCTACCCATCAAGATACATAATCTACTGCAGGTAATATGTATGAAAACCCAAAAGATAGAGGAAAGGGACCCATAAAGTCCATGCCCAACACATCAAAGATTTCACAAAAATGCATAGGTCTTAGAGGCATTTCTTGCTTCCTACCCAACTCCTAAACCTCTGACACTTATCACAAGACTTGCAAAAAGAATAAGCATCCTTAAAAAGAGAAGGCCAATAAAAACCACACTCTAAAACCCTCCAAGCAGTCCTATTAGCACTAAAATGCCCCCCGCAAGATAAAGAATGTGTAAAGGTAAGGTTAGAGTGGATTTCATTTTTTGGAACACAGCGTCTAATGATCTGGTCACTGCATTGCTTCCATAGGATTGAAGCATCCCAGATATAGTATCTTGCCTCCCTTTTCATCTTATCAATATGAAATTTAGACATAAAAGGAGGCACAAGGGTAGTGACAAGATAATTAACTATATTAGAGTACCAAGGCTCATGAATAGCGAAGGTAAAAAGTGCAGAATCAGGAAATGATGACAAGATTAGAAGAATCAACTCTCTATGTGCCTTCAGGTAACCAGCTAAGGTGGTTAGCTACATGATTCTCTACTCCAGCTCTATCTCTGATCTTGATATCAAACTCCTATAATAGCAAAGCCCATCTCAGCAGTCCATGTTTAGATTGAGGCTTCTTAAATAGGTACCGAAACATTGCATGATCTATAAAACAACCACTTGAGAGTTTATCAGATACTCTCTAAACTTATCCAAAGCAAAAATAATAGCAAACAGTTCCTTCTCTGTAGTGGTATAATTGACTTGAGTGGAATCAAACATCTTGGAGGCATATGCTATGACTCTAGACTGTTTCTCCTCCTCCTGTCCAGGCATGGCACCTATTGCAAAGTTAGAAGCATCACAAGATAATTTAAAATGTAAATTCCAGTTAGGTGCAGTGAGAATAAGAGGTGCAACAAGTATAGATTTCAAAGAGTCAAATGTAACATTCTAATTTCTTAATTTCTAAGACTTAAGTAAATCTGTGAATAAATATTTATTGACATCACTTTAATAGTGGTTAATTATATATATAAACAATTAAAATATTTATGATCATATGTGTGTGTGTGTGTATATATAACTATTTATGTATGAACCGATAAATAAAACAAGAAGGTTAAGAAGTCCTACATTAACTAAATAATATGAAGATGGGACTCTATGAGCCTATAAATAGGTGGTAGTAGGGAAGAATTAAGAATAAGTTAAATATTTTCACACAAAACTGAGACTGTCTCAGTAAAGTGCCATGTGCAAGTTCACGCTGAAATTTGGTCTTCTAGTCTGAGACATCTAATTTGTCAATTTCAACGGTTGGATTAGTGGTTCAATATCTGAGGTATGAGTTATTAGATATGCACCAAACTCTTTATTTTCAGATTTTATAGATAGAACACTGAGTAGTAAAGTATCATTTTTAAATTTGTTCACCGTTACATCAAGCCAAAATTTGGAGAATAGACTCAAGATATATAATGTTTTAATTTCAACGGTTAGATTAATAATTAAATATCTGTAGTGAGAATAATTTAATTTGTATTAAATATGTTTTTCTAAGTTTTTGAAAATAGCATATAGGCTATAAGTTGAAGGTTTTCTACTTGGGTTATGAATAAATTATAATGACATGATTTAGAAATTTAAAGATAATATAAGCTAAAGAAACTTAAGAATTGAATATAAAGCATGGTATCCATGTTCTTACTCTAGATCTTAGAAAAATTGTAGGAGCTAGAATTCTGAGTAACAATTCAGAAACCTTAAAGAGGGAGCTATGGGTTAAAATTTAATACTTAGCTTACCCATAAGATACTGTAGTAACGTATATTTTCTGGTTGTAGATATGATATTTGGTTTGACGATCCCAAGTTCACGATCTTAATCTTTAACTTGTAAGCACTTGTTGGACACCAGGTAACGTGAATTCTTACTTGTTTTCTCCTATCAGTTCCTCTAAGAGGAGTTTTTAATTAAATTAAACCCTTTAGGATAGGCTTGAATAATATGGAATAGGAAAAATGTTTTGAAACTATGAGAAAACTTTATAGATATTTGGAAGTTGCTTGATGGGAGTGATTTGTGAAAAATAAATCAATTACTACAACTTTAGGACTGGATAGGAGCCTGATGAGTATTTTTGGATGAAATTGTGGACTTGGGATGTACTGTGTAGTCTATTGTGGTGAATTGTTATTGGTTCACCAAGGCGATTTATCCAAGCTGCTATTTTATTTGATTGTGTTTTATATGTTAACATGAGCTTCTGGAATGATATGTTTATGCCCTTGATTATCTAAAAATACTATTGTATAGTATGATATTAAGTATCTTATATGGTTGATGTATGTTTTGAATCTCTTAAAGATACATGTTCTTGAGATACATGATGAGAATTTAGAACTGTTATGACTATGATTAATTAGTGTAATATTCAGGGAGAGGTGTGGTAATGGAGCTTAATATACATATTACCACGTGGTTTGCCTCCATAGCGTACACTATGGTTGGCCTATTAGAGAGGGCAGTATCTCCTTATTTGCGACACTCTAAGAGTATCCCGAGACAGTATTCCCCGAGGGTAGCATCCCTGTCAGGATATTGGGCAGTAAAGCCATTGGGCGGAATTCCCCTTTCTAGAGGAACCCATGGCCCGTGTGTGCTTTGCCAACTTTGGCCGGTCGGCATCACACTGTGGGAAGCTCGTGAGAGTCATCAGTCACATGATTAAGACTTAGCTCATGGGTTTAAGTCGGTAGGTATAAGAAGGATATAAGGCAGAATCGAATGATGAATAATGATAATAATGATGAGTAAAGCAAGCACATATGTTGATATTTTCCTTTAGCTTATATGTTTATGATATCTGGTATCTGTTATGTGATAGTAACATATTTAATGATTATCTTAATTATTAGTCCCACTTGACGCCTCTTAGGGGTGCTGGTATGTGAGGTGGGTAGGAGTTTTCATTACTGAGACGATAGTCTCATTCCATTACATCTACAATTTTCAAGTAAGTGTAACAGAGGAGCCACGGCGGGGAAGGAACCGAAGCTGTGAGGTCACCTTCATTAGTGATCACACCCCAAACTCTGATTATGTTTAGTCATTAGATATTTGCCACCTAGGATATCATTATGCATCTCTTTTTATATTATCAATGTTGAAACATTTATGATTATACATTTATGAGGATGTCTTTGAAATGAGTTAAACTTAATTTTGTTAGATTATTTGTGACAAACTGTGTCAATCACGTATATGAAAGCTTTTTATAACCATGTTAGGGGTATAATTCTTTCCTAACATGGTTATGCATAATGGGTAAGTATAATCCTTTTATAACCATGATATGTTATATTGCTAACTGTTTGTCTTATTCTTTTATATCATGGTTATGTGACAATAAGTAAGGAAATTTTGAAATAAAGTTTGTAACTTGTTTTCTGTAATTACCATGGTAATGGTGTTGACATTCCTATATTGTATTATGTATGGCAAGTTTCTAGATAGGGTGTTACATCAAATACATGTCTATACTTGTCATCAAATTTAAATTCAACATCTTTTTTCAACAAGGTAGAAAGAGGCAATGCAATTTTACTAAAGTCCTTAATAAAGCGCCGATAGAAACCTGCATGCCCTAAGAAAGACCTTAAGTCTTTTAAACAAGTGGGATAAGGAAGGGATGAAATAACTTCAATTTTGGCTCTATCAACCTCAATCCCCTTTTAGGAGATGAGAGATAACCTCTCAAAATTCCTACTGAGTTAAGCTGATTTAATGCTATTTTATGAGGTTTGAAAGTCAATTTTGCAGGAAACAAGGCCTGAGGAGAGTAAAGAATGGAGAAAAGCTAAAAAGAAGTCATCTGCCGTGGCCTCTGGGAGAAAACGCCACGGCGGATCAAACAGAAGAGTATGAGTGCGTTTCTGTAAAATCCGCCACGGCGCCCAAGCTATCTCGGAGCAAGCCTGTTCGGTGTAATCCGCCGTGGCCGATTATCATATGCGCCGCGGCGCTGAAGCCCTGAAAGAAAGCCATTCTGTAATAGGCGCTGCAGCGCCTGAAGGAATTCGTCGCGGCGCCTGGCCCTTCGCGCTTGCGCAGTTTTACGTTGTAACTTAAAAAATTAGGCATATAGAGGTGGAGACTCGGTTTTTCTGGAGGAGTTTGACTTTTGGAGCATTTTTGGAGCTTTTGAGGCTGGCTCTGCTAGGGTTTTGAGTTTTGGAGGCTTGGAACCTTTGGGCTTGAAGCTAGAAGAGATTCAAACCTTGTAACTTGAATTTTCTGGGTTTCCTTCTTCTTCCCTTCTTGTTTCTGCTATGACTACCAGATACTCTTATAGTTGTAGTTTTTTACTCGATATGTATAGCTAAATCTGTTTTTCTAGGGTTATTTTGATCTATTGTATGGATTGAGACTTGTTTTACTATCTCTCTTGAGTGTTAATGATAATATTCAGTTGTTTTTACTTTGAGCTTATGCTTCCTTTTGTCTGGCTATCATTTGGATTGATTGATTGATTAGTTTAACTTGAGAAAGTTAAACTAATTTGTGAACTTTGGTAAAAACATGCTAGTCCAGAAATTTATTGAGTGAATAGATGGTTTGTCGATGGATCAGAGATGCATCTGTTGACCTAGCATAGACTAAATGGGTTTTGGTTTTTAAAGTGCAACCTTTTCAAACAAGTGCAAGAGATTGTTGTGTTTTAATCGTGATTGCAAACAT